>NW_024070212.1:87548138-87900858 GCF_014754425.2 Oryx dammah | reverse complement strand
TTTCTTTCTTTCTTTCTTTCTTTCTTTCTTTCTTTCTTTCTTTCTTTTAACAGAAACATAGTATAGAAGCATCAAATGAAACTCAAGTATCATCTTCTACAGTTTCCTCATTTCAGACGAAAGTATTGAAGCAATTTGTCAACAACAAACTGCACATTAGTGAAATGCCTGCAATGAAAACCTTCTCATTCTAGGCCAATGCTCTTGCCCTAACAGTGTGTGGCCTCTCATTCATTCTGAGTGATTTACCCTACACGCCAGCTGCTTATGCACGTTTCATGTGTGTGTTCTTCCTGTTGTTTCTGCTAACAACTCTCAGCCTTGACAAGACTTGTTAAATAAGCAAAGATTTGTGGTTTTACTATGTCTTATTAAAAACTCAGTTGCTAATTAATTTAATTAGAGTAATTAAATTAATATTTAAATTATTTTTCCAGTTTCCATAAAGATCATGATTTCTTATGGAAGACCAGCTTATTCATTCAACAAATGTATATTCAGTGTATTCTGTGTGTCAGGCTGAGTCACACAACTGAAAGAGCCATGGAATCTGCTATAGAGAAGCTCACAGCAATCAAGTTGGGAAGATTATATATATATATACACTAACACAGAGGGTAGGGGTATGGACTCCAGTGTCCGAAGGACATGTAAGAGAACCTAGCTCTCCCACTTGCTAATTACATCACACTGGTCAAGCTATTTAACATCAGTAGATCTCTATTTCATCATTAGTAAAATAAGGTTATGTAATACAGTATTAATGTCAGTGTACTCTGCTGATGATTAATGGCTTAATAAATTATAACCATCTTTATATGGTATGTAATTACCGATTAAGAAGTGACAGCCATTATTACAGTTATTATAATTAATGAAAATTGTGTTAGTTTAGCAAATGTTTCTTATGTTTTTGCCAAGAGGCAAACTAGTATTTATAGTTGACATGGATATGGGTCATCCAGATTGCCTTCAAGGAAGGACTTTCTGACCAGCTGTAGAGGTGCCAGCAACATCAGAGTGCATTAGCTGGAAGGAGCTGCTTTGCCTGTGGTCCTGCCTTCCCCAGAGAAGCCCTATCTGGAGACTAGCAAGGCAGAAATATAGAGGTCCAGCCAGCCCAGCCCAGGTCAGATCAACTATAATGAGCAATATATTCCAGCATTCTTCACCAGCTCTGCCCAAATTGAGTTCTCCCTCCCCCCCATCTTGCTTCCTCATAGGGGCCCTGAACTCTTATCTCCCCACCTGCCTCCAGAGAACCCAACCAGAAACAGTACTATAACCAAGAACATGGGTTCTGAGCCACACTGCGTAGGTTTAATTCTGACCTCCACTCTCTGGTCTCCCTCAAATGAGTCACTCAATGGTATGTTTTCTTGGTTTCTTCATCTACAAAATGGAAATTAGAGTAACACCTACCTCATAGAGGTGTTGTGAATACCAAATGAGTTAATCTGTGTTAAGTGTGTCTGGCAATTTTAAGCATCCAGGAATGCTGGTTGTTGTCCTTTCCAACATTACCATATACTCAGCACCACACCACACCTTGGTCACACAAAGATCAAGTGTGTTGGTCCTTGCCTGTGAGGACTTCTATTAAGTATTATGATAAATGTGTCTGTTCAGGAAAGACATTCTGTCATTGCGGAGTGAATTGTTTTATGTGATAATCCTTAATTGGTACACAAGATCCTCCTGAGGCTGAAAAAAATATGGGGAGATTTAATCAGGCATTACTTCATAAAGGAGGGAGGCACTCATGTGTTTGCACAAAGAATGAAGAGAAGGTTTAAATGAGGTCCAGGTCACTGTGATATCTAGCCTACTTCAATTCTGCCCTAAACAGTGGTGAAAAGTGAAAGTGAAAGTGAAGTCACTCAGTCCCCATGGACAGTAGCCAACCAGACTCCTCCACCCATGGACTTTTCCAGGCAAGGATACTGGAGTGGGTGGCCATTTCCTTCTCCAGGGAATCAATGGTAGATGTGAACAATAATGTGTGCTGCTATCCTGCCAGAACATAAAGGATTTTTCACTTCTGCTCCCTTTCTGTTAGTTTTTGCTTCCATCCTGAATTCTGCACTCAGGGATTTCTCCCATTCACAAGCTTTACCAGTAGGGACAGCAAAAAATGAACATATATAATATTAGCCCCTCTGAACTATTTTTTCTCATAAATTTTATTTATAATGCAAATAAAAGGACAAAGTTTGTTACTTGTACTTATAGCCCTTTCAAAGACAGAGTAGGGTAATTTTTATGTTTGATTACCATCTGTTTGACTTATGTATTTTAATAAAACCAGTAATGTGTATCTATTCTCCCAATATTCATGGGAGGTCATGGGAGCTCTAAATTACATTTACACTAACTTGCTTAGGATTGACACTGTTACACAAAAACAAATGACATATTCAGCTTTTTTTTTTTCTTTTACTGAGTCTCCATTTAAAGAACCAAATGAGAAAGAAAAGTATGAGGAAGAAAATATGTTCATTTTACTCTCCTGACAAATTTAATGAAACAGAGAAAATCTTATTCCCGTTTTTCATATAAGTAATTAGGCTCATAAACAATGGAGCAGGACAGATGTGCTATGGCTAAAACAATCAAGACCAAAATAAAACAGACAAACAAAAACAAGTGCTCTGCTCTGATAGGCATGTTGTATGGGAAGAATTCAAGGTTTGGAATCCAAAAGATCCAAGTTCAAATTGTAGGTTTGCCATCCATTGTTTGTGTGACCTCGGGCATGTTTTGAGCTTCTTTGAGCCTCAGTCACTTCAACTGTAAAATGATAGGCAGAGCAACACTAGTCACTTACATCCGTGAGAATTAAATGAGGTGAAGAATGCAATAGCTGTTCAATATTTATTAGTTGTCCCTTTTTACTTCTCACCATATTCCCTGGATCTCTCACTCCACCTGCAAGTGAGGGGTTTCTAGAGTCACAATGTCCAATCATGATGCCCCATCTCTGTTAATTGGATCACTATAGAGCAATAGCTCCTGGTTGGATCCCCAGTACAACCAGCTCAGTGTCCTAATTCCCCCTTCCTGACCCCTCTGATACCACAAAGAAATCCTAACTTACTCCACTATGAACAGCTTCCTTTACAAGGAGATTATAACCCAGTCTGGGTCAAAGCCTGGAATTCCTAGAATCTTGGCAGTGGAAGGATTTCCTTACACACCCAGCACAGAACTTTCCCAGCATGAGTTCTACAGATCATTTGTCCCATAGGATATTAACTAATGCAATTTCAGGTATGGTATGTCTCGCTTGAGGTATCACAATGTCCATTTTCAGATCAAGTGAACCAAAAAGACTTGCAACAAAGGCATATCCTTAACTTTGTTTTCTCAGCCATTTTCAAGCTCTACCATTCTCTTTTTGCAGGAGACCTAATAACATTTTGAAGAACTGGCACTCCACAACACACAATTTCAAAGATATGGTCTCAATTATAGTAACTTAGATATAGAGTTAGCTTCTAACCCACAGAGACTCTTACTAAAACTTTCAGTTCTAGGACCCAGGAGGTAAGAAGGCACTGATCATTATCTAAGTCCAACAGGTACGAGGTTCAGAGATGGGAAGTGATTTTCCCAAAATCAATCAGTAAGCTGAGGGCACACGTGACCCCTGTACCCAGTTTCCTGGGCCTCACATCAATATTCTCTCTGTAACCACAGGGCCTTCTGTTTTAAGCCTGGGCCACAAATTGAAGTAAGTGGGTTTGCCTAGGGCATCCATTCATTGATACATTCATTCATTCATTTGCAAATCCTCCTGTGTGCAAGAAAAGACACTAAGTACTAAAGACATAAAAGCTTTGATCTCTCCCTTCCAGGAGCTGACATTGTCATGTAAATGAAGACATACAAACAAACAAATAGAGAACATGATCTGGTTCTGCTTTCAGGGCAGTATGCACAACAGAGAAGGAAAATAGAGAGGTAAGAGATGGAAGGAGAAGGAGGCATCTACCATGTGACTAAAGTCTGGAGAGGAAGATGGCAGAGGGCATGCCAGACATAGCACAAGGCTTGTACACAAGTGTGGAGGCTTGGGGCAGGGTGGGGAGGTTGGACACTTGCTGACATGCCTCATTTGGTGCACGTGTGCGTGCTAAGTTGCTTTAGTTGTGTCCCACTCTTTGCAATCCTATGGAAACTGAACACAAATGGGAAGGTCTGAGGTGTTCCCAAAGCTTGGACCTGTCATTTTCCTTCCTGCTCTTGCTTATTCATTCATTCGTTCACTCATTCAGTCATCTGACAAATATTGAATAGCATTTACATTGGGATCTGGGTGTGTGGGATACATCAAGGGGTCCTTCCAAGCCACCCTGCCTCCAAGCCTCTACTCATTCCCTCTTCTTTCTCTCTCCCCCTCCTTTCTTTCACACATGCACACACACGCACACACATCCTCACTTGCACACACTCAGTAATTTCTTTCTCCTGGCTTAATGAGCACAGTAGAGAATAGTAATTGTCCTGAGTATAAGAGCTACTCCATCAACCAAAACTCCCCCTGGCCTGATAAAACCCTCCTCTGTTTTTTAAAACTGTCTGCTCTCCTGACTCCGGGCAGTTCTCACAGTTCATAAGTGCCCACTGCTCTTCCCTGAGACTGTTCCAGTGTAACAGTTGCCTTTCAGAGGGTTGTGCTTTGCGTCTTGAATGGGAGAGAGTTTAGTCTCCATCCACCGTGTCCACTGATCCTGCAGTATTCTGGCTCCTATTCAGAGTCACAGAAGCACTTCTTACAGCTCAGGCCCAACTCTTAATAGATTACCTGTCTCTGAGATTGAAAGAAATGCCATCCACCTTGAGACAATAGATCTTTTTATTTTTTTCTTATGAGAATTTCCTTTGAGGAGATACAGTATGAAGCACCAGCAAAGCACTGAGCTTGGTCATCTGAAAGAACTGAGTTAGATTTTTGAATGATTTTACCTTTCTGAGGCTCAATTTATAGCATCGCTGAAATGGAGATAGTTGGGCCTTCCCAATAGGCTAATTACTAGCATTCAATAAGATAGTATGGGCAAAACCCTTGAAATATAATACAGTAGGTGTATAGTGGCTATTCTAGCTCTTCTTTGGCTTCAGCCAAAGTTGAAGTTGCTTGTTGACAAATGTTGAGATCTCAAGTCTCCAAAGGCAACCAAAGGCAGAATTCACAAAGAGAGTTTAATAATTAGCTTCTTTTTCTATTTCCTTGAATTAGTAGCTCATTAATGTTTCTTGAAAGCTAGATGTTACAGTTCCTTGTGGGTCAAATTACAAATGCTATTTATCTATGGGAAACTCCACATTTAATTCATAATTAATGAAACTAGACCTTTTTTTCATGGTTATCCATTTGAAAGTTGTACTTCTTACAAATAGCCATGTATCCCTACGCTGGTAACCTATGTTCTTTGACTCTCAGTTTTCCCAACTAATTATATATGTCATAAAAATATGATGAAGAATGAATGAGAAAAATGTACATACAGCACAATGTTTTCAATGTTATTTCTGTGGTCTTTAAAATGAAAGAAAATTAAAACTCTCCCTGCCTACTATCAGTTAGTGTTCAGGAAAAAAATAAATAAAAGCAAACAAACAAAAGAAAATTAAAAAAAAAAGTTAGCTGTTAAATAAAGAAACATTCATTATGAATTTTATTACTTCAACTACTGTAAACTGTGTAGGAATCTGAGCTGCAAAGCTGCCCATTAAACTGTCTGCTCTTTCCTGTTTAAACAAGGCCCCTCTTGGGTCCTGGCTGCCTGAGCCTTCATGAGTCTGAATCCAGGAAGGAAGACGTTTCTACGGTAACCGCTGAGGCCTTCTCTGGAGGTTCTCTGGGAGAGGCCAGGGTCTGGTGCAAGTGACAAACCCCAGTTCCCTTGATAATGCACAGAGAGGTAGCAGCCATGATGTCCAAGCACGAGCAGAATGAGAGCATTCAGGCGTGAAATCCCTTTCAATCGCTCGTTTGTTTCCCATGATGGAGAATTCACTTTGTGCAGCACTTGAAAAATGGTCGATCTAGGCCCAGTGATGTATAAATAATAAATGTTCCAGAAGGAAAGATATTTTTGTGACTTGGAAAAGGGGCTATTGACACCCCAACATCATTGGGGTCAAGGATTTAGATCATAAAGAAGAGTCCAGTAGCCTTATTCTATAAACTGTGAAATAGATTATCAGAAGGGAGTAGGAGGAGATGGGTTAAAGTCATCTAGTAAGGAAGTTGGTATCAAAAACCATCCTAAGCTGCTGGTGAATAAGGTTTATGTTGTACAATCGTGACTGTCACCATAAAGTGTGGTAAGTGCTCAGAAAGAGCAAGCAGCAGTGGGAATATGAAAGGGGGATACCTGAGGTGACCAGACGCAAAGAGGAGATAGAGCTTGAGCTGAGACTTGAAGAATGAGTAAGAGTTGCTCTCATTTATTTATGTAGCATAATGAAGGAGAAGGGGGCGACAGAGGATGAGATGGCTGTCTGGCATCACTGACTCAATGGGCCTGAGTTTGAGCAAACTCTGGGACATAGCAAAAGACAGGGAAGCCTGGCATGTTGCAGTCCATGGGGTCAAAAAGGGTCAGACATGACGGAGCAACTGAACAACAACAACAACAACAATGTAGCATTTGGGCTTCCCCAGTGGCTCAGCTGGCCAAGAATCTGCCTGCCGATGCAGAAGGTGCAAGAGACACAGGTTCGATCCCTGGGTCAGGAAGATCCCCTGGAGAAGAAAATGGCAACCCAATCCAGTATTCTTTCCATGGACACAGGACCCTGGCAGGCTAATCCATAGGGCCACAAAGACTTGGACAAGACTGAAGTGACTTAGCATGCATGCATGTAGCGTTTATGTATGACAATGTGCTAGACACTTTCTATGCATCATCTCACTTAATCTTCACAAGAGCCCTCTTGTGTGGGCACCATTACTGGTCAGTGTTTTTAAGATGAAGGAAACAGGCCTAAAGAGGTTAGTTACTTTCCCACACAGCTAGTAGATTGCAGGGTTAAGATTCAAATCCAGGTCAATCTAATTCCTACACCCAGCTCTTTGACTATTGGCATACGGCCTTCCATAAATAAGTGCAAGAATCTAGCATGTGGGTAAGTTGGGGGTAGTGTTATGGGCAGGAAAAAAAACCCAGCACAAGCAAAAGCACAAAGTTACAATGCATGTTCAATCTGGTACTTATCAGTGCTTAGTGGCACTAACTATCTTCCACAGCCTTGTCTAAGGATATGTGAGCCTCACTGTTGCTTCTGACTCCTAACAACCTGGCCATAGTGAGACCATCTGCTGCTTGCTGCTGCTGCTGCTAAGTCGCTTCAGTCGTGTCCGTCTCTGTGCGACCCCATAGACGGCAGCCCACCAGGCTCCCCTGTCCCTGGGATTCTCCAGGCAAGAACACTGGAGTGGGTTGCCATTTCCTTCTCCAATGCATGAAAGTGAAAAATGAAAGTGAAGTTGCTCAGTCATTTTCGACTCTTAGTGACCCCATGGACTGCAGCCCACCAGGCTCCTCCGTCCATGGGATTTTCCAGGCAAGAGTACTGGAGTGGGGTGCCATGGCCTTCTCCAATCTGATGCTTACCCAATAATAAAAATCCACACACAACTGGTGGCCTGGATGAAGCCCCTACATCTTCCATAGAAGTCAGAATGGTAAAAATCTATTAGGAACCACTTTCTCTTTTACAACTCACTTTTACAGCCTGTGGATTTCTAGAAGCACTCATCATTTGGGTCTCCCTTTATTCTGGACACTCAGAGTAGAAACTATTTCCATCTCAGTTTCTTTCCACAGGGACATGCTGACCCGTGGTGCTTAGAGTCAAAGTAGTTCCAGTTGAGTAAAACAGCTTTCATGGAAAATCCATGGTGGAGCTTGGTGGAAAAAGTGCCTGCCCATGCCAAACACAGTGAAAAATAAAGAAAGTTATCCAGCTGTCAAGGCCAAACTGGCCACGTAGCAGTAGGAGCTATCCAGGTCATAAGAGCCAACATTAAGTGCTTGCTCTGCAGGTACTCTTTAAAATATATATATATTTGTTTTTAATTGAAGGATAATTGCTTCACAATATTGTGTTGGTTTCTGCCATACATCAGCATGAATCAGCCATGCGTATACATATGCCCCCTCCCTCTTGAACCTCCCTGCCATGCCCCACCGCTCTGGGTTGTCACAGAGCACTGGATTGAGCTCCCTGAGTCACACAGCAAATTCCCACTGACTTTCCGTTTTACATATGGTAGTGCATATGTTTTCATCCTGCTCTCTCTTTCGTCACATGCCCTCCTCCTAACCGCCCCCACCACGGCCACAAGTCTGTTTTCTTTGTCTGTGTCTGCATTGCTGCCCTTCGGCAGGTCCTCTTTGTATATAGATTCTTATTGTATTCTCTCCACGATCCCTCTTTGCCTCTGTACAGAGGAAGGATCTGAGTCTCAGAAAGGTTTGGTTGCTTTTCAGAGATCATATAGAGTATTCCTACCCAGGACTCTCTGAGCCCCAAACCTCCACTTTTACACATAATTTCAAAATCATCAATCTAATAGCTGATTGGAATTATCATAATTTTGCCACTATTTTGCTCTGGATGTCCGCTGGTTAGCATATATGCCGATGCTTAGGCGAGAAAGTACTTTCTGTGTCCCAGGTTCTCTGCTGGGTCCAGAGCATTTGGAGACTGCTTCATTCTGTGAGTTAGTCAGTCACTGAATATTTGCAAGGACCGATTACATGCAAGTGCTGAGGCTAAAGGGGTGAGCCAAAAGCAGAGACAGACCTTCATGAAATACCCTCACACTGTAGTGGGTGCCATGAAGAAGAGGCACGAGGAGCCATGAGTAGACAAAACGAGTGGGGGACAGGACTTGGTGCTTCCATTCAAGTCAGAGGAGGCCCCGAAGAGGTTCCTGGGCAAGATGGGGTGATAGTGCGGGTGAGGGAGATAAGCTGGAACGACTGATGAAAACCGAGAGGAATAGGGACGAGTAAAGCAGGCAACTATAGGAGAGAGATTCAGTATAACAGTCAAGTAAGCCACGAAGCCAGAAGCAGAGAGGAAGTGGAGTTCACCTGTCTGAGGGCAGGGGTAGCTGGAGAACACCTTCAGGAGGTAGTGATGTCTAAGCTGAGAACTGAGGCTGCACCAGAATCCAACAGAGAAGGGGCTGTTTGGTGCATGCAGAGGAAACAACACACACAAATCCAGACAGGAGAGCATGTGATTTGTCTGGGGAACTGCAAGTGCTTGTATGTGTCGTGGGGACTAAGAGAACTAAGACAGACCCAGGATGAAGGTAAGGATGCTAAAGGGAGCAGCACTGGTGTTGAATAAAAATAGTGCTGAGGGGCATTATTCTGATGGCAAATGTGCAGTCAGAGCATGGGGTGTGTCCTGCGGATATTAACAAGCCAGACGCCAGCATTATAAATGGGGAGAGAAATGGGGAAGAGGAAAGGAGTAAGAAAAGGAACTGATATTTATTTGATATGGCACCTACTAACTGCCAGATACAGTCAGGTAGAGCTCCGTTCTTTAGGTGCACCAGAAAGTGAAGCAAATTGTCTGGGGGAACATTCATGCTTCATTCTTCCTCCTTGACTCCCAGGACTGTCTTGTTCCTCTTATTTCCAAGGGCTTCCTCATCCCTCCAGAATATCACCCAAGTGGGTGATTAAGATTGGCATGAGTCAGGACTCTTATCTGTAAATGACAAGAATCAAAATTCAACTAGCTTAGGTAAATGAGACACAGTAGCTATGTCAGAATTAAGGAAATAAATAAATAAATGTTTAGCACTAGGGCATAAGAGGGGCAGCAGTTCACCTGGAGCTCAGAAACTACTAAATTCACTAGGGCCCTCTGTCTCTCCCTCTGTAACTCTCTACCCATAAGCTTTATTCTCTCTTACTACCAACCATTTCCTTCTTCCATATTAGCAGGAGCTTGGTTACCCATAGTTCTGGGGCTTTCTGCTACAGAAGGACATGCTCTTTGTTTCAGTTTTTAAATTTAGGGAAAGATTTCTGATTGGCACAGGGTGGGTGGTATCCACTCACGAATCAATCAGCCACAACCAGTAACACAAACATGGCTATCAAAAGATCACCTCCGTGATTTAGAGGTCATTCTCCCAAACTCTTGGTGCATCAAGAAGCCATTCCGAAGAGGATCTACTAAAGTCATAGCAATATTTGCCATTAACGGGATATTTAAGGCATGGCAGGCTCTGAACATTGTTCACATTGTTCTTTGATAACCTTATTTGATCTTCCCAACAACCATGAGAAACAAAGATTCTAATTTATATATAGGAAAGCTGAAGCTCAGAGAGGCCTATTGATTTGTTCAATGTCCCACAGCTAGGAAGTGGTTGGATCAAAATTTGAATCCTGGACTGACTCCAAATCCATGCCTTTAACTCTCAACCTAATTACACCTACTTTGGCTTCCTTGGGAACTAAATGGAGGGTGGTAAAATCCAGGAGTCCTGGGATCCACCTCTGCACTGTCGAGCTGTGTGGCCCTGGACAAAACCCCTAAACTCTCCAGTTTTATTGTGTGCCAAATAAGGATAACAATTACTGCTCATTTACTTTTATAATCGTAAGATTGAAACTGAAAGTGAAAGAGCTGAGAAAAGAACTTCATGCTAATGAAGATGAGGCTTCACTGTCATTTTATTCCTCCATATTCCAGTATGCCATGGTTTTGAAACGTCCTGTAAAGCACTATCCTTTGAAATAAGAGTATGTTTGTGAAGAGCCAACAGACAGACCTGAATATTTTATATTATATTTTTTTAATAATTCCAGATTGACAGACTTTAACTGAGGAAACAAAAATAGAGTTAATTTATCCTGGATCCAAATGTTAGGCTCCTCTTGGTTTTTTTCAAAACAGACATTAATTTTGTTCCTCTGGATTCCTTCTGTGCTGACACCACCTGGTTTCTGCTTACTTTTCCTTTTCACTTGTTTCTGTGACATGAGATTATAATTGGTTTCGCTGAACTTTCTCTTGCTGTGATGTACTGATTAACAAAGAAAATGAAATCTCCCTGTCATTTAGGCAATGAGTTCTGCCCCACTGCAATGTTTCAGATGGCAATCCTTTAAGGAACTATGGTTCTGTGGAATAATTTCCATACTTACGAAATAACTGCAAGGTTCTATTGGAAGCCTTTGTCAGCCAACATTCTCTCTATGGCCCATCAGCTGCAAATTTGCCCAAACTAGGAACTGTGGCGTAATCCTCCTACTCCTAAACCCACACATGAAGTCAGGCTCTAGGCTAGGTGATGGACTTCCCCAGCCCACCTCCTGTCTGGGTCCCCTTCCACTTTGTGTCACAGCCTCAGCCCAGGCCTTCACACTTCCAGCCTGGGACTGTTTAAAAAGCCTCCTAATCAGTCATTCACCTCTACAGTGGTGCCAGGGTGATCTTCATAAAACAGAGATTCTGACCACATCAGCCCTGCTGATTACCTTTCTGTGGCTTCCTATTTGCTAGATAATATGGTCCTCCATGGGTTTCCCTGGTGGCTCAGATGATAAAGAATCTGCCTGCAGTGCAGGAGACCTGGGTTCAATCTCTGGGCCAGGAAGATCCCCTGGAGAAGGGAATGGCTACCCACTCCAAAGAGTCAGACATGATGAAGCAACTAACACTTTCACTTTCTTAAGGTCCTCCGTAACTTGACCTCTGCACATGCTTCTAGCAGCATCCCATTGCCGCCCTGGCCTACCACACCATCAGGATCCCCCTGACTCAACATGACAATGATACTATCACGTCTATCTTTCATTGCATGTCTGAGTCTGTAGAACAATTTTTCACAAATTCTCAGAAACATTCTACAAGATATTTTATACTTTTATTATACTCAGATTCAGACACTTAAAGAATCTACCCAGGATCACACAGCTGATCTCACAGGTGGCAAACTTGAGACCCAAACCCAGGTCCATCTGATTCCCAAACTCTTTGTACTCTGCCACATGAACCTTCTGAAATACTGGCAGTTCTCTGAATGAGCCATGCCCTTTACACCTTACCATCATCTTTGCAATCACTCTTCCTGCAGCCTTTAATACTCTTCCCTTTCTTTGACTGGCTGGCTGACTGATACTCATGCCATAAGGTTTGTCTGAAATATCACATAGGGCTTCTCTTGTGGCTCAGCTGGTAAAGAATATGCCTCCAGTGCAAGAGACCTGGATTCGATCCCTGGGTTCAATCCCTGGGGTGGGAAGATCCCCTGGAGAAAGGAAAGGCTACCCACTCCAGTATTCTGGCCTAGAGAATTCCATGGACTGTATAGTCCATGAGGTCACAATGAGTCAGACACGACTGAGCAACTTTCACTTTCACTTTCACATCACACTGGAGTGAAAATCTGAGCAATTGCAGATGTAGAGTTAAAGAAATAGAACCAGACTGGCAACCAGGAAACTAGGTGAGTCTCTGCAGCTCTGTTCACAAGATTCCTTGTATAAAATCTGCATAATAACTCTGTCTGCCACCTGGAGTTTCGAGGAGGATCAAATGGGACTTTATATTTGAAACCACTTCTCAAACTATCAAGCCCCATATAAATATGTTATTATTCATTGTTATGTTAATTAAGTAATTAAATCTCAGCTATAATAATGAACCTTAAAAATAACTGTTAATGGCTATTAATCAAAATGCAGGCTGAGAGTAATCATACTAATTAAAATTGTCAGTAATAATGATAATTGGCCCTGATACTGAGAAGTGGTCCATGGGGCGTGGATTCACATGAAACTGGGAAGTAAAAAACACAAGGGAGAGTTGGCAAAGGGACCCAGAAGCAGGCTAATAACAAAACAGGCAGATGAGCCGCTCTATTCCTGGCTGAGAGTGCTGCCATGCTGAGGGAAAAGGGATTGATGAACACCAAAACCACCCAGTGTTACATGAGCATTTGGCTTGCAATGGTGCATATAGTTATCTGTCTGTGTACGTCTTGGGTGGTAACACCCTCATATTTAGCTTCACCACATTAAACTGCATGTGGGTCCATTATCATGCTGTTCCCTAATAGTACCTGCTTGTCAATCCTAAAGGAAATCAACCCTGAATATTCATTGGCTGAAGCTGAAGCTCCAATACTTTGGCCACCTGATGCAAAGAGCTGACACATTGAAAACGACCCTGAGGCTGGGAAAGATTGAAGGCAGGAGGAGAAGGAAATGACAGAGGATGAGATGATTCGACGGCATCACCGACTCAATGAACATGAGTTTAAGCAAACTCCCGGAGATGGTGAAGGACAGTGAAGCTTGGTGTGCTGCAGTCCATGGGGTCGCAGAGTCAAACACGACTGAACAACTGAACAACAACAATCACATCACCATGTTTCCTGACAAATACAAGATCCTTCATGGCCTGGTTCATGGTCTCTTGCGTGAAGACTTCCCGGATTTTTCCTGGGAGACTAGGGATGTTTTTCTGATCTCCTTTACCTCTATAAGCCTCCCCTTGGAAATTACAGTCCCAGTCCATCACCTACTAGCCGAGTTTCAAGATGTTACTTAGCACCTCTTTTATATTAACTAAATGAGGATAATAGCAGTATGGACCAGGCAGGATTGTTTTGAGAATTAACTAAGGTGTCTAAGTCTTCTAGAATAGGATTAGACACATAGTACTCCATTACTGTTCATCATTATTAATTCCATTATTGTTGTTGCAATTGTTTGTGTCTATATCCATCACTCTGCCAGACTGTGAGCTCCTTCTCTTTGTGTCCCTTATTCCTGGACTTACTACATAATAGCTACCCCTTTCATTGTTGATGTTACAACAGAAATGGATGAAGAATATTCTTGAGGAAACTGTGGACAAGACTAAGGGCAGTGAGCTGGAAAATTCATTGACCATGAAATCATATTTGATTTAAATCTTGATTCTGCTACTTGTTTAGACATTGGTTTTGTGCAAGTCACCTCCCCTTCTAGACTCAGTTTTTTCATCCAGAAAATAGAAACAATAATATCTGGCCTATTTCCTTCCACCATGGGGTGGGAATAAGGACACAGATGCGAAACCACTCTGTAACCTGAAAGTGAAAGTGAAGTTGCTCAGTCGTGTCCAATTCTTTGCGACCCCATGGACTGTAACCTACCAGGCTCCTCCGTCCATGGGATACTCCAGGCAAGAATACTGGAGTGGGTTGCCATTTCCTTCTCCAGGGGATCTTCCTGACCCAGGGATTGAACCCAGATCTCCCACCTTGCAGGCAGACGCTTTAACCTCTGAGCCACCAGCACTAATCAAATATAAAATACTTTTACTGTTATTAGAACCATTTGGAAGTTGTTTGGACTTACAAATTGATAGAATCAGTCAGCACCTACTTGACTTACACAAAAAGCAGGTGTTTTGCTTGGGTATTTTTTAAGCCCTTAACCCTATGAATATTCCAAGTCTTTTCTCCAAATTCACGCCCAATTTGAGAATGTTCAAGTTTATTTTCCCAAAAACTGAATAACAATAGGAATTCAAAATATAGCTAAGGCTGAAACTTCACTCAAGATTTCAGTTTCTATTTCCCTTAAGGAAGTTTCTAGAATCCTAGCTCATAACTGAATTATTAAATGCAGCTCAATTCACAGGGCTTGTCAAGGTAAAGGGAAGCTCAACCTTAGAGTTTGCTTAAAGGTAATGGCAGTTTAAGATGGAGAGTAAATTGCAAAACAAGAAAGAACCATATAGATAGTAAGAACACTGGACTAGGAGTCAGAAATCCTAAATTCTGACCTAGCTTTGCAGTCTTCTAGTTTGAACATCTTCCCTGTCTGGGCTTTAGTTTTCTCAGCAAAACGTAGATAACCTCTCCTGGTTTCATTAACCTTTGCCATAGAGCAAATCACCTCAAAATTCAGTGATGTAGAAGGGCGAGAGCTTCTTTCCCACAATTCTGTGGGCGGGTGGATAGTTGTGTTCATCTTTCTGGGCCCACTCAAGGAGTAGCATTCAGTTGAGGAGTCAGCTGGGACTTGGGCCCCATGGACACAGTTAGGACTCTGAGCCTCTCTTTCTGTACAGAGTCTTGCATACTTAAGGTGCTAGACTGGGCCTCCTTACATTCTGATGCTGTTCCAGGAGAGGAGAAGTGGGATTGTAGGGGTGCTTAAAGCATCACCTCACACAGAGTCACTCTCCTCATATTCTATTGGGCAAAACAAGTTACAGGGTCTGCCCAGACTCAAGGACTGGGGAAACAGACTAGACCCTTTGATGGGATGAAGGCAAAGTCAAATTACAAAAAGGGACATTTGTTACAGAGAGGCATGATTCATGGGGATTCATGGATGTGGGGGCGGGGAGCTTTTTGTACCAATCTAACACCCATCTGTCCTGCCTCCAGGGCTATTTGCAAACATCTAAGCTAATATAATCAGAGACACTTTGTAAAGGATAAAATGCTATGTCATACAGATGGAAGAGCATTCAACTTTTGTTCTACTATTTATATTCATATTATTTAACTGATTGCAAAAGAAAAGTGTATGAGAATATAAGGAGAAGCGTCCCAGACAGGTGATACAATATCATCATTCTGCAATCCATCATGAATTAGTGGATACAGACTTCAAGCATCCATGGCTTTTCACATTACAAAACCCAGGACAATTTGATCTTATATGTCTACTGAGGCGGAATGGATTACCTAGGAAGCTCTCTTGCTAAATAAAAAAGGATCCTCGATCTGATCAAGACTTTAGTTCAACTATCAATTTTCAGGGAACACAGAAGACAAAGGAACATGCTAAGCCATACCACAGGAGCGTCATCCACAAATTCAGACTAGGAAAAACCACTATAGGAAAGCAACCTGGTTTCCTCAACAAATGAATTAGGAAGGGGAAAAACAGAGGTGGGGAAGAAGCACGTGCATTAAGAGAGACCAATAACAATGTGTGGAACTTATTTGGATCTGGACTCAAATAAACTACTTTAAAAATTATGACATTTTTATCATTTTGGAAATATATAAACTGACAGGATAATGAAATTAAAAAATTAAAGTTATGTTTAGGTGTGAACTATTATTATAGTTATGTATTTTTAAAAGACTCCTTAGACTTTACGGTACATATTGAAATATTTTCTTGTGATTTGATAACATGTGTGTGTGTGTGTGCACATGCTCAGATGCTGAGTCACGTGCAATTCTTTGCAACTCATTGGACTGTAGCCCACCAGGCTCCCCTGGCCATGGAATTCTCCCAGCAAGAATACTGGAGTAGGTTGCTATTTCCTCCTCTCGGGATCTTCCTGACCCAGGGATTGAACCTGCATCTCCTGTTTTTCCTGCATTGGAAGTGGATTCCTTACCACTAGGCCACCTGAGAAGCCTGAGCTGATATTATAGCTAAGATTTAGTAATACAGAATGGGAATAGATGGGTGGGGCTAGACATGAAACAAAAGTATCCCTGAATTGATAACTGTCTAATCTTGGTGATAAGTACATGGGCATTGATTATTCAGGTCAGGCTGCTTTAGTATACGTTTGAAATTCTTCATAAAATTTTTTAAATAGTTAGACAAAAAGTCAGACAGCCCTGGATTCAACTAGCAGCCCCCATATCTCTTCTCTTTAACCATATATTCCATGGAAATTCACTTCACTTTTCTAAGCTTCCATTTCCCTAAAAATAACGTAGAGATAATCTCCTTTCATTATTTCCAAATGATACTCTAAGGGCCAAATGAGTCCATGAAGGTGAAAACACTTTTTATAAACCACGAAAGGCTATCAATATGCTCAGAAGTGTTTTTGTTACTATCACTATTGACCTGACAATAATTCAGATATTTTGGGTTCTGTCTTTCCCTTAGTAACAGTATCTCTTTATCCGTGGTCTGTTCCCATGTAAAATTAACCACAGACAATTCAGAAAACTTTGGGGCAGCGGTTATGAATTTGACAAAGGGTCTGAAGATAATTTTTTAAATGTCATATTTTCCCTTTATCTCAAATCTAAGTGGGAAGAATTTCTGCTACTGGGTGCAGTAACAGGGACTGTATTTGCCCTCCTGCTGGATACAACCAAGAAATAGACTATATGTATGTTATTCACAAGAGGTGGCAAGAATACACAGAAGAACTATACAAAAAAAGATCCTCATGACCCAGATAACCACAGTGGTGTGATCACTTACCTAGAGCCAGACATCCTGAGGTATGAAGCCAAGTGGGCCTTAGGAAGTATCACTATGAACAAAACTAGTGGAGGTGATGGAATTCCAGCTGAGCTATTTCAAATCTGAAAAGATGATGCTCTGAAAGTGCTCCACTTGATATGCCAGCAAATGTGGAAAACTCAGCAGTGGCCACAGGACTGGAAAAGGTCAGTTTTCATTCCAATCCCAAAGAAAGGCAACACCAAAGAATGTTCAAACTACCGCAAAATTGTACTCATCTCACACGCCAGCAAAGTAATGCTGAAAATTCTCCAAACTAGGCTTCAACGGTACATGAACTGAGAACTTCCGGATGTTCAAGCTGGATTTTGAAAAGGCAGAGGAACCAGAGATCAAATTTCCAACATCCATTGGATCATAGAAAAAGCAACAGAATTCCAGAAAAACATCTACTTCTGCTTTATTGACTATGTTAAAGTCTTTGACTGTGTGGATCACAACAAACTGTGAAAAATTTTTAGACATAGGAATACCAGACCACCTTACCTGCCTATTGAGAAACATATATGCAGGTCAAGAAGCAACAGTTAGAACTGGATATGGAACAATAGACTGGTTCCAAATTGGGGAAGGAGTGTATGTCAAGGCTGTATATTGTTATCCTGCTTATTTAACTTATATGCAGAATACATCTTGCAAAATGCCAGGCTGGATGAAGCACAAGCTGGAATCAAGATTGCCAGGAGAAATATCAATAACCTCAGTTTTTGATACAGATGACACCACCCTTATGGCAGAAAGTGAAGAACTAAAGAACCTCTTGATGAAAGTGAAAGAGGAGAGTGAAAAAGCTGGCTTAAAACTCACATTCAAAAAATGAGGATCATGGCATCCAGTCCACCTCACTTCATGGGAAATAGATGGGGGGACAATGGAAACAGTAAGAGACTTTTTATTTGGGGGGTTTCCAAAATCACTGCAGATAGTGACTGCAGCCATGAAATTAAAAGTCACTTGCTCCTTGTTAGAAAAGCTATGACCAATCTAGACAGCATATTAAACAGCAAAGACATTACTTTGCCTACAAAAGTCCATGTACTCAAAGCTATGATTTTTCCCATAGTCATGTATAGATATGTGAGTTGGACCATAAAGAAGGTTGAACACCAACGAATTTATGCTTTTGAACTGTGGTATTGGAGAAGACTCTTAAGAGTCCCTTGGACTGCAAGGAGACTGAACCAGTCAACCCTAAAGGAAATTAATCCTGAATATTCACTGGAAGAATTGATGCTGAAGCTCCAATACTTTGTCCATCTGATGTGAAGAGCTGACTCATTAGAAAAGACCCTGATCCTGGGAGAGAATGAAGGCAAGAGGAGACAGGGATGACAGAGGATGAGATGGTTAAACAGCATCACCCACTCAATGGACACGAGTGTGAGCAAGCTCCAGGAGATGGTGAAGGACAGGGAACCCTGGCATGCTACAGTCCATCGGGTCTCAAAGAGTCGGACATGACTGAATGACTTAACAACAGCAGCAATGTTATTTGAGTATAGATTTATATATATTATATATATATATACACATACACATATAAATTATATATATATACACACACACACATATGTTTACATATATTTACATATACATGAGAATAATTTTTAAGGAACTGAGTACCAGGCCCAGAAGGATAGTGGTCACGGATGTGTAAGAAGCAAACAAGTTGAGTCTCACAGTTACCTCGGTTTCCTGCTTCAATTGAGACAGTTTCCAGACCCTCAAAAAGGGAAAAAAAGATATCCATATTGGATGGGAAGAAGTGAAGCTGACTCTAGTCACAGATGACATGATCACCTATACAGAAAATCTAACAAAATCTACAAAAAAAAAAAAAAAAAAAGACAATTAGAACTGAGTGACTTTAGCAGGTCTATAATGATCAATTATATATATATAATAGCAGTAAAATATCAGAAGTTTTGCATATCAAAAATACATCATTGTCAATAGCATAAAAATATGAAATATTTAGTGATGAATCTGAAAAATCTGTGAAATATCTATACACTGAAAAATAGTAAAACATTGCTGAAAGATGTTTAAGAAAATCTGAGTAAATGGCAAGATTACTACAATCATATGCCGGACAACTCAATCCCCAATATTAAAGATATTCTCCCCAAATTTATGGATAGATTCAATGCTATCCCAGTCAAAATACCAGCAGAATATTTTTTAATAAGTTGACAAACTGATTCAAAAATTCATATGAAAATGGAAAGGATCTAAATCAGCCAAACGAACTTCTAAAAAGAACAAATTTAGACAACTTCCATCTGATTTTATCTGATTTCAAGACTTATTAGAAATTACATTAATCAAAACAGTTGTATTTGTATGAAGATAGACAATAAGCTCAATGGTACAGAATAGAGTCCAAAGATATAAGGAGATGTATATATATATATAAATTATATATATATATAAATTATATATATATATATGGTTTTTAATATAAGTGCAAAGACTATTCTGTCAAGAAGAGTAGTCTTTTCAACAAATAGTGCTAGATTTGGATATACTTGTGAAAATAAATAAATAACAATTTTCAATCTGTTTTTTGTTCCATAAACAAGAATTAACTCTAAATGGACCATAGACCTACATGTAAAATCTAAAACTATGCAATTTATAGAAGAAAACATAGGAGAAAACCTTTGTGATCTTGAGCTAGGGAAGGTTTCCTGGGATCCAGCATCACAAGCACAATCTACGGAAGAATGAAGTGGAATGAGGACAGGAGGATTCACTCTGCTGGTAACATCATTACCAGATGGTCCTTTAGGTTCTGGTGAGAAAGGGAAGAGTTCAATGAAAGTTCCTATGAAGATCTGTGAGAAAGTTCGACTCATACAGGTTTTCTGAAATTCCTTGGAGACAAAAAGGCCATATCTGAAAAAATCAGTTCCATTTTAGTTTTTTTTTTTTTTTTAAGACCCAATCTAAAACTTCCTTTTTGTTTTGTTCTGTCTTAGCATTTGCCACCACCAACCCTCCTCCTCCCCCTTAGACTTCTTTCTCTTTCTTTTGAGAATTGGGGAAGTACTGTTCAGACTTTGCAAACTTCCTCTGGCCTCCAATAGCCTGCTCCAACATTTTTACATAACCACTGTGCAACCACAGATGAGATATTAAGACTCTTTATGTCTCAGTTTATAATAAAGCTTTTGGAGGACCCAGTCTATAAGATCTATTTAACTTTGAGCCCCTTATTCTATGCTTTCCAAGAAGAATGATTTAACAATAAAACAGCATGAACAAGATTTTTTTTCACTTTGATAGTAGATTGTACCCAGGAATAGGAGTGATTGTACCCAAGAATAGGTATATGTGTTATTGCCATAATTCATAAACTACATTGGAATGAAGCTACATTGGATTTAGACAAATTCTGGGGTGTCTGTTAAATAGCCACTCATATTTCCTCTTGGCTCATACTCTCATTCATTCATCAAACTAATATTTACTAACCACTTACTATGCCCCAGGTACTTTTCTGGGTATTAAGATGCAGGGTTCACATCTGGCAAGTAAGACCAACAAAATTTTTCCCACTACAGTGTCTGTACACCTCTGTGACTTCTTCCTGGGACAGCCTTCCCCTCCTCTCTTCATCTGGCCAACTTCTATTCTTGATTTAAAGAACCCCAATGTGACTTCTATAGAGAGAATTTGCCTTCCATGAAGTGAATGAAGTCCTCCCGTTACTTATTTTCTTGTGCCTCTCTACTCTTTTTCCTTCCCAGCCTTTAACAAAATCTAGGACCATTTTATTTCTCATTGCATTTCTCAGCACATGTGTCCTTGAAAGGAGCAGTTGCTTAACCAACATATATACATTACCATGTGTAAAACAGATAGCTAGTGGGAAGCCACTGCATAGCATAGGAAGCTCAGCTCCGTGCTCTATGGTTAAGATGGGTGGGATGGGGGCAGTGGAGGGAGGTTCAAGAGGGAGGAGATATATGTATGCTGCTACTGCTGCTGCTGCTAAGTCGCTTCAGTCACGTCCGACTCTGTGCAACCCCATAGACGGCAGCCCACCAGGCTCCCTCGTCCCTGGGATTCTCCAGGCAAGAACACTGGAGTGGGTTGCCATTTCCTTCTCCAATGCATAAGAGTGAAAAGTGAAAGTGAAGTCGCTCAGTCGTGTCTGACTCCTAGCGACCCAATGGACTGCAGCCCACTAGGTCCCTCCATCCATGGGATTTTCCAGGCAAGAGTACTGGAGTGGGGTGCCATTGCCTTCTCTGAGATATATGTATACATACAGCTAATTCTCACTGTAGTACAGCAGAAACTGACAAAGCAATTGTACTCTAATAAAAAAGCAAATAATAATAAATAATAAAATAAAGCTAAAATCATCATAACAACACTTAAAAAATACCTGTAAGCTAAGTGAATGAACCAATGAACAGATAAAGGGCACATAAATGGATGGGAAGAAGGAGGTTGGAATGGACTCCTAGAATTATTAGGTCTTTAGCGTGGTCAGGATTCAGGTGGGTGAAAGGTGAAGGAACTGGACAAGCAGATGTCTCATCTCCAGTTCATGATCTCTTATCTGGGAAACAGTCCCCTAACAGGTCTCAAAATTTCTGGTCTCTTTAGTTTTTCAGGCTAAGAGTTATCACACTACAAAGTCAGTTATATGACATCACTTAACATCTCTAAAATGCAGTGGACATCCTACTGAAAAATAGCCAAATTCTCCTGCATGGCACTACCCCCTCTCCCCGAAATGATCTGGCTTTCAACCCTTTGTATGTATTTCCTAGTAAATCCACCCACTTACTTTACAAAGCAGTCATAATGAAGAGGCCATCCTCCACTGACCAGATGCGTACCCTACCCTTTCCTGTTTCCACGCTATGCACTTTCCCCCATTCTCCCTCTGCTAAAGTTGTCATCTGATTCAAGTGTGACTCAAATGCCATCTTCCCTAAAGAAGCTTCTATGGCAAAGCACCCTTCCTCCCCTGAAGGAATCTCTCCTCCCTTTCTGCATCCACTCCACGTGCTTATACTTCCTTTTTGTGCACCTAAGTCGTTCTGCTTCACACCACGGTTCTTATCTACATATCTTTCAGTAGCTGATGAACTCTTCTAGATCAGAGGCAGCTCCAAAACTGCTCCCAACATAAGGTAAACACTCAGTAGATGTTTGTTGGATTAAATGGCCTGATATATCCACCCAGGGATCCCTTTCTACTATCCCTTGCTTCCTGTGGTGTTCACTAGGAGAGCATTAAGATACAGTCTTCTCAAAAACCAGACTGTATAGACTTCCCCCAACTCTACTAATTTACTTATTCATCAGATGTCTATTGAACATCTATCATATTTTAGACACTGTTTTAGTTACTGCAGATACCAAAAAATAGAAAATATTTCTGTCCTCAAAGCACTTATATTTAAGTGAGTAGAAGACTCAGGATACTATGAAGTGCATCAGATAGTGAAAAATACTATAAGAAATATGAAGTACAAAGGGGGATAGAGAATCATTGCCTCCTGGAGGTAAGGTGATATTTTAAGAAGTGTTCCTACAAGTCCTCTAATAAAAGGTGTCTATGGAGCAAACTAAGAAAATAAAAGAGCAGGCAAATAGGAGAGAATGAGGAACACCAGACAAAGGAATATCTAGCACTGAGGCCCCAAGGCAGCACCAATGGCAACAATCCAATTTAGAGAAAATGACCACCTGTTCTGCAATGGTGTATTTAGGATCAAGTCTGAGACCAGTGTGGGTGGAAGAGCATAAGTGAAGGGACAGAAGCAAGTAGATAAAGAGGAAATGGGATGTGAACACATAAAGCCTAAGAGGTCATAGTAAGGACTTAGACCTTCCCTGTCTGTGAAATAGGAAGCTGTTGGAAGGTTTTGAACAGCAAAATGAGATCAACTAATACGTGTTTTAAAAGCATGAAAATTTGGTGGTGGTGTTGAGGAGACATCAACAGGGGAGTGGGAGCAGAAACAGACAGAGAGCAATGTGTGCAATAACCTAGGAATGAAGGAGGCTCCAGAGTGCTGCGGGTGTAGGCTAAGAGGTGGACAAAGTCAGCCAAAACTTGCTGTCTGTCGTTTTGATATAGTAGCCATCCCAATGCCTGTGAGGTGATAATCTCACTGTGAAGACTATGAGAGAAACAGAGCTTGTGGAAGGACAAGGATTCAAGAAGTCAGCTGTGGGCCATTGAAGTCTGAAATGGTTTTATCATCCAGGTGAGATGTCAAGTTGGTAATTAGAAAGAAGAGTCTAGAGTTCACAGAAGAAGCCAGAGCTAAAAATATAAATTTGGGACATATCAACCTAATGAGATGATTTCAACTTATGATTTCACCAAGGGGGATAGTAAAGACAGATAAGAGAAGAGGACCTGGGGCTAAACCTGATATTAAGGGATCCAAGAATTTAGGAACCAGTACAAAGAAAAAGTGGCCAGCAAGGTAGGAGAAAAACCAAGGGGGGTGGGGTATAAGTGATGAAGGGATCACTTACGCCAATTGTTGGGCCAAATTAAATGTGCACAATTGACCATCAGTTCTAACAATGTAGAAACTGGTGATCTGAACAAGGGTTTGTGAACAGTTTCACACAAGCTTGCTTAGAGGAAGGTCCTTGAGCAAATGGGAGGAATGGAACTAGTGACCGACTGTAGACAGGGTCACCACGAGCCTTTGTTTGCTATCACAATCCCAGTCTGCACCTGCAGGCAAGTGTTATGGCTTGGTCAAAAGTGTCCCAGTCTAGATGGTAAATCATAGAACAAAACAATCTTAAGTAGAGACAGCTCTGTCTAGGTTTCTGTTAACACACTGTATTCTTTCATCCATATAACAGTGCACTTTCCCCTTTCTAATTTTCCTGATGTAAAGAAATTTCAAATCTCTCCCAGACCAGAGATCAAAGGCCTAGAGAACTCTCCCTAAGGTAATAATATTCAATATGATGCTGTGGCCACACAAAAAGGACCAGGGCTTTAACCTCAACAATTTTAAATTCCATTAATTGGACATATAGCCTGGACTTATATCTCCTCCAGGAGATTCTAATGTGTAGCCAGGGATGGGGACCACTGCCCTGATGAATGCAGAAGCAAACAGGTGAGTCTGACGGAGGTCATTATGTAACCCTCTTCAGCCATCTCTGCAGAATCTTCCTCCTTGTCCATCCCATAGTCAATGCTCTGGTTCATGCAGTCATTTTCTCTCCCTGGACTATTGATGTTGCTTTCTAGATAGTTCTTCTGCCTCTGGGCTTACCTCCTTTGATTCATTTCCTCTCGTATTACTAACCTATTCCTTTGAACTGACTGTTTTTCTTTTAAAACTTCTGATGTCACTTTATTGACTTCAGATTAAAGTTCAAATTTCTTGTGATATCATTCAGAGTCATATGAGGGCTCCACAGTTATACTGGAGTCAAACCACTGGGGTAAACAGAGACATATACAGAGGAGTAACAAAACCAACAATATGGGCACAGATGGGGAGCTTTTAAAATCCCATCAGAACTTTAAGAATGTTACCAGAGGGACAGGAGGGAAAGTTGGGAAGCATAAACTGGGAGATTGGGGTTGACATATACACCCTATTATATATAAAATGGGGCTTCCTAGGTGGCTCAGTGGTGAAGAATCCACCTACCAATGCAGGAGGTGCAACCAGGGTCAGGATCCTGGAGAAGGAAATGGCAACCCATTCTAGTATTCTTCTCTGGAAAATCCCATGGACAGAGCTACAGTCCATGGAGCTGCAAAAGAGTCAGACACAACTTCAAGACTAAACATAAAATACTTAATTAATAAGGACCTACCGTATAGCACATGGAACTCTAATCAACTTTCTGTAATAACTTAAAGGGGGAAAGCATCTTCAAAAGAGTAGATATATGTATATACATAACTGATTCACTTTGCTGTATGCCTAAAATTGGCACAACATTGTAAATCAACTATACTCCAATAAAAAAAATTTTTTTAAAGAATGTATGAATCTATAAACGGTAAGGAATTTCCCACTAGACATATTCTTGAGCACATTTTGCTTGTGCAAACCTCAGTCAGACATGAGTTGGAATACAGAGAAGAGAGGAAAAGTGGGGAGTGAGATGCTTCTTCTCACTTGTGTTCACTCCATCTTTACCCTACATCCACCAGGAAATTACATTCATTCCTCAAACAAGTCATGATTTTTTTACCTCTAGGATTTAACACATATTGTATCCTCCTCCTGGATGACACTGTATCTCCCTTCTTTAAGTAGCTAATTTCTACTCATCCCTGAGATCTCAGCTACATGATGAATTCCTCTGACAAAACTGGCCCAACGCCTGTCATCCTCTACTTCACCAGCTTCACTAGGTCTGGATCGAGGGTGTTTCCTGCAGTATCCCGTACTATCCCGGACTTCCTCCACCACGGCCTTTCTCTCCCTGTATTGTAATTGTCACTTTACGTGTCTGTTTTTCCCACTAGACTACCAAGACCATATCTATTTTGAGGTTCAATAATTCTTTGCTAAATGAACACTAATATGAATTCAATCTAACGGGCTGGTAGAAAAATCGATATGTAAAACAAGTACTCACAACTTACAGGTACAGAACTCTCGTTTGCAATTTGACAGCCCCAAGGATGTCATACCTAGCCCTGGTCTTGCTTTGCCCCACACCCACTGGTGGACATGTGCTTCCCATTGGCCTCGGTGTCCATGACATGAGTCATGCTGAAAGCACATTGGAAACCCTCATCTTTATAGCTCTTTTCTGAGAAAATTACCCAATCTGGCACTCCTTCTGGCCCCAAGGCCACTTGACAGGTCCCAATGAGCCAGGCCAGATGGGAGGGGGGATGAACTCCACCATCAACTTGTCCAACGCCTAAAAAATGTTGGCTTTGGGATGCTGCAGGTCCTTTTTTGTGCATTGCCTATAATTGGAGGAAGGTGTTCTCCGCCAGGCCAAGGCAGTGAGGTCTTTGTGTTCCTGGCTGAGGCCCTCAAGTCGGTTCTGTCTCCACCACAGAGCTCCCTGCCAGGTGGAGTGTCACAGCTGTGGAATCAGAGAAGTTGTGCAAGAGGAGAAAAAAAAGTTTTCCAACTCAGCAAAAGAACAAGTTTTGGAGCGAGAGAGCTAGGGGAGAGTAAGAGTCCAAAGCAAGGCTGAGAATCATGAAATGAAGTCCACGTGGCAAGAACGAAGAATCTTAGCAACTGCAGTAACTAGAGGGAAGTAAATGAGCAGAAAGTAAAAGAGAAGAATGAGTGTGGTCAGGAAAACACAAGGAATTTCACTGGTTTCCTATAGCCCAAAGTTTGTTGCAAAGCATTCTATACAGTCATGTGTGTATGCTCAGTCATTTCAGTCCTGTCTAATTCTCTGTGACCCTGTGGACCATGGCCCACCAGGCTCCTCTGTCCATGGAATTCTCCACCCAAGAATACTGGAGTGGGTTGCCATGCCCTTCTCCAGGGAACCTTCTGAACCCACGATGAGAAGATGAGACTCCGGATCAAATCCGAGGCTCTTACATTTCCAGCAGTGGAAGGTGGATTCTTTACCACGAGCGCCACCTGGGAAATCCTCTACAAAGTCAAGTCATATATTAATTAACTCGCCAAGCATTTGCAGATACTTTGTGCTTAACCCCCTTGATCTGCACAACTCCTTAGCTTCTATTATTATTCCATTTTATGAATAAGAAAAATGAATTTCAATGAGATTCATAAGTGACCAAGAAAAACTTCATGCCCGGGACCTGTCTGATCACAGGCCCATCTTCTGGATGGTAGCCCACCCCAAACCACCTTACACGCTGGGCAACCCTGAGGAAAGTCACGCTCTCTGATCTTATCTATAAAATGAGAATGCTATAACCACTGAGATAATCTATAGGAAAGGATTTCTTTAACAGTAAAGCATTATGCAAATATGAGTTACATGTACTGGGTTTATTCACTGGCTTGTTTCTTTATACTCTATTTCATTTCGCAATAAGGCCGAAGTGAGACCACACACAGTGAAATAATACTGCACAGTCATCCAGATATCAGTGCCAAAGAGATTAAATTCTCCATTTGTCAGATCTTCATGGAGGAAGACTGCAGGCACAAACCTTGTGGATACTAATCTCACATTCATAAAAGCAATCACCTCAACATGCCCTTACTAAACCCCTGTGTGTGCATGCTCAATTGCTCATTCACCTCTGACTCTTTGCTGTCCCATGGACTGTAGCCCACCAGGCTCCTCTGTCCGTGGGATTCTCCAGGCAAGAATACTAGAGTGGGTTGCCGTTTCCTTCTCGAGGGGATCTTCCCGACCCAGGGATCGAACCCCTGTCTCCTGCAGCTCCTGAACTGGCAGGTGGACTCTGTACTGGACCAAATCTGGAGGCAGTATATAAATGTGACTAAAACAAGTCCCTGCCCCCAGGATCTCACAGTCTAGAAGAGACAGCAGAATAATAAAGATGACATTTTAAGAGTGTGCTCAAGAAATTCCCTGGTGGTCCAGGGGTTATGAATCCACCTTCCAAAGCAGGGGACACGGGTTTGATTCCTGGTCAGGGAACTAGAGGCTACATGCCTCAACAAAAGATCCCACGTGCCACAACCAAGATCCAATGCAGTCAAATAAATAAATATTTCTCTAAAAATGTAAAAAAGACTGTGCTCAGCGCAACAGGAAAGGAGAAGACATCAAGTTGTAAGCTTGGAGAAAGTGACAGAGGCGCTTAACCCAGGAAAGTGCTTCTGGAGGCAGGAACTACTGAGCTGTTTCCCAAAGTGGACTGGAGTCTACCAGGCAAAGCCTGGGGGTGAACAAGAAGTAGCATGTTCACACCCAGGGACGGGAGGATGTGTGAGCTGGCAGTATTATGGGTCTGCAAATAATTGGCCTGGCTGAAGCTTCGAGTTGCAGGGGCGAGCAGGATGTGTAGGAAGAAGCTCCTAGAACAAAAATAACTTCCTTGGCTCTCCTCATGAGTGTCTTCACTCCAGGGCACAGTGAGACATCCAGGAGGCTGCCAGAGCCCTCCAGAGCCTTCCGCCTTACTCAGATTCATCAGCTCCCCTAATTGCTCCAATAAGTAAACCAGGCCTCAGCAACCTCTTACCTAAACGACATCTCTCATTCCACATAAGCAAAGACAAGTTGCCCAAAGCCGGAACAGGCTACGTCTATTTCCCTTTGCTGAGTTGTAATGGTTCAGATCTTGGGTTCTGGAGTTAGACTGGCCCACCTTGCAAGCCTGTCATGGCTTCTTCCCTACTATGTAACAGTGGAAAATAATTTATTTTCTCATATCTCAGTTTCCTCATCTGTAAAGGTGGTCAATGATATCACCTGCCACATAGGGTTTCTGTGAGAATTAAATGAGATAATACAAATAAAGAATAAGAACAATGCCTCCTACATAGCAGTCATTCAATAAGTGTTAATTATTATCATTATTATAATAATTACCTGAAACATCAACTTCTACAACCCCAGTCACTTTACTTTGAATTATAATTCTTTCCAGTAACTGGGGAAACGTGCATCGAGAGAGAATGAGAGAACATACGCAGAAGAATCATTGATTAATATGGGAGAAAGAACACAAATACCCAGACCACAAAGCCTCACATGGCTGGAATGGTTTCGTTTCAAGTTTGACGTCCAGTTTCCTGGCAGCCAAAGCAGAAGGGAGAACCAAATTGTAATTGCTTTCCCAGGACAGTTCCAAAAAAAATTTTTTCCACCAGCTTCACAGAGACAAGACATGACGTAGTGAACATATCCACAGTGGGGTCCGGATTGGTCTGTTGGAGCTGCCATAAGAGAGAACCACCGACTGGGTGATTTAAACAACAGAAATTAATTTGAAATTTATTTTCTCACAGTTCTGGCGGCTAGAAGCCAGAGATCAAGGTGTTGGCAGAGTTTTTTGTTCTGCTTTGTTGGGTTTTTGTTGTTGCTATTGTTGAAAACTCTCTCCTTGGCTTATAAATGGCTTTTTATCTTTTTAAATCTTGTCTTTACATGGTCTTTCCGGTGTGTGTCTGTGTTCTAATCTCTCCTTATAAAACCACCAGTCATATAGAACAAGAGCCCACCCATATGATCTCATTTTCCCTTAATTACCTGTCAACTACAAATGGCCACTTGCCAAGAGCATTGCCAGCAGCTCAACAACAACAAAAAGGGCATTTGCCATCTGCCTCTGTGGAGGCTGAACCCTGTCCTGCTGCAGCTGGTGACCTTCAACAGTCCTCCCTGAGGGAGTTCAGGGTGGAGTGAAGCACTCTGTGTTCCAGGGACCTGGTGGGACAGGTCTTTAGATAGTTGGATATTTTCAGGAAGACATTTCATGATTCTAATCTTTGCATCTCTTCATATCTAGAGAAGCCCTAAATCCCTTCATGGTGACAGCATCTCCTTGTGACTTGCAGAAAATCTTTTGTAAAATAAGCACTTGATTGCATTGAACTCCCCCTTCACCAAAATCTTATCTATTGACCTTCCCCAACTGCCTCTTTGGAGCAATCTCTCAGAGCTATTTGTGGTGCTCCATCCTGGACTGCAGTCCTCATTTTGCCTCAAATAAAACTTAACTCACAACTCTCACATTGTGCATCTTTTTTTAGTTGACACCTTTTGAAAGTCTCTATTTCCAAATACAGTCACAGTATGAGGTATTGAGGGTTAGAACATCAACATATAAATTGGGGATGGGAACACACAATTTAACCCATGATAATGTCCCTGAGGCAGAGCAGGGAGGAGAGAACACAGCTTGACTCCACAAGTCTCCCTGACTCTGCAGTCCTCTGACCTTCTGACGGCCCTGCTGATTTCAGAAGAGAACCCAGAGAGTCTAGAGTGGTGGATGGACTATTTACATTCCAAAGACTTGGGGAGAAGATCATGCCTCTCAACCAGTACTAGAAGGTGAAGGTGGGGTAAGAGAAATAGAGACCCTACTTCACACTGTGCCTGGAGTGTGCTCAGTATTAGTTTGCTGGGTAAGGAACCTTTAAAAAGGTAATATTGCTTTAAGGCCTCATGCTCCAGCAGTGGTGCGTAGCTGAGAGAAAATGGGAAAGCAGTTAAGAGTGGGTTGGAAATACCTAGGTTAAGGCTGCAGATCTAAACTGGGCCATGTCAGTGGAGACAGATGCCAGGAGATGGATCTGCCTCGTGCAACCTACTTCATGCTTATGGTTCAGAAAAGGTCTCCACTTGGTTAACAAGTGGAAAGAAGTGGTGAGGATGATGAAGGGAGCAGGCTCGGAGAAGAGGATTTCAGTTTCCAGTCAGGACAGATCTGAGTTAAAGCCTCTGGAACAAGAGTCATTCTGCCCTGTGACTGCTGAGGACCCTGCCCTCCTGGAAATGAAGAGTGTCCTTTACTGACAGGGTCTCTGCAACAGTCACAGAGTCGATCCCTATTATTACATCTGATCACGCGATTCCCAAACTAGCTAGATGTTATTTTCTGTATACAGCAGTAAGGAAACTGAGGATCAGAGGAGTCAAGTGAGTCACTTAAGGACACGTGGTAAATGACAGAGGTAGAATTCAAACCAGTCTGATGACTTTAGTTAGTGTGACCTTAACCAAATACAGTCAGTGCCCCACTCACATTCCTGGGTGCTCTAGGATCAACTGAGATTTCAGAGGTTAACAGCCTTCAACATATTTTAAAGTCAATCAGAAGCAACTGACACAAACTTGCTCTTGCCCCCTTGATCACTAAAACCACCTGAAACCATTTCTCTAAATGGAGGTACCGGAGTCCTTAGTCGTCTGCATTTTCATGGACAGAAATGGGATAGAAAATGTGTCAAAGCCATAGTAATGCCAGGGCTCCATAGCCTCTCAGACCCCTTTTCTTGGGCCTTTTAAAAGCAACCCAAACAACTGAAGAACCATCTAGTCAGCATCCTATTAGCATCTATGAAGGGCAACTCCAAGATGCCCCAGATTCAAGTCTCAGAAGAGAAAACAGAGATTCAGAGTGCTTCACAGAATTGTCATTCCCAGAGGAAAATGTCTATCTTTTCCAGCATTCAAGAAACCAGCTGCCCTCCCATTTCATGAGGTCCACTGCACCCCTTGACTGTCCTTCATGTGAAATAAAGAGATGGAGGTGGGCCTGGAACGGACAGTTGCCTTCACTCAGTACATGTGTTGAGCCCCCTGTTGTGGCAGTTAGGCACAAGGAGGAGCAAGAACCTCAGCATTAGGTTTGACCTGGTTTTGATTCCCACCCCTGCCACTGAGTGACCTTGGGTGAGTCATTTAAACTCTCTGAATTTCAGGCTATCATCAAAAATAAAAATGCTGGTGGGACACAGACTACTAGGGAGTGTCAGGACTAGCCAGGTCCACTGAAGTAAAGCAAACCAGTGGGCCAGCATGCAGGGGCAGAAAGTTACAATTAAACACAGTCAGGCTCAAGTTCCAGCTTCACTACTTACAAGTGCTGGGACACTGAGATCTCACTTAACTCTTTGACCTTCCATTTCCCCACTATAAAATGGGTTAATAATACTTGCCTTACGGAGCTATTATAGGAATGAGAAACACTTTTGCCTCTGAAATACAGCAAGTTCTTAAAAAGTGGTGATTGTCACTGTTTATGAGATGCCATGCTAGGCTCTGGAGATGTGAAGATGAAAAGTCAGTGATGCTCTCTACCATCAGAGTTCACATCTCTGGGTATCCAGTTCCTTGTCCATCGTATAAGGTAACATGCTCTTCCCTGACTTGTTCATAGGGCTAATGATAAAATTAATAGCACAACTGTAACTATAGTATCTATACTAATTGAATATGATTACAATGTGGCTAGGCACGTTATCAAGTGTATTAGCTGAAGTTTTTATTTAATCTTTTTGGTAGGCAGAGTAATGGCCCCCAGAGATGTCCATACCCTGATCCCTAGTACTTGTGAATATTAACTTAATGGCAAAAGTGGCTTTGCAGATGTGATTAACTTAAGAATTTTGAGATGGGAAGATTATTCTGGATTATCTGGATAGGCTCAATCTAATCACATAAGACCTTAAAAGCAGAGAGATTTTTCCAGCTGGAGGCAGGAAAAATGAGGCAGAAGGTGAGGTCAGACAGAATATCTGAAGTGTGAGGACTTGATACATGGCTTGTTTTGAAAATGGAGCAAAAGGGCAAGGACACAAGAAGTCCAAGTGGCCCCTAGAAGCTGAGGATGACAATCAAAAAGGAAAAAGCAACCCAGTCCTGCGGCCATAAGGAACTGAATTCTGTCAGCAACTTGAAAGAGCTTAGAAGGAGATTACTCTCCTGTGGCCTCCAGAAAAGAGGACACTCCTGCTGACCCCTTCATTTCAGCCTTGTGAAGCCCAGAGCAGAGAGCCAACTGAGCCAGGCTGTGCCCCTTTGAAATAATACATGGGGATGGTTTTTAAGGCACGACATCTTCAGCAATAGAAAATCGTCAACACAACCATGTAAAGAAAGAGTCATTGTAATTCCCATTTTGGTGATGAGAAACTGAGGCAAAGAATGGTTAAACTCATCCAAGATCACACAGATATGAAGTGCAGAATTATTTGATCTAGTCTGACTCAAGAGCCTTTGTTCCTCAAAGCAGTACATATGGCTTAGTACAATAGGTACTCAAAAAAATCTGTGAAAAAAATGGATGGAGGCAGACATGAATGAGTGGTGAGAAACAGTGAGTGTGAAGATGCTGAGGACATAGAAAGAATTGCCACTTGTGTTACACTGAGCAGATCCAAATCTGTCATTTCAAGAATAGCCTGAGACCATCAGAAGGTACAAACTTCCAGTTACCAAATAAACAAGTACTAAGGGTACAATGTACAACATGTTAAAAATAACTAACACTGCTGTATATTATATACAAAAGTTACTAAGAGAGTAAATCTTGAGTTTGCATCAAAAAAAAATCCTTTGTTTCTTTAATTTTGTACCTGTAGAGATGATGAAGGGTCACTAAATTTATTGTGACAATCACTTCATAATGGATGTAAATTTAATATTATGCTGCACACCTTAATCTTACACCATGCAGGGTAAGTGCAATTATATCAAGATCAGTGCAGTATCAATTTTATCTCAATAAAACTGGAAGAAAAAAAAATTTTTAAAGAATACCCTTGGAAATAAAAGAAAATTTGGCAATTTGAGGAAAGAGGACTACACCAGGAGGCCTATATTTTGTTCCTGTTTTTCGCATCTATTTTCTGTGTGATTTAAACCAATCTCTGCACTGCTCTGAATCTGGTTTTTTTTTTTCCTGTAAGATGGAAGTGATAAACCCCGTACAATCTCCCACTCATGGGTGCCACGAGGCTCACATGGGATGTTGTTGTTGTTCAGTCACTCAGTCGTGTCCAGCTCATTGTGACCTCAGGGACTGCTGCACACTAGGCTTCCCTGTCCTTTACTATCACTCCGCGTTTGCTCACTCATGTCCATTGTGTCGATGATGCCATCCACCCATCTTATACTCTTGTCGCCCCCTTCTCCTCCCGCCGTCGATCTTTTGCAGCAACAGGGTCTTTTCCAATGAGACAGCTCTTCGCACTGGTGGTCAAAGTATTGGAGCTTCAGCTTCATGGGATGAGGAAATATAAAAATAGTTTGGCAAACTGTGCTCCACATCCATTCTTCCATTTGGTGATTAACATTTACTGAGTGTCTACCCTGTAGCAGGCAGTATGAGAGGAGTTACAGGTGAAAGCAAGCCTATCCTAAAGATCTGCAGCCCTGTCCCATGTTGGGACAGCACTGCCTTCCTCTTGGAAGTTAGGTGGGGCCTGTAGCTGGCATTGGTTTATGAAATGTGAGCCAGAGTGACTGCTGTCCTTTCTATAAGCCATGCTTGCATACTCAGTCACTTCAGTTATGTCTGACTCTTTGTGGCCCCATGGAGAGTAGCCCACCAGGCTCCTCTGTCTGTACAATCCTTTAGGCAAGAATACTGAAGTGGGTTGCCATACCCTCCTCCAGGGGATCTTCCTAAAACAGGGATCAAACCCTCATCTCCTGCATTGCAGGCAGATTCTTTACTGCTGAGCCACCAGGGAAGCCCTCTGTAAGAAATAGGTGTGATTTTAAAATTCCCAGCAGTCATATTAGCCACATTAAAAAAAAAAAAAAAAGGCCAAGACAAACAGGCAAAATTAATTGTAATAATATGTGAACTAGTTTAATGTAATATATTCAAAACATTATCATTCACTGTATAAGCAATATGAAAGCATTAATGAGATATTTTGTATTATTTTTCACACTATGTGTTTGTGTTGTGCTCAAAGTGTGTAATTTACACTTATAGAACATTTCCGTTTGGGCTAGGCCCCTTGCAAATGCTCAGTAGCCACATATGCTTGTAGCTGCCACATTGAACAGAGGTGGGGTAACTGGTCGAGTCTCCATGACCCTTGGTTGGTGAGTGAGAGACACAGAGCAAGGGTCCAGAGAACACTCAATGAACACACAGCATAATCAAGACATTGTTTCTGTATACCACAGAGACCTTTTTTGTCTGTATAACTTAAACCAACCAGCACAAACTTCATGTTGCTAGAATATAAAGTAAAACCAAAGGAGACTGGAAAGCGCAACAAGAGTTAGTTAAGGGAAGGTCTTTAAATGAGATACTTCAGTTCAGCAGCTCAGTCGTGTCCTACTCTTTGCGACCCCATGAACTGCAGTGCACCAGGCTTCCCTGTCCATCACCAGCTCCCAGAGTCTACTCAAACTCATGTTCATAGAGTCGGTGATGCCATCCAGCCATCTCATCCTCTGACGTCCCCTTCTCCCGCCTTCAATCTTTCCCAGCATCAGGGCCTTTTCAAATGAGTCAGTTCTTCACATCAGGTGGCCAAAGTACTGGAGTTTCAGCTTCAGCATCAATCCTTCCAATGAATATTCAGGACTGATTTCCTTTAGGATGGACTGGTTGGATCTCCTTGCAGTCCAAGGGACTCTCAAGAGTCTTCTCCAACACCACAGTTCAAAAGAATCAGTTCTTTGGTGCTCAGCTTTCTTTATAGTCTCACTCTCACATCCATACATGACTACTAGAAAAACCATAGCTTTGACTACATGGACCTTTGTTGGCAAAGTAATGTCTCTACTTTTTTTTAATATGCTGTCTATGTTGGTCATAGCTTTTCTTCCAAGGAGCAAGTGCCTTTTAATTTCATGGCTGCAGTCAGCATCTGCAGTTGGTTTTGGAGCCAAAACAAATAAAGTCTGCCACTGTTTTCATTGTTTCCCCATTTATTTGCCCCATCTGATGGGACCAGATGCCATGACCTTAAGTTGAGTTTGAAGCCAACTTTTTCACTCTCCTCTTTTCATCAAGAGGCACTTTAGTTCTTCTTTCTTCCCTAAGGGTGGTGTCATCTGCATATCTGAGGTTATTGATATTTCTCCCAGCAGTCTTGATTCCAGCTTGTGCTTCATCCAGCCTGGCATTTCGCATGAGATACTTAGACATTTGAATTTTATTCTGCAGGAAAGCTAACAGGTCTTCTGACACCATTCAGATCTTATAGGCCAGACTGGGGGACAGGAAAATAAATAGGAGGCTGGTGCAACATCCAGATAGTGAGGCCTGGTATTGAGCCAGATGAAAAGTACATATAGAAAGGCATACACGCCACTCGCCATCAACCTACAAATGGAGTAGCTTGTTTGACTGCATGTAAAAGGGGACTTTTGTGTCCCAGTCAGTGAGGGAAGCATCAGCCTGGCCTCAGCCTGGCCTCTTACATTCTGCTGGGGCTTCAGTTTCATCTTGTAGCTGGTATGTGAGGAATGATTCCACAGATCCATTATGGTAAAAGACTTTGCCCTGATGCAAATGATTATGGATCTGTTTTAAGGTCATTTTCACCTATCTAGGTCATTTTTTCTTATTTTTCTTCTAGCCTGGGGCAGATTTCAAGACTTTCTGCTTTTCAAAGCACTACAGCTGGGGTGGGGTATTCCCCCCCCCAATGATATGCCAAGTGAATGTTGGGTAATTCTGCACCATTCCTAGAGAAGGGACACGGTGGCTAAAGATGACCCTGCAAATAGATTGGTGTTGATTTGAAGCCTATACATCAAAATCCGTTCCATTGGTTTGAACTGTTGTATTTTGAGAAATCAGTTGTTTGTCTTTTTAAGCAGGGTTGAAGGACACACTTCATTCTTCCTTGACCATAAAGAACTCTTTTGGAAACAATTAGGTAAAATGACAGTCATAGCCGTGAGAAAAATTTGTTTAAAAATGATTTTAAGTCTTTTTGCTGAGGGTTTAGAAAGATGTCTGTTGCAGTGATTTTCACATTTTCTAATCAGCCTTAGCTCTGACAGTAACATGGCTACAAAGCCCTTTACACACAGGCACATGGGCACCAGGAATTATTTGTTAGCTGCTCCATAATTAAGCTGAACTCAAACTAAGTCTTAATTCTCCCACTTACTTGCTGTGTGATCTCAGGCAAAGCCAATAACTTTCTATACCTTGGTTTCCCCATCTGTAAATTGAGGGCAATGATCCTTACTCCTAAGAATGGTTGTTAAGAATACAGTGGAAAAACTGGCATGTTATGTTCCATAAATCTCAGTTCATTATCTGAGTAAAGAAGTACATGGACTTGGGGCCAATAGACTTAGGATAGAGATCCAGCTCTGGCACTCTCTAGTCACATGGCCTTGGACAACTCATGCATATCATTTGTCTATAGTCTATAAAATGAGATGACAGTACTTTCCCCAATTAAACAACATGATGTATTTAACATTTGATTTTTGTCTTTATCTTCTATAAAGCAGTCTGAGGCAAGGATTAAAGTGCTGGGACATCTAGTTGGAGGTGGAAGCCAAGGGAGGCCAAGGTGAGGGAGAAAAGCAGAAATGAAAGCAATGTGTGATTTGTACATCGCCAGTACTGCACTCTTCAGGGTGAGCTACAAAGAGATGCTGATTCTGCAAAGACATGTTTATCCCTTTAGCCACTATGACTTTCCAGAGAATTTTCAAGCAGATGCTTCAACTCAGCAGACAGGAGGAAAGAGAGAAATGAATCTGCCTTGGTCCTCCTGGTCTCCCTTTCCCATTGATCAGGGTTTACTCCATAAGGAGCTAACTCCCCTCCCCTCTGAGTCATATCACGGGGCCCCTCAAAAGCTGATCAGGAAGCAGTTTATCTATCCCAGTGGAAAGTTACCTCTGTGTGGTCCAACTTGGCCTGTGGGCCACGTGTGTGACCGTTGACAGCTCAAGGAGCTCCATTACCCACAGAGGCACCAGAACACTCTAGCCTCTTCATGCTGGGCTCTGACTGTGTAGAGGGAAAGACAGCATCAGGGATACAGAGCAGGAGTGAGTGAGGTTTCAATTTTAAAAAATATTTTGAAAGCTTAAATGTAACCTGTTTTTAAAATGAAAAGTTGGAGGCCCAGAGAGGGAAATGGACTTCCCCGCTGCACGGCTGCCATTGTCCAGGTCCATCAGACTTCTGCTCCTTCAACTCTGTGCTCCTTAACCTACCTGGCAATCTTGTTTGGGAGGAGATTCTGACCCAGTAGGTCTGAGCTGAGCCAGTGATCAGGGTCTGTGAGTTATGTTTTGAGTAGCAAGGTTTTAAACAGCCAGAGCCACCTTAGAAATCCATGCTACACACCGCATAAATGGGACTTCAGCACATTTCCTTTCATCCACCACCTTAGTCCAGAGTGCTCCCCCTTGCCCGTTGCTTGCACCTGACTCTATCCTGCTACTGAATTTTTCCTGACTTTGCCTGTGATTTTCTCAACACTGTCTTTGCCTTAACAAGATGGCTCAATGCTCCACTCTTCCTTCTTGGCAAAGATTCTGGGACCCTCACTATCACTCAAGCTCTGCCACATGAAGATGCACTGAGTGCACACTCTCCCTTTCTACAACTCGGGCCCAGAAGCCTCCAGCCACAAGGCATTCCTTGTGGTCAGTGCCTATAAAGGGCTCCACCCAGCTTGTTTTATGTGAAGATGAGAACCCCAGTCTTCCAGGCACTTTTCACTGTGCCACCCAGCCTTAATTCTAAGGTTTAATAAGGCCATAGGGGATTTGTAGGGCACAAGAATATTTTAGTGCTGGAATGTGTACTTGTTCTCAAAAAAAAAAAAAAACCCAACAACACAAAGCTTACATTCAAACTGGAATACTCCGGTTTCCTAAAAATCACAACCAAAATAGATTTTCTTTCCTGTTTACATATGAATCAGATTGTGCTTCAGAGTTACTGATTTGCAAACAAATCTGAAAGTATTTATGAAATATCTACTGTCTCCAAAGATGTAGCAGAGAGCACAGAATGGGCTAGTGTTAGTGAAACTGAAACAGTCACTAAAGGTGAAACTGAAGGAGAAAAAACAGGTGAGTGTGGATGGGAGAACCGTGGGAATTACATTTCCCAAGCTCTTTGTTTATATGACCTAGAGCAGGTGGCTTCAGAGAGGCAGTTTCTCATGGGTAAGAGTAGGGACTCTGCAGCCCAAGAGCAGCAATTCAAAGTCCACTCTACCATTCACCACTGGTGTGATCTTGAGCGAGTTATTAAGTGCCTTGTTTCCTTGGCTTCCCCACTTGTAACATGGGACTAATAACAGTACCTATCTCATGGAGCTGGCATAAGGATTACTTGAGTTAATCATTTAAACACACCCATTTAAATTTTTCCCACCACATAATAAGCACCCAACAAATGGTAGCCAGCATGCTGCCAGCTGAAACTTCACTGCTTTGACTCCCACTCAAAAAATTATACTATAGCAGAATGCAAGTAGGTGAAAGTAAAAAGAGAAACAAGTCTTTATACACTTGAGAAGATTGAAATCATATCAAATGTTTTTTTGTTTGTTTGTTTGTTTTCTTGTCCACAAAGAAATATATTCTGATATATCAAAGAGGTATTTATGCTAATTTCTTCAGGAACCAAGATTTTTTTACTGTATGGGAAAAGAGAAACAAGTGTAATTCAATAACGTTAGACTTTATATTACTATATTTGGATTGTCAGTGATTAGCATGAATATAGTTTTTTAAATAGGTTTTTTTTTTTTAGCTTTGCCCACTAAAAGTGCTTAGAAGCAATTACAGCTTCATGGCAGTGAGCAGCCCTAGCACCCAAATTGTGGCTTCTAAACACCGTTCCTTTCCAAAAGGAACATGGACTCCTCTGAAGAGAGGATGGTGATGATCTGGGCCAAAGAATTTCCAGAGACTTCTTGTACCGGAATGGAGGGAAGCTATCAAAGAGTGTTGAAGATATGATAGAAGGACCCATGGCAAATGTATTAAATGTACTGCATATAAAACCCATGTACTCAAAGTGATACCCATAGAAGAATAAATAACCTCAGCACTCATTGTTCACCACTATTAAAGGGACCGGATCATTTATCCTGCCTTTCCCTAATGAAAAAGAATTCAGAGTAAACAGATACTCATGATTTGTCAGCACAATGGGTCCCTACAGAAGAATTCCAGCCCATACATAGGAAAGGAAAAGAGAACTGGAAAAAGTGCCCATCTTCAACTCCTAACGAAATAATTGGTTTAAGCAAAAATTGTCTGTAGATGAAACCATTAGCTGAAAGTCTAAAGGAAATCTTGGGATAGAGATATCAGACTGTTGCTACCTGAAAATTTTGATTAAATTAGCATCATAAAAATGGTACAATCAGACTTTCTGTGCCTCCTAATGTGACACAGCATGAAATATAAAGCACCAATAATGAAATGCTCTTTGGGAAAAACCCTGGACTTGAACCTCAGCAAGACATAACTAGCTTCTGGCTTACTATAAATGGAAAGGACACAGAAACCAGTTAAGTGACGCTACAATGAGGCAAATAGACACATTCAGAATGTAGGATTTTCTATAAGACCTGGTTTCTTCAATAAGAAAAACAGCATAAAAGGGGAGGAATCAGGGAAAGACACCGGGGGAAAAGGGCTGTTGTAGCTTAGATGAGACTTAAGAAATACAACTGATTGCAATATGTGTGGATTTTTGTTTATATCTTGCTATGAACAACAGTGCCTCACATTCTTGGGATAATTAGAGAAATCTAAGTACTACACCAAGGCATAATAGTGAATTTCTTTAGGTATGATGATAGCCCTGTGGCTAGCCCAGAAAGTGTCCATATTGGTGGTGGGTGAAGGATGTAACATGGTATTTTGTTTGTTTGTTTCTGCTCTTAGTGAAACAAATCAAGGATTGCAAATATTTTTTTTTAACAAAATATGTATTAAGTCTGAGACATACCCTGGACTATTCATAAGTGAAATGACATGAGATTTTGGATTAGAAAAAGCAAACAATTGGATGGAATGGGGTAGGTGGCCAAGTGATGAAACAAGAGAGGCAAAATACTGATGTTTTATATATATATATACACACATAAGTGAAAGTGAAGTCGCTCAGTCGTGCCCGACTCTTTGCAACCCCATGGACAGTAGCCTGCACCAAGCTCCTCCATCCACGGGATTTTCAAGGCAAGAAGTACTGGAGTGGGTTGCCATTTCCTTCTCCAGGGAATCTTCCCAACCCAGGGATCAAACCCAGGTCTCTCACATTGGAAGTCCTTGTATATATACACATACATACATGTATACACAAACATGCATACTGGTTATATGTAGTTTATTACATTATTGTACTATATTATGGGCTTCCCTGGTGGCTCAGATGGTAAAGAATCTGCCTGCAGTGTGCGAGACCCAGGTTCAATCCCTGGGTTGAGAAGATATGCTATACAGTACTATTCTTGTACCATTATTATTATTTTCTCACCACTTTGGACTTCCCTGGTGGCTCACACAGTAACGAATCTGCATGCAATGCAGAGAGAGACCTGGGTTTGATTCCTAAGTAGGAAAGATTTCCCTGGAGGAGGGCATGGTAACCCACTCTAATATTTTTGTCTGGAGAATCCCATGGACAGAGGAGCAGGTTGGGCTACAGTTCATGGGGTCACAAAGAGCCAGACATGACTGACCAACTAACACTTTTACTTTCATACACATTGGGTATATAGGAAAGTTTTCATAATAAAGATTTTTTTTAATAATATGGGAAAATCTAAACTCAGACTTAATTTTGTTGAAAAAATATTTGCAATCCTTTGTTTTTTTCACTAATAGCAAAAAAAATACCATGTTGCATCCTTCACCCACCACCAAACCAAGGCCTCACATTTGGTCACCACTTATGCTGTGTGTGATCCATCCTTGAACTAATCAGTCTGAATGAAATGGGGGTGTTCATTTGTCTCACAGTCATCAGACTGTAGGTTGGTAGCAGGAAATGTGTCTTATTCAACTTTGAACCCCAAGCGATGGTACACAGCCATTGCTGGGAGTAAATGCACATAATAGGTGAATATTCACAGGAATCAACCAGAGATTGTTTAAAATACTGATCCTTAAACCTTAACTCTAGAACTGCTGAATCAGAAAGTCTGTGTGGGGTTTAGGGAGTGTTCGTTTTTAGTAAATTACCCAATGATTCCTATGCACACGGTTTGGAGTCCACACTGAGCAACTCATTTCTCTATTAAACAGTCACGCAGGACAGTTTCACAGGGGAGCTCAGGAATAAACAGAGTCAGTAACTGCATATAGATGGCACGTATGCAGTTATAAGTTTCAGAGGCTCTGATTTCTGAGGTTAAATAATGAGAAGGCTGATTAGCAAATACAAAGGGTGCAAAGCAGCTTCGAATTCAGCATTTGATTTCAATTTCATTTTTATTTAAATGGAAACATCTGCAGGAGTCAAAAGCAAAGCTTCTTGGTTACAGACAGAGCAGCCATGGGTGAATATAAATCCTAGCTTTCCAGAAGGCTTTGTGAGAGGGATAAGGAGCGCACGACACTAATGAGTGTGATTATATAAGGCACGAGCTTGTTATAAGGCACGAGCTTGCAATAAGGCTTACACGAATAGGGGCTTCCTCAGAGTCCAATTTATAAAATTTCTCATTTTCTCCCATCAGCCCCATGGGCATCTGTTTACATCTGCCAGCTCATTGGTCAGAATAATATTGTTTCCACACAATTCCCAATATCATGCCAATCTATTGTTAGGGGTAGGGAGTTAGCTGCCTCATGAGCCTGGAATTTCCCTCCCCTGGTGTCCAAGTAGAGGACAGGGGGCTGATCACTGAATGATTACCTGGTCTAAGAGATCCTACATTGGGTCTTGGAAATAAAGGTCCCAGATTCCTGCAAATTCCAGTCCTCGGTTGCCCCTTCATTTCTCCCTGTCTCCAAGCTTGGAAAATGCTCTGCCCCTGCCTAAAATGCTCCTCCCTTACATCCCTGCCTGACCAGGTCCATTGAGCCCCAGCTTAAGAATCTGTTTTTCCAGAAGATTCTTCTGACATCACCCTAATGTAGAAGCTCTTCTCTGTTCTCTTGTAAGTAGTCTGAGGTTACCTCCATTATAGTATAATTGCCTTTTAAATTTTGTTAGCCCTGCCTCAACTGAACGCTATCTCACTCATTGCCACATCCCAGGTATCTTGCACAAATTTGGCAGACTGCAAATACTCAACAGAGGCAGTAAAACTAAAGGAGTAAATGAACGAGTACTTAACCAACGCATCTAAGTTACTCAGCCAATCCAATTCAAGAGAATTGTGCTCCTGAGTTGAAATATTAGAAATATTTTGAGGAATTTCTAAAATACTGGAGAGTGAGAGAAATGCCAAAGACAGGAGATAGATACAAGTGTTAGTTTTTCAAAAGGCAGTTGAAGGTGAATTTAAGACCATCAGCAAATTAACTTATAACTGATTATTAGCAAAATTTAGGAGCATTTTAAAGCAAAGACGTGATCTTTGGGTTATAGTAATGCATAGTTTTTCAAATCATCAATCCTCCCAAACTCTCTCTCCCATTCAAGTATTTAACAAACCGTGTATAAGGTCCATATGAAAAAAGAAAAACATTAGCAGAAAGATAACGCTATTTAGACAAATTTTAGTTGGTTAAATTTATGTGTTAATGAATATATCAAGATTAGCCTGCAGGGAGAAGGTTGTCATCACTTCTTTGCTTTCCTGATTAACAGTTATACAAATTACTTGATAAAGATTCATAAGATAAGCTCATTAAATACATACATCCATTCAATAAATAACTGTTGAGCCCTTTCTTTATGCTTTCCCATGAGAAGCTCATTGCAGAGTAAGTAGCTAATTACACTATGTGACAGATTACACAATGTGACAAATTATACAATGTGACAGATGCTATCACAGATTTTGAAGCAGAATCTCAAGAGACTGACCTAGAAATCACAGTTGTTAATAAGAGCACCAGGTTTTCCTTGAATTCAGACAAGGATCTAGAAAATTATGTCAGATGATACAATCAATTTTAAAGTATCTCTAGCCAAAACTGAATAAATAAAATTAAGGAAAAAAACGAGAGCAAAACTTTGAAATACCTCCACTGACAAGAACAATGTGTTGAAAACTAAAGGAGAAATGTAATGATTAGTAACATTAAAACAAGCAAAAACTGGGCCTTACCAATTATACAAGAAAATAATGTGTGTGACCTGGTTTGCCTAGTCTGTTAAATCCACATATCTCTCTAACTTACTATCTTTACTACATTAGTAGATAAAAGAATATAATCATAGCAATATAATTTTTTGAGTCTCAGGGTCCTCATATATTTAGTGGGCCTAATAATAGAAGCTGCCATGAGGATTTGTTGAGTCTCTAGGTATAGTTGTATAGGAGAAAATTAAACAAGAAAATTAATTTGCTCATAAAATATTTATTGACTCACTACCATACTTTGGTGATAAGCTCTGGGTATATGTAAAGTGCTTTGTACCATGCTTAGCACATAGTACATGTACAAAAAAATGGTACCTGTTATTATTATTATTATTAAGCCCACTTATAATGATCCTGGTTAGCCACTCTGCAAGTAGAAACAGAAACTGCACCTGGTTTTTTGTTTTGTTTTGTTTTGTTTTGTTTTGTTTTTTAGTTTCAACAACAGGAGGGGTTGTGCTGGGCTGAGAAAGTTAGCACATGGTAAACCTCTTCAGAGCTCTTTCCTTATCAAGTGTCCTTGAGAGTTCCAGGCAGAGGCAGACTCTCAGGATGGTGTCCACTGCTAGACTTGTTAGGGCAACTAAGTGTTTTCCATATCAAGTCACAATTAGTCCCAGACTAGACCAGCTTTCTTAGGAGTTCACCTTTGAACTCCTAAGAATTGTTAGTCTGTAACACACCACAGAAGACTTAATTTTACTATCTTGGAATAGGAAAAAAAAAATGCTTAAGATTATCTTAAAAGGTATTCGTTAAGAGCCTGGACTTCTTGGTGTCAGACAGCCCTAAGTTTAAAACCCTAATTGTCTGACCTTGGGAATGTTATTTTATTGCATCGTTAGTTCAGTGCAATACTTTGAAGATTGAATGAGATTACTATGTACCTCTAAGTGTAATAGGGAAGAAGAGATCCTATTCCATATTGGATCTGTTTCTTTATTGTAATCTTTGTATTCTTTAACTTTTGTGTCAAATTTAGAATGTTGTCTATAGCCCAAAATATACAGGATAGTTTATTGTCAAGGTTCTGACATTTAAGGATACAATAATTTTCCATTCATATAAAGATTGAAAGTTGCAGAAGAGAATAACTTTTGTCTTCTTGGGGGTTTACAGAAACATCATCATCTGCCCTACATTGACAGCTGCAAGAACAAAGGATTCCAACACCAAGAAGTTTGAAATAACCAGTGACACCCCCTTCCCAATCAGTGTAAAAAAAAAAAAGCCTTGATTCTGACTTGGGTGAGATAGTTCTCTAAGATGTTAGTCTGCCATCTTCTCTGACTCCCAGTTTTCCAAATAAAGTCATTATTTCTTGCTCAGACACCTCAGTCTCCTGATTTATTGGCCTGTTGTGCAGTGAGTAGAACAAGCTTAGACACAGTAACCAGGAATCCATTGAATGGTAGTAGTCAGGAGCAGTAACTGCTCATTGGTTCACAGTTGGCTGTTAGAAAGTTCTCTATGAATTGAGCCAGGAATTTCCTTACTCTTTGTTCTTACCAGTGGTCTAAAGTCTGCCCTCTGAAGGTAGAGACTCATACTTTACTTCCTCTATTTCTCTGGGAAAGTGCTTCAGATAGCTGGAGACACCAGTGATGTCTCCTTAGGGGGATCAACTATTCTAGTTTGCCCAGGACTCAAGGGTTTCCTGGGATATGAGACTTTCAGTGCTAAAATTGGGAAACTTTCAGTGCTAAAATTGGGAAACTTCCAGGTAAACCAAGTTGGTTGGTCACCCTATCTCCCTCTCTGTTCTCCTCCAGACTGAATAATCCCATGATTTTCAATTATCGCTCTTGCGACCCATGTGTGATCTCTTACCATCCTCTCTCCCACCTTATAGGTATTTGTTTTTATCATTGTCCTTCTTCATGTATAGCACAGAAACATTTATACTACTGTATAGATGTGGTGACTTCACTTTCGCTTTTCATTTTCATGCATTGGAGAAAGAAATGGCAACCCACTCCAGTGTTCTTGCCTGGAGAATCCCAGGGATGGAGGAGCCTGGTGGGCTGCCGTCTATGGGGTCGCACAGAGTCGGGCACGACTGAAGTGACTTAGCAGCAGCAGCATAGATGTGGTAGATTTTCTCTTGTGATAAATGACATTGGTTCTTTTCTTTTCCCCATCTCAGGTGCAAACATCATTCTAAGTCCGTGGGTCACTATGTGCAAGACTCCCTGTTTCTTTATCCTCATTGTCGGCATTCCTGACATTTATGTCTCTTTCCTGATTAGGCACTCATTCTAATGTGAGAAAGAGGAGATGAAGATTTATGTCACTGTCGACCATGTAGTTGCTTTATATGCATGTATTTTCTATTTGCCTATATGACCTTATGCTAGAGACTTCATTTTCTTTTTTTAAAAAAGTAAAGGTTATTATTAAGATCTGTCTACATTATCATGTAGACAATCATTTTCTTGACTATAACTGCTGTATAGTATTCCTGAGTGTATATCCAACTCATTTTCTAAATCCATCTCCTCAATGATGATAAACATATAATATTGTGATGAGCACCTCATTCATTACCCATTTAAGAGAAATTCTCTTGGAACAGTTTTACTTACCAGAATCTCCCTGAACTTGTTTCAGTTCAGTTCAGTCACTCAGTCATGTTCAACTCTTTGCGACCCCATGAATCGCAGCACGCCAGACCTCCCTGTCCATCACCAACTCCCAGAGTTCATTCAGACTCACGTCCATCAAGTCAGTGATGCCATCCAGCCATCTCATCCTCTGTCGTCCCCTTCTCCTCCTGCCCCCAATCCCTTCCAGCATCAGAGTCTTTTCCAATGAGTCAACTCTTCGCATGAGGTGGCCAAATACTGGAGTTTCAGGTTTAGCATTATTCCTTCCAAAGAACACCCAGGGCTGATCTCCTTCAGAATGGACTGGTTGGATCTCCTTGCAGTCCAAGGGATTCTCAAGAGTCTTCTCCAACACCACAGTTCAAAAGCATCAATTCTTCGGTGCTCAGCCTTTTTCACAGTCTGACTCTCACATCCAATACATGACTACTGGAGAAACCGTAGCCTTGACTAGATGGATTTTTGTTGGCAAAGTAATGTCTCTGCTTTTGAATATGCTATCCAGGTTGGTCATAACTTTTCTTCCAAGGAGTAAGCGTCTTTTAATTTCATGGCTGCAATCACCATCTGCAGTGATTTTGGAGCCCAAAAAAATAAAGTCTGATACTGTTTCCACTCCTTCCCCATCTATTTCCCATGAACCCAAATGTATATATATATATATACTTATAATATTATATTATATAAATTTCATATATAATTATATATATACATTTATAAATATTTATATATATAACTATTATATATATATAACTAATATATATATATATATATATAAAACAGAGAGAATTCTTATCATTAAATAATTGGAAGAAAGAAAGATTTATGCTGAGCTTCCAAGAATGACACCTGGAACTACACAGCAGAACAGCCCACCACGGAGCAATGGGGTCAAAGGATGTAGAAACCAACACGACCTCTCTGAAACTAGGGATTTCGATTGCCCAGTTTCTTTACATTCACATATTAGGGCCAGATATCAGATCCTCTACTGAAAAATGAACTGCAGCTTTTTAAAAGTCTTTGTGATCACACATACCAACAAAAATAACAGACACAGCAGAAACAAGACCTCTGTCTTGTGATAATCACTCTCACCGTCCAAATAGTATATATAATATCAGATACATATATATAATAAAAATATCACATACGTGCTTTCCTTGGAGGAAGCTAGGTCATTAATGGAACCTGAACAATAAGGGCATCTGGAAGATACAGATCTTTTCATTTCTTTCCTCTAGGAATCAACTTCTAAGTCAGGCAGAAGGAAGTTGGGTGAACCAATCTAGAGAATTTGCCAGAAACCAAGAGTGGGACTGTTGGATCATGGGCATATACAAACTTAATTTGCTCAAGTTGTGCCAGAGTGTTCTATAGAATGATTACATAAGTCTACCCTCTCTCCAACAGTGCATGGGGTCCTGATCACCTCTTCCCCAACAACACTTGGCATTACACAGCTAAAAATTGTTTGCCAACCTAGTTATAATGCCAAAGTAAAAGGCACATTTTTAGTGCCCCAGCACCCAGCTGGAACCAACTGAACTTGACTTCTAAAAAATGTTTCCTAGTGTTTCTGATGTGAGCTGCTACTGCACTAATTTTCCTCAAGCCAGTAGTTCCATTATGTATATAATCTTAAATTCTGGACTTGCCTTTTTTTTTTTTAATTTCTTGTAAGTAGTATTAGCCCACTGCCCTTGTCTATCAAGATTATTTTAAAATCTATCTAAGCATTGTCTATTTATTAACTGATCCTTTCTACTCTGAGAGAGTACAGGGAAAGAGAATTAATTTTCTATTTTATACTTGAGAAACTCAGAAAAGGTAAATAACTTGCTCAAAGCCACCCAGTGATAAGTGGAAGAGACATGATCTGAACTGGGCATATTTGCAACCAAAGCCTTTCACACACAGTGTTATATGGTGCTTTGCAAAATCATACAGTGTATGGAATATCTGAGGACTAACCCAGACTCTCTTTGACTTGACAATTTAAAACAATTTTCAGAATTACAATAGTTCTTTTTATGGCCTTTGTAAATAAAGTCTAATGAAAAGACACCAAAAGTGACCTAATGGAAAAATTTCAAGATCTTAAAATGTATTATTGCAAAAACTAAGTTTCTCATTAAAAAATGGTTCAAGATGGGGAAAGTGTGCATTTCTGTGACCTCCATACTTTTGCACTTGCTATTCACTGGAAATCTCCTTTCTCCACCTGGGCAACTCTTGCTCATCTTCCAACATCCAATTCAAGATGATTCCTTCTGTTTTATCTGCTGGAATCCTTCAGAGAGATTCAAATCGAGACACTTTTGATATCAGAACCCACCCTCTTGATTTTTATATGCAAAAGTTAGTGTGGAAAGAAACAAAAACAAACCCATGAGACAATGTGATTCTCCTTGTAAATGATGTAATACCAAGGCACAAAGGGCTCAGAGAGGACGAAGCATCTGATTCAACTGAGAGAATCACGGGAGCTTTTTAGAGAGTGTGATTGTTGAATCAAACCTTGAAAAAGGAGCGGGATTTGGCAGGTAGACAAGGTAGAGAGAATTTCAGAGAGAACTGCAACAGCCAAAGCGGGGAGGAATGAAAGAGCATCTTTCTCCTAAAAGCATAATGATACATTCTTCCCCCAAAGATCAGTCAGAAGATCCTTTTTAAATAACTCTGAATCTTGGATATCATCTTTGTAGTAAATTTTTACTTTAAATTTTTTTAATGTACTCTAAAACTACCTTGTTATCACTAATCAATGAATGGTAGACTAAGGTTGCTGGTGTTTCCCCAGATTCTCTGATAACAAGACTTGTCTGGGATTCTTGTTAAAAACACAGCTTCCTGGGTTTCCCTGGTGGTCCAGTGGTTAAGAATCTGCCTGCCAATTCAGGGGATATGGGTTCAGTCCCTCGTCCAAGAAGATCCCACATGCCACAAGGCAACTAAGCCTGTGTACCACATGCGGTGTAACTACGGAAGCCTGCGTGTCCTAGAGCCCCACGCTCCACAACGAGAATCCACCATAATGAGAAGCTTGCACACTGCATCTTAGGTCCGTGAATCAAGGCTAATTGGGAGTGGTCAAACAGGCGATGGCAAGAGTGAATGTTGACATTGTAGGAATCAGTGAACTAAAATGGACTGGAATGGGTGAATTTAACTCAGATGACCATTATATCTACTACTGCGGGCAAGGATTCCTTGGAAGAAATGGAGTAGCCATCATGGTCAACAAAAGAGTCTGAAATGCAGTACTTGGATGCAATCTCAAAAACGAACAGAATAATCTCTGTTCGTTTCCAAGGCAAACCATTCAATAGTAATCTAAGTCTATTCCCTGACTACGCTTCCCAGGTGGTTCAGTAGTGAAGAATCTGCCTGCAAATGCAGGAGACATAGGAGACAAGGGTTTAACCCCTGGGTTGGGAAGATCCTCTAGAGGAGGACAAGGCAACCCACTCCAGTATTCTTGCTTCCCACATAGCTCCATCGGTAAAGATTATTCACGTGCAATGCAGGAGACCTGGGTTCAATTCTTGGGTCAGAAATATCCCCTGGAAAAGGAAACAGCAATTCACACCAGTATTTTTTCCTGGAGACTCCCATAGAAGAGGAGCCTGGCGGGCTATAGTCCATGGGGTTGCAAAGAGTCGGACACAATTGAGCAACTAAACCACCACCATGCCGCAAACAGTAATACTGAAAAAGCTGAAGTTGAACGGTTCTATTAAACCTACAAGACCTTCTGGAACTAACACCCAAAAAAGAAGTCCTTTTCATTATAGGGAACTGGAATGCAAAAGTAGGAAGTCAAGAAACACCTGGAGTAACAGGCAAATTTGGCCTTGCAGTACTGAATGAAGCAGGGCAAAGGCTAACAGAGTTTTGCCAAGAGAATGCACTGGTCATAGCAAACACCCTCCTCCAAAAATACAAGAGAAGACCCTACACATGGACATCACCAGATGGTCAACACCGAAATCAGATTGATTATATTCTTTGCAGCCAAAGATGGAGAAGCTCTATACAGTCAGCAAAAACAAGACTGGAAGCTCATTGTGGCTCAGATCATGAACTCCTTATTTCAAAATTCAGACTTAAATTGAAGAAAGTAGGGAAAACCACTATACCATTCAGGTATGACCTAACTCATATCCCTTATGATTATACAGTGGAAGTGACAAATATATTCAAGGGATTAAATCAATAAATAGAGTGCCTGAAGAACTATGGACAGAGGTTCGTGACATTGTACAAGAGGCAGTGATCAAGACCATCCCCCAAAACAAGAAATGGAAAAAGGAAAAATGGCTGTCTGACGAGGCCTTACAAATAGCTGTGAAAAGAAGAGAAGTGAAAGGCAAAGGAGAAAAGGAAAGATATAAGCATCTGAATGCAGAGTTCCAAAGAATAGAAAGAAGAGATAAGAAAGCCTTCCTCAGTGATCAATGCAAAGAAATAGAGGAAAACAATAGAATGGGAAAGACTAGAGATTTCTTCAAGGAAATTAGAGATACCAAGGGAACATTTCATGCAAAGATGGGCTCGATAAAGGACAGAAATGGTATGGACCTAACAGAAGCAGAAGATATTAAGAAGAGGTGGCAACAATACACAGAAGTACTATACAAAAAAGATCTTCACGACCCAGATAATCATGATGGTGTGATCACTCACCTAGAGCCAGACATCCTGGAATGGGAAGTCAAGTGGGCCTTAGAAAGCATCACTATGAACAAAGCTAGTGGAAGCAATGGAATTCCAGTTGAGATATTTCAAATCCTAAAAGATGATGTTCTGAAAGTGTTGTACTCAGTATGCCAGCAAATTTGGAAAACTCAGCAGTGGCCACAGGACTGGAAAAGGTCAGTTTTCATTCCAATCCCAGAAAAAAAGACAATGCCAAAGAATGCTCAGCTACCGCACAATTGCATTCATCCACCTGACCTGCCTCTTGAGAAACCTATATGCATGTCAGGAAGCAACAGTTAGAACTGGACAAGGAACAACAGACTAGTTCCAAATAGGAAAAAGAGTACATCAAGGCTGTATATTATCACCCTGCTTATTTAACTTATATGCAGAGTACATCATGAGAAATGCTGGGTTGGAGGAAGCACAAGCTGGAATAAAGAAAGCCAGGAGAAATATCAATAACCTCAGATATGCAGATGACACCACCCTTATGGCAGAAAGTGAAGAGGAAATAAAAAGCCTCTTGATGAAAGTGAAAGAGGAGAGCGAAAAAGTTGGCTTAAAGCTCAACATTCAGAAAACGAAGATCATGGCATCTAGTCCCATCACTTCATGGCAGATAGTTGGGAAAACAGTGGAAACAGTGTCAGACTTTATTTTCCTGGGCTCCCAAATCACTGCAGATGATGACTGCAGCCATGAAATTAAAAGACACTTACTCCTTGGAAGGAAAGTTATGTCCAACCTAGATAGCATATTCAAAAGCAGAGACATTACTTTGTCAACAAAGGTCCATCTAGTCAAGGCTATGGTTTTTCTGGTGGTCATGTATGGATGTGAGAGTTGGACTGTGAAGAAAGCTGAGTGCCAAAGAATGATGCTTTTGAATTGTGGTGTTGAAAAAGACTCTTGAGAATCCCTTGGACTGCAAGGAGATCCAACCAGTCCATCCTAAAGGAGATCAGTCCTGGGATTTCTTTGGAAGGAATGATGCTAAAGCTGAAACTCCAAAACTTTGGCCACCTGATGTGAAGAGCTGACTCATTTGAAAAGACCTGATGCTGGGAAAGATTGAGGTTAGGAGGAGTAGGGGATGACAGAGGATGAGATAGTTGGATGGCATCACCGACTCAATAGACCTAGGGTTGGGTGGACTCCGGGAGTTGGTGATGGACAGAGAGGCCTGGTGTGCTGTGGTTCATGGGGTCACAGAGTCGGACACAACTGAGTGACTGAATTGTACACAGGCTAGTAAAGTAATGCTCAAAATTCTCCAAGCCAGGCTTCAGCAGCACATGAACTGTGAATTTCTAGATGTTCAAACTGGATTTAGAAAAGGCAGAGAAACCAGAAATCAAATTCCCAACAACTGTTGGATCATGGAAAAAGCAAGAGAGTTCCAGAAAAACATCTATATCTGCTTTGTTGACTATGCCAAAGCCTTTGACTGTGTGGATCACAACAAACTGTGGAAAATTCTGAAAGAGATGGAAATACCAGACCACCTGACCTGACTCTTGAGAAATCTGTATGCAGGTCAGGAAGCAACAGTTAGAACTGGACATGGAACAATAGACTGGTTCCAAATCGGGAAAGGAGTGTGTCAAGGTTGTATATTGTTACCCTGCTTATTTAACTTATATGCAGAGTATATCATGAGAAACGCTGGGCTAGGTGAAGCACAAGCTGGAATCAAGATTGCCGTGAGAAATATCAATAACCTCAGATAGGCAGATGACACCAGCTTTATGGCAAAAAGCGAAGAACTAAAGAGCCTCTTGATGAAAGTGAAAGAGGAGAGTGAAAAAGTTGGCTTAAAACTCAACATTCAGAAAACTAACATCATGGCATCTGGTCCCATCACTTCATGACAAATAGATGGGGAAACAATGGAAACAGTGACAGACAGAGTTTATTTTAGGGGCTCCAAAATCACTGTAGACGGTGACTGCAGCCATGAAGTGAAAAGACACTTGCTCCTTAGAAGAAAGGTTATGACCAACCTCAGTTCAGTTCAGTTCAGTCACTCAGTCATGTCTGACTCTTTGCGACCCCATGAATCGCAGCACGCCAGACCTCCCTGTCCATCACCATCTCCCGGAGTTCATTCAGACTCACGTCCATTGAGTCCATGATGCCACCCAGACATCCCATCCTCGGTCTTCCCCTTCTCCTCCTGCCCCCAATCCCTTCCAGCACCAGAGTCTTTTCCAATGAGTCAACTCTTCACATGAGGTGGCCAAAGTACTGGAGCTTCAGCTTTAGCATCATTCCTTCCAAAGAAATCCCAGGGTTGATCTCCTTCAGAATGGACTGGTTGGATCTCCTTGCAGTCCAAGGGACTCTCAAGAGTCTTCTCCAACACCACAGTTCAAAAGCATCAATTCTTCAGCGCTCAGCCTTCTTCACAGTCCAACTGTCACATCCATACATGACCACCAGAAAAACCATAGCCTTGACTAGACGGACCTCAGTTGGCAAACTAATGTCTCTGCTTTTGAATATACTATCTAGGTTGGTCATAACTTTTCTTCCAAGGAGTAAGCATCTTTTAATTTCAGGCTGCAGTCACCATCTGCAGTGATTATGACCAACCTAGACAGCATATTAAAAACAGAGACATTACTTTGCCAACAAAGGTCCATCTAGTCAAAGCTATGTTTTTTCCAGTAGTCGTGTATGGATGTAAGAGTTGGACTATAAAGAAAGCTGAGCACTGAAGAATTGATGCTTTTGAACTGTGGTGTTGGAGAATACTCTTGAGAGTCCCTTGGACTGCAAAGAGATCCAATCAGTTCATCTTAAAGGAAATCAGTCCTAATATTCACTGTAAGGACTGATGCTGAAGCTGAAACTCCAATACTTTGGCCACCTGATGTGAAGAACTGACTCATTTGAAAAGACCCTGATGCTGGGAAAGATTGAGGGCCGGAGGAAAAGGGGACTCAGAGGATGAGATGGTTGGATGACATCACCGACTCAATGGATATGAGTTTGAGTAAACTCCAGGGGTTGGTGATGGATAGGGAGGCCTGGCGTGCTTTAGCATAGTCCATGCTATAGTCCATGGGGTCGCCAAGAGTCAGACATGACTGAGCGACTGGATGGAACTGAACTATGCACTGAAATCAGAGAGTCACCCCCACTGGCCACAACTAGAGAAAACCCAAGGAACAGCAATGAAGACCCAGTCCAGTCATAAAAAACAAACAACAGGTGACACAGCTTCCTGGGCTCCCTAGAGCTTCTTACTCAGTGGGTCTGGGATGAAGCCAAGAACTTGTCAAATGTAACAAGTATGCACAGGAGATTCCCATCAACAGAGAAGTTTGGTAAACACTGAGCTAGCATGGGCCCTGACGTCCAGCACTCCTCCAAGGACTCTCTGCAGAGGAGGTAAACTTTAGCGCAGCAGTCAGCCTCCTGGTCAGTTAATGATTAACTCGTGGGAACCACTGCCCTGTATAATTTAAAGATATATTTCATTAAAAAATGTGACTGTGAGCACTATGCTTGATGATCCTGTGGATCTGTCTCTTGCTTCAATGGTGTTTGGACAGAAAAGACCCAAGAAAGTTCCCTCCTCCAGGCTCTAAGCACTTGCAAACATTTTTCCTATCAAACCTTCGGAACCAACCACTCAGCCAGCCTCAGACTCTGGGACCAGCTCACACCATTTTTTGAGATTAATTTCTTATTGCTGATCAACCACGTGATCCCACATTCATCAGAATTATTCCCTTCAGGAGGAAGCTGCCATTGACCTCCTGGTCAACCTGCATCTGCAAGCCTCCTACACCTACCTCTTTCCGGGCTTCTATTTCTACCACAACGATACGACTTTGGAGGGCATGGGCCAATTCTTCTGCGAACTGGCTGACCCCCAGGTAGGGCTGGGTAATTATCTCTTGCAAAGGTTCCCCCTCAAGCAGCACCAGGAGGCTCTGGAGCCCAGCAGCCTTTGAGAAGCCCCCTCTGGTGTCCAGGCAGCCACCCGACACTGCAGCCAGTAGGCTGCTTCTTAACTATCCTGGAGCCCTATCCGAAGACTTGGACTAAATGCAAACAATAAATCTTTTTGCAGAAAAAATAACAATGATAATAGCAGTGTGAATTCAGAAGCTTTGTACCACATTTCTCTTTATGAACACAGTGCCTGACATTTATCCTGCAGTGTCTTGTCCAATCCCCTCAACAATCTTGCCAGGTAATTTTTTTTTTTTTTTTTTTACATTGTACAGATTTGGAAACTGAAGCTCAAGAGATTTGGGGAAGGTATGGGTCATGCAGCTTATAGTAAGTAGCCAAAGTGAAATTTAAAGCCAAATTCATCTGAATCCAGACATCATGTTCTTCCCATTATCCCAGATTCTGGAAGGGTCTATGGCAGAGTCTTGTCACAAAGTCAGTCTATACACATGTCTGACAATAATTTAAATCTGCATGCCTTTCCTCAGCATCTCTCCACTTTAGGTTGACCTTGCATTGACCTTTTCTCCCCCACCCAACCTGCTTTACTCCAAGAAGCCATCCTGTTTTCTCCTTGCCACTTTGTTGCAATTTTTCACCCAGATTATTTGTGTCTCTAACAAGTAAGCCCACACCAATGTCTGGCATTAAAAGAAGCATGAACCTTCATTCCTGAGGTAATGAGACCTTTTTTTTTCCAAGTTCCTTCCTTCAAAGTTCATGAACTTCATAAAAAATAAGACCCACTCTATTACAGCCCAGACCTCTGCTGCAGGACGCCAAGGCTGAGTAAAGGCAGTGCCTGCCTGAGAAAGAAATGTATCCATAGATTAGCACTGACTTTGTATTCCACCAACCAAATTCAGAGAAAGACACAGTAGGAAGCATTCTAGCCCACATCTGAGCTTCCTGGTTGTACAATGCGGGTGACATTCATGTCCCAAGAACTAAATGGACCTTGATACAGGGATGTTTGTAGTCTTTATTGGGCTTCCCAAGTGGCACTCAGTTCAGTTCAGTTCAGTTCAGTCGCTCAGTCGTGTCCAACTTTTTGCAACCCCATGAATCACAGCACGCCAGGCCTGCCTGTCCATCACCAACTCCCGGAGTTCACTCAGACTCACGTCCATCGAGTCCGTGATGCCATCCAGCCATCTCATCCTCTGTCGTCCCTTTTTCCTCCTGCCCCCAATCCCTCCCAGCATCAAAGTCTTCTCCAATGAGTCAACTCTTCACATGAGGTGGCCAAAGTACTGGAGTTTCAGCTTTAGCATCATTCCTTCCAAAGAAATCCCAGGGCTGATCTCCTTCAGAATGGACTGGTTGGATCTCCTTGCAGTCCAAGGGATTCTCAAGAGTCTTCTCCAACACCACAGTTCAAAAGCATCAATTCTTCGGTGCTCAGCTTTCTTCACAGTCCAACTGTCACATCCATACATGACTACTGGAAAAACCATAGCCTTGACTAGACGGACCTTAGTCGGCAAAGTAATGTCTCTGTTTTTGAATATGCTATCTAGGTTGCTCATAACTTTTCTTCCAAGGAGTAAGCGTCTTTTAATTTCATGGCTGGAGTCACCATCTGCAGTGATTTTGGAGCCCCAAAAAATAAAGTCTGACACTGTTTCCCCATCTATTTCCCATGAAGTGATGGGACCAGATGCCATGATCTTCGTTTTCTGAATGTTGAGCTTTAAGCCAACTTTTTCACTCTCCTGTCTCACTTTCATCAAGAGGCTTTTTAGTTCCTCTCGTCTTTCTGCCATAAGGGTGGTGTCATCTGCATATCTGAGGTTATTGATATTTCTCCCTGCAATGTTGATTCCAGCTTGTGTTTCTTCTAGCCCAGCGTTTCTCATGATGTACTCTGCATATAAGTTAAATAAGCAGGGTGACAATATACAGCCTTGACGTACACCTTTTCCTATTTGGAACCAGTCTGTTGTTCCATGTCCAGTTCTAACTGTTGCTTCCTGACCTGCATACAGATTTTTCAAGAGGCAGGTCAGGTGGTCTGGTATTCCCATCTCTTTCAGAATTGTCTACAGCTTATTGTGAGTGGTAAAGAATCTGCCTGCCAATGCAGGAGACCCAGGATCAATCCCGGGGTCAGGAAGACTCCTCTGTAGGAGGACATGGCAACCCACTCCAGTATTCTTACCTGGAGAATTCCATGGGCAGAGGAGCCTGGCAGGCTACAGTCCATAGGGTCACACAGAGTCAGACATGACTGAAGTTTTTTAGCACTCAATGGTCTTTGTTTGGGCTTCCCAGGTGGTGCAGTTGTAAAGAATCTGCCTGCCAATGCAAGAGGCTCAGGTTTGATCCTTGGGTCAGAAAGATTCCCTGGAGTAGGAAATGGCAACCCACTTCAGTATTCTTGCCTGGAAAAGTCCATGGACAGAGCAGTCTGGTGGGCTACAGTCCATGGGGTCACAGAGTCGAACATGACTGGGCAACCTGAGCATACACAATATTTGCTTATGGTCTTCTCTGCCTCTTGGAAATAGAGCTTTGGAGAAGCCTAACACTTGACTCTTCAAAGTTATCAGAGATTTTCATCCATCTCCACACAGAATAGTGTGGAAGACCCAGGGATGCATGGAAGGAGTTACCCCCGGCTGTTTCTCATCGGCCTCCTGCTCCTCAATGCCAGTGGCCATTGCCACATGCTTCTGCAGCTGCCCAGTAATGGTCCCAAGGTGGCCATCACTTCATAACTCCCGATGTCTCCTCCTCTGAAGCTCTTAAAGGCCACTACCCTCCCCTGGTAATCCCAACTCCTAGCAGCTCACTTTTATAACTACTGTACTGAGGCATGCATCCCTAGACCCTCCAGGAACTTGGCTCACCTGCCCATCAACTCCCTGCTAGCATTCAAACACCTGTTCAGAAGACATGTTCTGAGGACCAATCATAGTCTCTACACGAAGGAGTCACCTTGAATGAGATCTGTCCCTGCTTTTCCACCAGCCTCATCTCCTCCTCTGCCCAAACTCTCCCCTCACCTTCCTACAGACCCTTCATTCTGCTCCACCCAGCCACCCATATTCTCTGCTTTGGCTGCCAAGCTGCTGGAGAAGCTTGCCTAACGATGCTGAATTGCAGTAGAAAAGAATTAGCCAGCTCTGCCTTGGCTTCAGTTTCGACATTTTAACGCTATGATGAGAAACAGGAGGAAAAGAATCCAAAATCCCTAGTATCCTGTGTAACCCAAGAAGGTGTTCAGTAGCTGTCCCCACCACCCACTTGATGTCTGAATTCTAGCAGTCCATCCAGTTGCTGTGTCCTCTGAACCATTGCCCTCTCATCAGGAAAACTGAGGCAGAAAAGTCTTCAGGCCACAGAGAGGAGTCAAAAACAAACATGTCAACAGCCATTATTCCCTTGTGCTTTCCCTAAATGAATGTGGTCTCTCTTGGCTTCAGATCCCACACCATTATCTGAGTTCTAGATGGCTTCAGATCAGCAGCTTTACCCTACTGCATCAGAGGAGCTCTGCTGATGACAGATTTAAGACCTGCTAGACTCCTAGAACCTTTGCCATTGCTTCCTAATTCTCAGCTAAGACCATTGAGAAAAACTGTAAAGTCTCAGAAAACAACTCTCAGGAGCCCCTGCACCCCGGGAGGTTTGGTACAAGCGAATGTAACATGCTCAGCGCTCTCAGGCCCTCAGCCCCATCCCAGATGTGGTGGGCAGCAATGATGAGGAGTGGGTTGCATTTCCTATGAATTAAGCCATCAGTCGGGAGAACAATATCATCATTGATGGGGAAAGGTCACTGAAATTCCAAGGACACTTGAAGCCTTTCACTGGGTTGAGACAGAGATGCCTAATGTTAATCCGATGTAATACAAGTCTCTGACAACCCACTTTCTAATGGGCCTACTGGCAGCTCAATTGGCCATTCACTGTGATTCAGTGCATCCTCAAGGAAGTGGTTTGGAAGGGGGGAACCTATTTTTTAATCTTTGGTCCAAAACTCCCCCAGAATATATTAGCACGGGCCATTCTGATTCTTGGGGGAAAAGGTGCTTTGCTCCATTCAAGACTTAATTTACTTGCCGATGGGGGGTTCCAAGCACAGTGAAATCAATGTTCTTTCATTTATTAAATACACATTAATGGGGCACAGAGTATAACGAATACACAGGCTATTTCTGCTGCCCTCCTCAGGGTGGTTTCTGGCCTATGACCTCGGCTCTAAGGCCCATCTCTTTTCCCTGGTACTTTAGAGTTTCATCCCTTTATTTGATGAATACTTCATGTTTGCTCTTCTTCTTCCAGGCACTGTAGTAAGGGATAAAATGGCCAACATTTCAGAGCTTCCCCTTACATGGTTACTAACTAACTGGAAAGTCAATCCATGACTTTATTTATTACAAGTAAGTGACGTGGGTGTAAAGCTTGGGGAAATTCAGGACCCCCTGCGAACATAGGGCCGGCCCTCTATTAGGGGAGGAAGTAAGGGGAATTTGAAGACGTCTGGAGAAAATGAAATTTCAGCCAGGCCTGGACAGTAGGCTAAGAGTTAGTTGAGGGAAGGGGAGCAAGAAATAAGGGAGCTAAAAGGAGGGCACTGTCCCTGAGCTTTAGGGAGTAGGGAGGGGAAGGGGGGTGTGTGGCTAAAGCAGAGCCAGCGGATAGAGGGCAGGGCTACTCGTTCCACACACTCCGGCTTCCCAATCTGCATGTAGTCTCTAGACCTGCTTCAGCTTTTCAACCTACAGTCCTTAGTAAGAGCCCAGCCCCCAGAGTGCCAGGCGAGGTCCAGCTTCCCAGGGGCCACTTGTCAGGGAGAGGAATCCAGACCACCTCCACTCACGTCTCCAGGGTCTTATTATCATGATTAGAAGGATCAGTGTGAACTGGGGAGGCATAATTTGTCCACTAAGTAGTACCTGTGATGCAGTGTTTAGGACAGAGCAAGCTCAGTTTCCCAGCTCTTTTTCTTTGTCTTTGTTGACAAAGAAATAACCTTTAGGAGGGGAGGGCACAAAAGTGAACCATTTGTCTCCCTAAATGAGTTCTTACCTGCTCACCTCCTGGCTTGAATTAGACTCTGCCCAAGAAATGAGCGATGCTACAGATAAAACTTTAAGAAAACATGAAGAACAAGGGCAGAGTTGAAGGACAGGATTGTGGCCAACATTGTGTTTACTTTTCATGGTGAGAAAAAAGTAGGCACAGGAAATGTCACTGGTGTCCTTGACACTGAGACCAAGCGAGATTGGAGACACACAATCAAAGGCATTAGAGAAGAATATCCAGGACATTGGAGAAGGAAGCAGCAGTGAGCGCAGGAGCAAGCTCACTCAACTGGCTGCCTTTTTGTGAACAGATATGAGTAGGTGGTTTAGTGAAAGTCCATGGTTTCTCTGGGATTCAACAAAATACATGCCAAACACTCCTTGGCAATCCTCAGGCTACATTCAACAAATGTGCTCTAATTATGGTGTGTCTGCAGAGTCAAGGCAAGAGTGTATGAGAGCATGGAACAGTCACCTACCTGGCCTGTGGCAGGTCTGAAAGGCTTCTAGAGGGAGGCTGGAGGCTTACCTGAGCAGAGAAATCACACATCTCTGGCACATGGTAGGGGAGAGGCTAGAAGCAGGTGGTACAGCATGATGTGAACTCTGTAGCCAGCCTGCCTGGGATCAAAGAGAGCCCTACTGATTACTAGCTGTGCAACCCTGGGCAAGTTCTTCTAACCTCACTGTGCCTCAGTTTCCTTATCTGTAAGATGAAACTGATAATAGCACTTAGCTCATAAAGAAGTCTGAGCACTGAAGAATTGATGCTTTAAACTATGGTGTTGGAGAACACTCTTGAGAGTCCCTTGGACTGCAAGGACATCAAACCAGTCCATCCTAAAGGAAATCAATCCTGAATATTCATTGGAAGGACTAATGCTGAAGTTGAAACTGCAATACTTTGGCCACCTGATGCGAACAGCTGACTTACTAGAAAAGACTCTTATGCTGGGAAAGATTGAAGGTGGAAGAAGAGGGTGACAGATGATGAGATGGTTGGATGGCATCACCAATGGACATGAGTTTGAGCAAGCTCCGGGAGATGGTGAAGGACAGGGTGGCCTGGCGTACTGCAGTCCATGGGGTCACAAAGAGTAGGACATCACTGAGAGACTGAACAACAACTTAGGTTTGATGTGGAAATCTCTGAAAAGAGTCAATATATACAAATTACTTAGAGCAGCACCTGGTAAGTGCTCTATAAATGTTAGCTATGATTAAGGAGATGTGTGATTAAGGTTTTTTTAATTAATAGACTTTATTTTTAAGCAGTTTTTAGATGTATAGAGTAAGCAGAAAGTGCAGCGATCTCCCATAGGCCCCTCCCTTTCACACACAATTTCCCCTACTTTTGGCATCTTGCATGAGCGTGGTACCTTTGTTACAATGAGCCAATACTGACACGTTATAACTAACTACAATCCACACTTTACACTAGGGTTCACTCTGTGTTGTACATTCTATGGGTTTTAACAAATGTATAATGTCAGGTACCATTACAGAATCACACAGAATCGTTTCGCTCCCCCCAAATCCTCTGTATTCTATCTCTCCCTTCACCCAGCCCCAATTTCCTATTCCCTGGCAACCACTGTTTTTTTTTTTTTTAATATCTCCATAATTTTACCTTTTCTGGAATGTCAGATGATTAGAATCAGACAGTACATGGCCTTTTCAAACTGATTTCTTTCACATAGCAAAATGCATTTAAGTTTTCGTTGTGTCTATTCCCTGATTAAGTTCTTGTAAGGAGGAGGTATATTCATACCAAGTTGAATGGTAGTACTTAAAGGAAGCTAAATAAAGGGTCTTTACTTTGTCACTCTATAGAAAGTTCTGCTAATATTTACCTTTGGAATCCTGCTACTTCATCCTCCAGTGAATTCCCACTGTTAATGCTTTTTGCCCCTAGTTAGTGACTCCTTTAAAATACAAACATTCCTGGGAGGTCACATTTTAAATATTTCATGGCTAGAACTATAGCATTGTTCAGCTTAAAGGGAGCCTCAGCACCAAACGTTCTAAAACCCTATATTAAAGATGGGAATCAGAGAGAGAGGTGACTTACTGAAGAGTACACAAAGACAAGTGACATGTCATTCATCTAAGAAGTCACCTATGACTTGAATGTAAGTTTGGAGAGACAAGGGCAATAACTACACAGCTTGAACTGAAGAATTAAAACACAAGCTTCAACAAAAAAATATTTTGAGTAGCAACCATGAACATATACAACTATTTATACAATCCCTTAAGTATTTCATTTATAAACTTTATCAACAGTAATAAATTAAGTCAGGACTATACATTTATTGACTTAGCTTAATCCTGTTACTGTTGATAAAGTTTATAAATGAAATGCTTTGTGCTTCCTAGGTGGCGCTAATGGTAAAGAACCAGCTTGCCCATACAGGAAGACCTCCTGGAGAAGGAATTGGCAACACTCTAGTATTCTTGCCTAAAGAATCCCATGGACAGAGGAGACTGGAGGGCCACAGTCCACAGAGCTGTAAAGAATCGGACATGACTGAAGTGACCACACACGCACGCACACATTTATAGACATACTTACTGGGTGTCTACAAAATGCAAGACAATAAGCTAAGATATGCATGTAAAAATAATATGTGCTTACAGAAAGTAGGAATCAATGACTGCCTGGGTCAAACCAGGAAGGCTTCCCCAAAGAGGTGGCATTTGATCCGGTCCTGAAAGATGAGCAAACAGGCAGGGAAGAAAGGACACTGCGGTGACCCTGGGATGAGGAGCGTGGGTGATGTTTATCCAGGAGCAGTGAGCAGTTTTAACTGGCTGGAAGGAGGGCACAGAGGGGGTCACAGAAATGGAGCTTCACTTTCCCCATCACGGGGCAAGGTGACCGTAGGCTGCGGAGGGACTGGGCTGGGCAGAGCCCTCGGAAGGCTGACTTCTCCATTCACCACTGTTCCCAGGACTCAGGCTGCTCCACCAGGGTAGAGTGTCCAGCTACCCCCATGAACGCTTGCCAAGAGGCTGTCTACAGCAGGTTCTTGGAGAACTCAAGGACTCCCAGCTTCCTCCCTGTGTCCTTGGAGGTCGTGTCCTCATTGTGCTCTCTAAGGAACAAGTTTCCTCTCAAAGGGCAGACAATAGAATTCTTCCGAGAGAGCCTTCTCAGGCAGGAGACGTCCTAAGGCAGCCTTCATTCAGCCTTGGTGGTGGGGGAGTGGAGGGTGGGCTTTCCTTCCTGGAAGTCCAGCTTATTAGCGAATTGCCTCCCCACCCTCCTCCCAACCCTGCGGGCGGCCCTGCCCTTCCAGCCCCCTTCCTCTGCTAATGCAGCAGCCCTTGCAGTCAGGATGGGCGTAAGCAACTTTCTCCATTAAATTCCAGACTCCTTACTTGATGCAACTGTTTTTCCACCAGGCTTCCCAAGCTTGTCAGAGCAAGGAAGGCTCTGAGTCTACAAGACACCGCGTTCAAATAAACACCCAGGCAACAAGCCAGCATCATGTTAAAGAGGAATCAGGAGTGTGGTTGACAAGGAGAGGTCTTGGGAAAATGAGGGCTGTTTGGACTGGTCCCCTACCAGTCTTTTGAACACTTGTCTCCTTCTTACCTGCCTTCTGTCTCTGTGGATACAAGCACACATATGTATGCATGTACACACGCACACACACACACACACGACTCCAGCCATCCTCATTCCCTGTGCATGTGTACATGCTCAGTCACTCGATCGTGTCCAACTCTTTGCAACCCCATGAACTGTAGCCCACCAGGCTCCTCTGTCCATGGAGTTCTCCAGGCAAGAATACTGGAGTGAGTTGTCATTCCCCTCTCCATGGGATCTTCCCTGACTCAGGGATTGAACCCACGTCTTCTGCATCTCCTGCTTGGCAGGTGGAACCTTTACCACTGAGCCACCTGGGAAGCCCCTTATTCCCTATACTCACCCCCATTACTGACTTCTACCACCAGCTTTCCTGACCCCTCACATCCCCACTAATTCTTACAGCACCATGCACCTCAATACCACAGGATACAGTGAGGATGAACTAGTGAGGACACCGGCTTTAAATCCTGCAGACAGGGGCTGTATTGTAACCCTAGTACCTGTCTGGTGTCTGTACCATATATAAACCTTCCTCAACTTCAGTTTCCTTACATGCAACCTGGAGATAAAGAAAATGAAAGGACTAAAGGATACAAAGTGTGAAAATAACCAAGAACTCAGAGTATAATCCCAGATGATTTCCTCTTCTCTACCTCCCTTAACAAATTAAACTCAATTGCATTCAAACACACAGCACCAGACTGTCCCTTCAAGGTCACAGAGAAGCATTATGATAGGACAGACAAAGGCTGAGAGAGAGATTCTGTCTCATAGAATAGAGTCCCCCAACCCCCAAATCATGGACCAGTACAGCCTGTTGGAACCAGGCCACCCAGCAGGAGGTAATCAGCCGGTAAATCTAAAACCATCCCACCCACTCCCCCACCCCCAGTGCATGGAAAAATTGTCTTCCATGAAGCCAATCCCTGGTGCCAAAAGGGCTGGAGACCACTGTCATAGAAGATAAATTATTTTTGCAAAGAACAGAAACCCCAACTAAAAATGGCTTGAGGGAGGGGAAAAAAAGAGTTTATTGCTTTGGCAAAACAGATAAATACTCCCAAGATCCATTCTCCCATCCTTCCCTTTAGTAATAGGACTCCCTGCCCCTGTGATCCAAAGGTTGTGACCAACTCTCCCACACATTCCAGAGACCTCTTCACCTGGCCTTCCTTGCATCTAGATGTGGCTGTATAGTGGAATGTAAATGAAGGAGGTAAGTATGTTCTCAGGTCACTTTCTTAAAAAAGATATTGCTCTCCATATCTTTGTTTGCTCTTCTCCGGGGTTGAGAAAAGAGTCCACTGAAGCAATCACTTGGGACCTACAGATGGAAGCCACATGTTGAGAATGGCAGATCTACTCTGGCAGCCTAGACCACTTGCCTCTGGGCTGTTATGTGAAAGAGACCTTAATTTGTATATTACCTAAGTCCTGTTGCTGAGGAGTCTGTGTAATAGCAATCTGGCTGCCAACTTATTAACAGTTTCAGGTGAGACTTGATTCAGCGATTTCCAACAATGTCACTGAGGACCCAGTCTCTTTCATTGTCTCTGCTCTGCTTCCAATTGTGTTTATCTTGTTTTCCGACTCTGTGATCCCCTCCCATAACTGGCCACTACTCCCCCAGAACAGCTCCAGGGTCTCCCGGATACTAACAGAAATTTCTGCAGCCAACGTGTGCTTAGTCGCTCATCATGTCCAGCTCTTTGTGACCCCATGGACTGTAGCTCTCCAAGCTCCTTTGTCCATAGGGATTCTCTACACAAGAATATTGGGATCTTCACAACTCAGGGATCGAACCCAGGTCTCCCGCATCACAGGCGGATTCTTTCCCATCTGAGCCACCACCAGGGAAGCCCATACAGCCCTCAAATCCTCACACAACACACTGTAGAGAAGAGGGATATTTTCTTCCATTCTCATCACAAAATGGCAGGAGGGAGGCTAAAGGACAGAAAGATTAGCCAGCAAGCTTAAACGGCCTACAGTTATTCATTTTCTCCTTTGAAATCTTGCTTAACTGTTTAGCTAGAGCCATTAGCTTAGGACTTATACCAAGTACAATAGACTTTAGAATCCAGCTCTAATATTCAGGCTGTGCTTCTTCAGAAACCTTGTGGGTTTCTATTGTGGGAGGCAAGCACCTATTTCGAACAATGTCCAAGACACACAAGAGAGGAAACTAATTCCCCAAAATGAAATTAAGTGCTGTAAGGAAGTGGAAATCAATTCTGGGAAGCTAAACAATGGTAAATGTCCATTCCATCACCTATATACTGATATCATCCAAACTTGTAATTCTAGCCCAACCTCTCTCCTGTGACTCAGACAGGGCCAGGACTAGAGTGAGGCAGGAAAGGAGCCCAGGGTGAAAAATTTAAGGAAATACTCATTCTCAAGTTCAGCCCTCACTTGTTGAACCCTGAGAGGGAGTGCTTCCTTAAATTTTGCTCCCTAACCCTAGTCTGGACCCTTGGCCTTCCAGCCTGTGTTCAGTCACTCAGTCATGTCAGACTCTTTGCGACTCCATGAATCGCAGCACGCCAGGCCTCCCTGTCCATCACCAACTCCCGGAGTTCACTCAGACTCACGTCCATCGAGTCAGTGATGCCATCCAGCCATCTCATCCTCTGTCATCCCCTTCTCCTCCTGCCCCCAATCCCTCCCAGCATCAGAGTCTTTTTCAGCCTGTGTACTGGTCATTGATCTACCAGGATATTTCTTTGGCTTCCTATCTTCCAGTATGATTAAGATAGATTTCAATCACCTACCCCTACCCAACCCTGTCCTCCTACACTCCCTGTTTTACTACCTCCTGCCACCAATATCTGGTTACTCAAGACAGATTCCTGGAAACACTCCTTGGTGTCACCCTCTCTTCACCTCCCTCCAGACAATCACCAAGTCGTAACCATTCAACTTTGTACAATCAGCCCTCCACATCCACAGATGCAAAACCCATAGATACAGAAGACCAGCTGTACTCATTGTACTATTCCATTTTATATAAGGGACTTGGAAATCTGAAGATTTTGGTGTCCAAGGGGCTCCTGGAATCAGTCCCCTACAGATACCAAGAGATTACTGTACATATCTCCATAATCCATCCACTTCACCAAGCCTACCATCTCTGTGTCAGTAAACTCAACTACTATCATCTTTCCACTGGAAATCTGCAGCAGCCCCATACCTGGTATTCCCATTTCTGATCTTGCTTTCCTCCAATCACTTTTTCTTATCATAACCAGAATGGTCTTTCCTAATTTGGCTTACAAAATAATCTCCCACAATCCAACCGCATCAACTTCTCCAGCCTTGGTTATTACAACTACAGGTATACCGTCTTTTCTTGGTTCCTCAATTCCTCCATGCTTCCAGGAATTTATGTGCTCTTCCTCCTCCCACCCACCTCCCCCATAACGTACTTATTCTTAGAGTATTAGCTTAAATTTTAATTCCTCCCAAGGCCTTCCTGACTCATAAACTAGGTAAGCTCCCCTCTCTATGCTCCCAAAATACCTAGTCCTACATTTACTTAGAACTATTTCCTGCCAGTGAGGAGACGAGGATTCAATCCCTGGGTTGGGAAGATTCCCTGGAGAAGGGAATGACAACCCACCCCAGGATTCTTGCCTGGAAAATTCCAAGGACAGAGCAGCCTGGTGGGATACAGTTCACAGGATCACAAAAAGTCAAACATGACTGAGCGACTAGCAACAAATTCTCTTCTAGGTAGGGGAGATAGGTATAATCCAATAAAACAAATGCTATAAAGTATAAAGTAGCTGAAAGGGCAGAATGAGAACAAGCAAAGGAGCCCTTACATTTGGAGGAATCAAGGATACTTCACAGAGGAAATTTCTCTTAAACAGAGCTTTCTTAAAGACCCACAATCAAAAGAGAAAATTCCCAACAAGGTACATAGCAGAAAGGAAAATGTGGCATATGACAGAACGTGGCACGTTATGGGACGTGTAGCAGTTCTGTATCACAGGAGGGCTAAGATAGGGTGTATGAGGGGTAGAAACTGAGGGCATGGAGAGCGGCAGAGGCTCCAGGAACCCCCACCAAGGACAGAGCCATGTATGAGGCTCCTACAGAGAAGAGCTGCCTGGGTTTTCCTGTGGATAGCCACTCAGAGAGCAACACAGAAGGTTCACTATCCATCTACACATGTGTTTCCCTGCTCCTGTTTATTTACACTCTGCGTGGCTGGAGGGAATAATTCATGACCCACCCCTTCAGCACCCTGCAGAGAGAGGGAAACAGAGGAACATCCCTGTCAAGTGCCAGATGTTTGGCAGGGCCCTAAGGGCTGCTGATGGCTTTGGAGGTGAAACAGGAAACTCTTCTGGGGCAGGAAGCCTGAAAGTGCAGAAGTCTGCTGAATGATAGGCAAGTGGCTTCAGAAAATTAGGGACTGATGAGATGGTGTCCAGTCAGACAAATCTGGGTTCCAGTCTCAGCATGGTTCCTTCCTGGCTCAGTAGCCTCTGACAAATCATTTCCTCAACCCAAGCCTCAGTTTCTTCCGCTCATGTCCCTTCTAGAGCTCTGAGGTTCAAGGATGCCACAAGGCAGTACGTGAACTTCACTTTGTAGGTCGTTACCCCACTGCTCCTTTTCACTTTGAATGAGCAGACCACCAGATGAGATGTCTTTGAACCAGAAGGAGTTTAATGAAAAAAAAAGTTCGGAGGCCTATCCACCTGACTTTAGAGTGAACAAAGACTTTTTAACACAGGACATACAGAATGCTAGATTAACGGGGGCTAGGGTTGGGGGAGATTCATACATTTATTTAGAAATGCTGGTGGGCTAACTTTCACTTTCACTCGGTTACTTTAGTTCCAAACTGGTAGCTAAGTAAGAGCTCATAAACTTTTGCTGAAGTTTTTTCCAGTCTCCTGTTCCCTCTGCATCCCACTCCAGCCACATTGAATAAACCACTCTGTATTCTCCTAAAATGTTCTCATCTTCTATGCTTTTTGTCTTTGATCATGTTGTTCATTCATCCAACAAACGCTACTGAACAGGAGCCTCTCTGGCCAGGGTTCTGAACAGTGAAAAAAAAAAAAAGAAAAGACATGGCCCATATTTTCATAGGCATGTAGTCTAACATGAACTAGATTAACCAGATAGACACAAACTAAAAAGTGGTGCACAAAATAGAAATGTCAGAAGTTGTACATGCTACTACTCTGGGGCAGAATATTGTTTATGAGAGCCATAGAAAAAGAAATTGATTTAGTTATGGAGGACAGGGAAGGCTTCTGGGACTCAGTAATGCCTTATGCCCTTCCTTTTAAGGAGAACATTCCATTCAGCTTTTCAAGGCAGCTCAGATATCTCTGTGAAGTCATCTGCATCTCACCAAGCAAGACATTCTTTCCTTCGGGATCTGTAGGGTTTTTGTTAAGGACACTAACAGAGCTCTGGGGCCACTATGTCAGTATCTTGCGCGTGTGTACGTACTCAGTCGTGTCTGATTCTTTGCAACCCTATGGATCGCCAGACTCCTCTGTCCATGGGATTTCCCAAGCAAGAATACTGGAATGGGTTGCCATTTCCTCCTCCAGAGGATCTTCCTGACCCAGGAATCAAACCCACATCTCTTACATCTCCTGCAATAACAAGCAGATTCTTTGCCACTCATTGTACCCCGGTTCTAGTTTGTCTCCTCACAAACTGATAGCACAAGGCCTGTTCTATTCAGATGCTAAGTCATGTCTGACTGTGACCCCATGGGCTGCAGCAGATCAGCACTTTCTTGTCCTCCCAGAGTTTGCTCAAAGTCATGTTCATTGAGTCGGTGATGCCATCCAACCTTCTTATCCTCTGTCATCCCCTTCTCCTCTTTCCCTCAATCTTTCCCAGCATCACGGTCTTTTCCAGTAAGTCAGCATTTTGCATCAGGTGGCCAAAGTATTGGAGCTTCAGTTTCAGTATCAGTCCTTCCAATGAATATTTAGGGTTGATTTTCTTTAGGATTGATGTGTTTGATCTCCTTGTTGTCCAAGGGACTCTCGAGAGTCTTCCCCAACACCACAGCTCAAAAGCATCAATTCTTCAGTGCTCAGCTTTCTTTATAGTCCAACTCTCATATCTGTACACGACTACTGGAAAAACCATAGCTTTGACTATACAAACCTTTGTCAGCAAAGTGATATCTCTGTTTTTTCTTTTTTAATATACTGTCTAGGCTTGTCCTAGCTTTTTTTTTCCAAAGAGCAAATGTCTTTTAATTTCATGGCTGCAGTCACCATCTGCAGTGGTTGTAGAGCCCAAGAAAGTAAAATCTGCCACTGGTTCACCATCTATTTGCCATGAAGTAATGGGGAGTAAATTGAGCACCGAAGAATCAATGCTTTTGAACTGTGGTGTTGGAGAAGACTCTTGAGAGTCCCTTGGACTGCAAGGAGATCCAACCAGTCCATTCTGAAGGAGATCAGCCCTGGGTGTTCTTTGGAAGGAATGATGCTAGAGCTGAAACTCCAATACTTTGGCCACCTCATGTGAAGAGTTGACTCATTGGAAAAGACTCTGATGCTGAGAGGGATTGGGGGCAGGAGGAAGAGGGGATGACAGAGGATGAGACGGCTGGATGGCTTCACCAAGTCGATGGACGTGAGTCTGAGTGAACTCCGGGAGATGGTGATGGATAGGGAGGCCTGGCATGCTGCGATTCATGGGGTCGCAAAGAGTCGGACATGACTGAGTGACTGAAATGAACTAAATGGGACCCGATGCCATGAGCTTTTTTTTTTTAATGTTGAGATTTAAGCCAGCTTTTTCACTCTCCTCTTTCACTTTCATCAAGAGGCTCTTAGTTCCTCTTCACTTTCTGCCATTAAAGTATCATCTGCATAGCAGAGGTTGTTGATATTTCTCCCAATGATCTTGATTCAAACTTGTAATTCACCCAGCCTGGCATTTTGCATGATGTACTCTGCATATAAGTTAAATAAACAGGGTGACAATATAGAGTCTTGTCGTGCTCCCTTCCCAATTTGGAACCATCCATTGTTCCGTATCTGGTTGGTTCTAACTGTTTTTTCTTGACCTGCATACAGGTTTCTCAGGAAACAGGTAAGGGGGTCTGGTATTTCCATCTCTATAAGAATTTTCTAGTTTGTTGTGATTCACACAGTCAAAGGGTTCAGTGTAATCAATGAAGCAGAAATAATGTAGGCCTACATTACCCATTTCTGCAGCACCAGTGCTGTGCCAGATACAAATGGCATGAAACTGGAGTTAGTTGAAAATGTAGATTGGCTGCAAATTCAAGGTATTTTTCTAAGAGAATAACTCATTTCACAATTAGCAATCTAAATAATGTTCTGATTTAGGCTAGTTTTTCTTAATAAAACAAATTATTTTCTAATAAGTTTCCCTGGACATATTATATAATTAGTAAAAATAAGCCATGTATGAAAACTCTAGACTTGCCATTCAAGTAACGGATCATAAAATTCCTTCACTGGATTTTAAAGACATTCATCTGTAATTTCTCCATAAGCCCAAAGTCTGGCTGTCAAAGTGACTGAAGTAGTGGGGTTTCTTATTTCAAATATGAATTTTTATGATGTGGTCTACCTATGTGGGCAGGAGCACTTAGGAAAAGGCAGGTGGGTTTCTGGGCTTTGAAATAGAAATAAAAAGAAGTTGGTGAAAGTCCATTTCTCAGAAGTAAACACGTCTGTCGCCTTTCCTCCTTACATGGTAGACTTGTTACAAAATGGGGCCCAGAATTATTTGGTTTCCTATCCCTGAGCAGGAAAGTGCCTTATCCTTGGCCCATTCAATTACCTCCACCTAGCAAGTTTTTGCCCCCATCAAAACCCTAAATTCCCTTCAACCCCCATCTCAAACATATCCTTGTTTATTTTACCAGTGGTTGGATGGTTGGAATTTGCCCAAGGTCACAAAACACACTAAACTCACTAAGTGGCAAACTAAAAGAACAGGCCTCTAGCCATCCTGGCCTGTATTCCTTTATCCACGCCAGGGTTGCCCAAAGAGCATGGGGTCCCGGGTATGTGGGAAACCTTATCTATCTCCCTCTCCCCCTTTCTAGAGAAGTCTTAATCTCTATTAACACACACACACAAAAGCTATAGTAAATCCTGTAGCTTAGCTGCAATTTAGAAACCATTACTTTTACTTTATTTAATGCAGCATTTTCCAACTCATTTGAACCCTTTTCCCCACCGCATCCATTAACTTCTCCAAGAATTATTTTTCCAGAAAACACGATTTGGCAAACACTGCTCACTGCCATGGTTACTCTCCACTCACTTTCTCCCCATCTTTTTTGATGAAGGAGTCAAAGACTGTTATCATATAGGTGAGATGTTAAGATACTTGGATAATCACCTCTCTTCATGCTATGAGAGAACTATTTTACATTTGAATAGGAGTCAAATCCAAAACCAAAAGGGAAAGGAATGAAAAGGCAATTTATGGAGGTAGAGGCAAATTGTCATTTAATACATGGGAAGGTGTTATGTCTCACTAAGTATTCAAAGCAACACAAAATGAAAAAGTAAAGGATGGTTTTTATAAACAAAATCTCTGCTCCCCCTTCTCTTTCTCTAGAGCAAAAAACAAATTCTTTTCACCTTCTCAGGCACAGAAGTTTGCCTATTCTTTTCTTGCTTACATTCCTAATAGTACCTTTATTCTCAAATAGTTATTCTCAGTGTTACTACCAACTCCTGTTTAGATATGATCTTTGGAACAGCCTAAGAATATCTGTCATCCACAAACTCATCAACAGCAGTATTGTGGATAAGATTTTTGCATCTTTATTTTGTCCATATATTTTTATGTCCTTGAGATCATTCTATATATTTCATACTCTGTTTTTCTACTTAGCATGATATTAAAAGTATGTTCCCATGGTTTTACATTTTTAGACACTTTAACAATCACATACTAGTCTATTATAAAGATCCACCATAATTTATTTACCAACCCTCTTTTTACCGAGCATGTAGATTGTTTCCAGCTCTCAATTGTTATGAATAATGCAGTAACACTTTGTATTCTTTCCTTCAGCTAAAATCCTAGATAAAGAATTTCTCAGCCAAAACACATGAACTCATATTCCATATTGGTAAATTGTCATCCAGATCCTTCATGTTTCTGAAGACATCCTATTCCTAAGGTTTTTCTCTGAGTTAAACACTCTCGGGTCCTTCTATCACTCTTTATTGAGTTCAATTTCCAGCGCTGCCACCATTCTTGTCCTTTTCCTCTAGATTAAAGCCCACACTTCTAAGCTGGTTTCAAGGCTCCTCCACTCTGACCCTCTTCATCGGCTGCATCTCGTCTCATTTCCCAGGCACCCTCCCCTCCAATCAGCTGTGGCTCCCTTTGAACGCCCTACTCTTTCTTTCTGCCATCATTTGTTTATTTTATTCCTTCAGTCCACACGCCTTTCACACTCTTGATGCCTGGGATACTCAAGTTCCTCTTTCAAGACAGGAATCATATACTACTTCTCTGAAGCCTTCTTGGTTCCCTTTTCCCTGACCTGGGGAGAACTAGTTGCTCTGTCCATCCTTCTTCTATGCTTCTCAGAACAGTAGCAGTTAAGAGTCCCACCACAAAACAAATGACTCACTCAGTTTTAGGTAATTCAAGAAGGAATTAATAAACGAATTATTTAGGAAGATGTGGGCAGGATGTGAAGAAAGTATAGGGACTAACACATACCCATGGGTCAACAGGTTTTAACATCCCTTCACCTGAAGTAGTGAGGACAAGGAGAGGTTACTGGATCTTGCAGGAAAGGGTCATGTTGAGAATATCTGTGACTTCCATCAAGGGACAAATCAGTCCAAAGTAGCCCCAAAGAGAGGGACGTAGGAGAATAAATCCCTTGCTTGACTCCACTCCCCTCTTTCCTTTCCATCTCTTGCCTGGGCTTCCATTAGGAAAAAACTAACTAGACTCAGAGGGCTAGGAAACCACTAATACAGTCACTAATAGGTCAGCCTCTTGAGACAAACAGCATGGTGGAGGAGGATGGGGAATAGATCTAAGAGGCAAAGGAAAGAGCCCCATGTCACCATATGAAAGTTCATTATCCTTTATCACCATTCACTGTCAGAAGGCATGCTTCCGTTTTTAGACTAACTCAACTCCAGACCATCTCCTACCCTGTTGTAGGGCCAACGTGCTCCCCTACTCAGCACTCGCCAGTGCCCCACTGTGCCCCTATCCCATTGCCTGCAGAGCCAACTATAAATGCATCAGCATGACTAATGTCCCTGATGACAGGGCGCTGGCCTTTCTCACTTCCTCAGGGCCACCTCTCCCTTCCTCCTACTTCACAATCCACCATGTAGATTGTGAATATGTCACTTACCAAACACAGCATCCTTTCTAAAGAATCTGTCCTCTGGCTCTGAACACACTTTCCCCCCTGGAAATCTCCTACTCATTCTCTAACACAAACTCAAGGGCTGTTTACCCAGTGAAACTCCCTGCCTCCCCAGCTCACTCTGGGAGTCTCCAAAGACTATCTGAACAGTTTATGTTTTATAGCACTTTATATTATAGATGTTTATCACCATGTCTCCCCAGATAAACTACCACCTACTTGAGTCCCTACTCATCTATTTTCCTGGTACCTAACAGAGTCTCTGGCACACTGTAGACATTCAACATTAAATGAATGAATGAATCATTGCATCAAATAAAGATACTTGCTGTTAATATATGTTTCTCATTTGGTGGGGGGGTATTTAGTGTTTCATTTTGTTTGTTTGTTTGTTCTTAATGTATGCTTGCTGTTCATGCACTTCTGGGCTGCCTTGGTGGCTCAGATGGTAAAGAATCTGCCTGCAATGCGGGAAACCCAGCTTTGGTCTCTGGGTTGGGAAGATCCCCTAGAGGAGGGCATGGCAACTCTCTCCAGCATCCTTGCCTGGAGAATCCCATGCACAGAGAGGAGGTTGGCAGGCTATAGTCCATAGCATCACAAAGAGTCAGACACAACTGAAGCGACTTAGCTCAGCACAACACACACAGGGTGTGTGTGCGACAGAAGCTCATGTCCTGGACATCTCTTATTATCAGCTGGCACAGACTTCCCTTGGTAGAACCTCTATGTAAAGGTAGGCATCCTTTTGAGGGCAAGCAGGAGACAATCCATATAAGGCCTATCCATTATCCATCCATTTGACAGATGGACCCTGTTAACAGGTAACTTGCCAACAAGCCCTTAGGAGTTCTTGTGTCTGCTTCCTAAATCCATTTTGGAAAAGAAATCCATTTTATTAGCTGAAGACAGAATAGACCAATTCCAAATATTTGGAAAAGCTTAATCTTGCAAATTAGTTAGCTGTCCTCTGGCCACATGGTGGCCACTTGTGTGGGAGGAAAGCATACCCATCTCAGGACAGACCTTTCTCTGTTTCTTGAGAAAACACAATAAAACACCCTTCTCCTTTCATCCACATCTGGCGGCTGCAAAAACAGTGACCCGTGGAATTCACATTTTCATACTTGACTATGGTAGGCCAGCGTGCAGAGGTTATTCTTGCTGTGTTTATGAAAGAGCGAAGCCTGTCAGGATAAGAAGGCTTCTGATGGAGTGCTTATTGAGAAAACATGCAGAGATTTCTGTTTCCCCAAATTAGAGAAGGAGCTTATGATAAGAATCCTTTTCATTGATTTTTCCTTCTCAACTGCTTTCCTGCTGTCCTGCTGTATAATTACAAGCCCCGAGGTCTAGCCTCATGAAGGAAGTTGGAGATAAAGTTCCCCAATGTAGACTAGTTCAGGGCGTCTTAACTCTCAAAATTGCACAAAGCTTCAAAGAAATCATACTGTAGCCATAATAGGGTCACCACGCTAAGTAAACTGTTGGCTGGCATTTTATGCATGCTGATGGTCTGATTATCTTCCACGGGTAAGTGGGAATGCCACTGGGAGAAAAGAAACACAACTTCTGGGTGTACCAGAATGGAGGCAGGTAAATCAGATCATGAATAGTGGCCATCAATACAAATAGAGCTCAGCAAAAAAAGAAAAAAAAGATATACAGATAGATAGATAGATAGATATGAGGACAAAGAATTCAGAGATCAGGGGCAGTGCTGGTTCAATATTCAAGTGGGCATGGGGTGTATGAGGGCAATTTCTAAGCTAACAAGCAGGCAGCTTGATCAGTTTTATCTGTTGCCATGTTTACAGGCCTGAATCTGCTGAGAACATTGAGGGAACAATCAAAGCGGACCTTGATGAGATATTATATTCAGCAGTACTTTTTGCCCTGGTTAATATAAAATTGGGAGAAATTAATTTGCAGAGTTATTGACTAGTTCCTTCAACAAACTCTAATTTCTAACAGCTACTGTTCAGGGCCCTGAATTTGCAAAGGATGGAAATCATTCTCTGTGTACTTGAAAGGCTTGTGGATGGAGAATTACTGGTCTCCTGATCGCCACGCTGACACCTTATTATCTATTCCTCCCTAGAGCTGGAGGTTTCTAAACCAGAAATCAGGCCAGATTAAGCAGGCTCCTTTTTATAAAGAGAAGGTAAGTCTAAGTGTTTTAGCATGGCACATGGACCCTTCCTACCTCTCCAGCCTGATCACCATAACTCCATCCCAACCCAAACCAGATCTGACTCCAGGCCTTTGCTCAGGACTTCCCCTATGCCCATACTGACATTTCTCCTTCTGTGCCTGGCCAGCTCCTTCTTTGCCTTCAGCTCTTCACTGAGATGTCAGGGTCTTTAAGAAACCATCTCCTATCCCGACACCAGATCAGTGATCCTCCTCATATTCTGCCCTTATAGCCCACGTGCATCTCTGTCCCTGTAAGTGGTGTGTACTGCTCTGCCATAACTGCCTGCTAGTCTTGCTTGACTTGTTAGATTGAAAACTTCTTGAGAATATATTTTTATCCTATTCTCCTTCCTTTTCCCATACACAGTACAAGAAATAGAACTTAGAGTCAAAGCTCAAAATAGCTATTTATTAGCCGCCTACCACATTTCACACCCTAGGCCAGGCACTTTCAAAATTATCTCATCTAACTTTATAAAAATCATAAGAACATCACTTTATAATCTCACTTTATAGATGAAACTATGGCTCAGAGAGGGTCAGACAGCTGCTTGAGATCACACAACCCTGAAATGGTGGGTGGCATCATGGTAAAAGAGTATTCTCTCTCTTCCTCTACCCAGCAATGATTTGCAAGGAACTTCCTGTCGCATCTGGGCTATTTGCACTTAGCTGGAACCCTTATATCCGACCTGGGTGGAGAGGAAAGAGCGTAACATGTTGTTATAAATAAATAAATAAAAGCATTATTTTCTCTCTTCAAGAGGATAATCAAGGCCACTGTTATGTTTTATCCCTAAAGACAAAAAGATGTAGCTTTCTTTACCTTATTGCTAGGGATTTGGGATCTAGTCAAGGAAACACTAATCTCTTTTGAAAGGGCTATTGAACATAAACTTTTGTTGTTCGGTCGCCAAGTCATGTCTGACTCTTTGTGACCCCATGGACTGCAGCATCCAGGCTTTCCTGTCCTTCAGTGTCTCTTGGAGTTTGCTCTACTACAAGTCCATTGAGTCAGTGTTGCTCTCTAGCCAGCTCATCCTCTGTCTCCCCCTTCTATTCCCACCCTCAATCTTTGCCAACATTAAGGTCTTTTCCAATGAGTTGGCTCTTCACATCAGGTGGCCACAGCATTAGAGCTTCAGCTTCAGCATCATATTAATGGGAGAAAATATGCAGAATGAAGGCCTCTGTGTGTACAGTTTCCTAGAAATGTGGGAACAAATCTCCAGGCAGAAGACTGGGGAAGGGACCCTGAGTGAGGCTCTGTGTCCCAGCTTCTGGATCCCGCTCCTGAAGACAACGAAGAATGAGTGAAACAGCATTGGCCCAGAGAACAGCGTCCAGGACCCAGGCCAGGAATCCCTTACCAGGCAGTCTGGGGGGATCAGCGGCCTGCAAACTTTTTCCTACTGTATCCTTAAAACAATTTTGTAAAAGCTTTGTATCCCCTCACACATTTTAAGTTGACATCTGAAATTTTTCATCAGAACTTTAAACAACATGTTGTAAATATTGAGATTTTAAAATAAAACTGTTACATTACAGTTTTTGCATGTACCCAATTTAGTCTAAATACCATAGTGACTTAAAATTCACCACAATCCATTTGAAAAATGTATAAACATGCTCTCCTTTAACAGTTGGAAATTTTACATTGCTCTTTTTTTCTTTTTGAAGAACTCAAACTCCCATTTGCTTCTGTTTCACTTCTCCCACAGAATTTTATCCCAATGTATTAGATTTTCATGTTAGAAATGAATCTCCTATCGACCATCTGGTACTTGTGTCAAATGTGTGTGTGTTGAATTTTTAGCTTAGTTTCCTGAAACTGTAGGGCAATAGGTGTTTAAAAGGGAGTGGAGTATAGCACAGGGAGCTCAGCTCTGTGCTCTGTGAGGACCTAGAGGGCTGGGATAGGGGAGAGGGTGGAGAGAGGCTCAAGACAGAGGAGAGACACAGGTATACTTAGAGCTGGTTCACATTGTTATACAGCAGAAACTAACACAATGTTGTAAAGCAATTAACCTCCAATTAAAAATGAATTTAAAAAAATAAAGTAAAACAATATAAGGGTGTGAGGAAGGGAGATTATGAAAGGGGAGGTAGGAGAGAGGGGAGAATCTTTGCCAACAGGAAAGCTGTTGCGATCAATGCTGAGAAAGAATGAATATGGAAATTGCAGAGTTAGACACTGATTCCTCTAGATCTATGCCTGCACATCTCTTGAAAAGTCTGCAGGCACCTACAAGGGTGTATTAACCTCAGTTTGAAGACCACCAGCCTGAGGTCTGAGTTAAGGCTATGCCTTCCTGAGCCTGCACCCTTTACCACCAGTTGTCAAGATGTGTGACGGTCATGGGGGGGATATTATCTGTTTCCACTTGTGCCTCAAGTTCAAACCCCAAGTCACTTAGCAATCCCAAGAGGCTATTCAGAGACTTCTGCAACATCTCAGAACACCCACTAGCCCTCAGGGAACCATTGCATACCCACCGGGGAAGAGGACTCCTGCCTGTGCCGCCTCAGGGTTAGACTGGAGCCCATGAGCTCACTGTGTTCTGGGAAGGGAACTATGGTCACCACCATAATTCCCACAAGCTCTTATCTCCAGAGCCTGTTCTCCATCTGCCATGCCCCCAGCTACTCGAAGTCCTTTCCTCACCATGCCATCCATGCTATGCGTTCAGTTGGATGCATTCATCCCTTTAACTGGAAATTCTGCATTATTATCACCCTCTTCTGACACTTATCTGGCAAAGTTAATTACCACAGCTTCTGTAATTAGGTAGAGTCTGTTACTAAACTTAGCACATTGTACCACATGTGTGTGAATGACTGTGTGTTGCCTTCTTTGGAGGCAAGCATCACATCTAACACGAGGTGTTCTAGCTCAATGACTGGTGAATAACTACACTCACAAAAGGACATTCAAAGGAAGTGTCTTCAGACTCACATATTTAGAGAACAAACTTATGGTTACCAGGGGGAAGGGGAGGGATCGATTGGGAGTTTGGGATTGGCATGTACACATTCTATATTTAAAACAGATAACCAATAAGGACCTACAGTATAGCGCAGGGAATTCTGCTCAAAATTATGTAACAACCTAAATGGGAAAAGAATTTGAAAAAGAATATATTTATGTAAATGTATAACTGACTCACTGTGTTGTACACCTGAAACTAACACAACATGGTTAATCAACAATCCTCCAATATAAAATAATTTTTTTAATTAAAAGACATACATGCACATACACACAAAAGAGGTTTTTTTCTAGAACGAATTTTTTTGTGGGCCAATTATATATATATGGGATTTAGGTACTTTTAGCACCAGTTGTTGAAGCTGCTTTCTTTGGCCTCTAAAGCAAAACTGCCCAGGAGAATGACTTGACCAGCACACAGCAGAGCCTGCGTTCACACTGCGTTTGCATCCTATTCACTGGTGCTCATGGTACTGAAAAGATCTTTTCATTTCAGAAACTACAGGTCATCCCAGCCAACAGAGGGTAAGTTCATTAAGAGCTGCGTGACCATTTTATGAGGATATAAAACAGTACATCCAACCAGGATCGCCTCAGGTTCTAGAGAAATGTGTCATCAAACGTTTCATACAAACCACTTTGCTGGGCAAAGCGAAATTTATTTTGACCCTTCAGATGTTGACTTTTGACTCATCAGGTATTCTGACCCTACCTACCCTAAGGATGCATATTACTTATGGATTAGGACACTTAAATCATTATTGTACTATAGGTAAAATGCGCTTGATTCCTCGATCTCTACTTTTATGCTCTTCAAAATCTTCATTTCAATTGTAATAGAGTTGATTCACTGATTCACTTCATTTTTTATTTTATTTTATTAACTGTAGCTTCTGTCATTGCAATCATGGGAAATAATTATTTTCTATTATTTCCAACAAATCTAATTGCTCCCATCAAAGAATATAGACCTAATTTAGACAAGAAACCTTGACTCTCCCATCACTTTTGTTGTCTTTCTTGGTTCAGTAATAAAGATCAGCCTGTGCCATCTGAATCACTGCCAGTTTTATTTTGTAGTGACTGCTTCATCTGAATTCAATGTGCCCTGGGAAAGATTTTGCAGTTTTGGATGATACTAACACATTGTGAGGCTTTGGTCAGGCTTAATCCAAATTAAAAATAAGATGGAAATTTTAATCAAGTCTTTTCTTTGTCACAACAGGAAGGATTAAGATGAGGGGAGGAGGTCAAGCCATCCTGTTTACTGGAACAGCCTGGCATTTAAAGGACCCAGGATACAGAGCATCCAGATAAGGCTGAAATAAAACAGCTTGTAGATGAGATTGAAAGGTGAGGATGTGAATAGTTTATGAATGGCCTTGAACACAACTAAGGTGCAGTTAAACTATAACTGCTGTTTAAAAAAGTTCCCCTCTTCCCAAGTTTCTGCGCCTCAGTTTCCTGACTCCTGGGAAGAATCGTTAGTCTGAGGTCAGGCCCCAGGCTAGCCATGGAACGCACTGTTCTTGGGAACTCTGCCTTCGGGGCTTGCACCCGTGTGCTCTGCTTCCTTCACTGCCCACTGGCCTCGAGGTAGAAACTAACCACAGTTTTGAAGGGACAACTGGGCATATCCCAGGTGTTTCTGGGCCCCACATCCAAATACAGTTGTGTGTGTGTTGCGTGCCCAATTGCTCAGTTGTGTCCGAGTCTTTGAAGCCCCATGGACTATAGCCCGCCAGCCTCCTCTATCCATGGAATTTTCTAGACAAGAATACTGGAGTGGTTGCCATTTTCTGCTCCAGGGAATCTCCCCAACCCAGGGACTGAACCCACATCTTCTGTGTCTCTGGCATTGGCAGGCAGATTCTTTATACCACTAGTGCCACCTGGGAATCCTGAAGCTCTCACTGCTCTTCCTAGCATATTGTGGGACTGAGCAAGTCGCTTAAACTTTTTGAGGGTCCTTTTCCTCATGGACTGTAGCCCTCCAGGCTCCTCCGTCCACAGAATTTTCCAGGCAAAAATACAGGTGAGGGTGGCCATTTCCTGCTCCAGGGGATCTTCCTGATCCAGGGATGGAACACACATCTCTTGTGTCTCACATGTTGGAAGATGGACTCTTTACCACTAGCACCAGCTGGGAAACCAGCAAAAGGGTCATAGGTCATACCACAGGGCTAAGCGTACAGTTGACGTGATTACATTTGTACTTTAGAAATATCAGTCTCTAATGCCAGTCTCTAATATCAGTCTCTCTTCTCCAAAAACTAGGCCTTCAACACCCTCCCTAGGGTGTGGGAAGTTAGAATAAAAAATAGTAAATTCAGACCACAGAATATAGAACAAGAAGGGCCTTTAATGTCAGCTGCCCCAGTCCACTCTTAACTCAGTTGAGGAAAACAAGGTGCAGGGGGAGGACTGGAGGAGAAACCAAAGCAAGTTCAAGTGATGTTCCCAACTGGGGCTCTCACCTAAGTTCTACCGCAGTGTTCTTCACCCTAATCCCTGCAGGGTTCCCTCCCGAGCCCTTGGAGAAAGAGGTAAAAGTATAAACAACCAGAACAAAAATGTTTACAAGAAGCCCACAGGCACACTTATCCACAGTCTGACCTCCTCCTGCGCTCTCAGATTTCTCTGGAAATAACAGTCACCTTATCTTTTGCAGTTCCCGGTAGAGTTATCACTGGCCTTTTCCTGGGAACAGAGGCACACAGGGACATTGACTTCTGATTGTCAGAATAAGGAAAACATTTGAAGTGGGGCTTGAGGCAGGGGATTGCAAGCCTTCAGTTCTTCCTTTGATGTTTTAAAGCGCTGTTTAAACCCACTGCAAACTCATCCACAGCTTCCTATCCCCTCCTTTCCTTTCCCTAGCCCTCACTAGGGCTTGCCTGGTGGCTCAGTCAGTAAAGAATCTGTCTGCAGCGTGGAAGACCTGGGTTCCATCCTGGAAGGAGCCACCCATGCCCAAGGCCAGGGCCCGCAGCCGGGAGGAGCAACCCTAGAAGCAGGGGCTTCAAAGGTGCAGGAGGGCCTAGAGGAGCTATCCCACGTTGAAGGTCAGGAATGGTGGCGGTAAGGAGATACCCCTTATCCAAGGTAAGGAGCAGCGGCTGTGCTTTGCTGGAGCAGCCGTGAAGAGATACCCCCACGTCCAAGGTAAGAGAAACCCAAGTAAGATGGTAGGTGTTGCAAGAGGGCATCAGAGGGCAGACACACTGAAACCATACTCACAGAAAACTAGTCAATCTGATAACACTAGGACCACAGCCTTGTCTAACTCAATGAAACCAAGCCATGCCTGTGGGGCAACCCAAGACGGGCGGGTCATGGTGGAGAGGTCTGACAGAACGTGGTCCACTGGAGAAGGGATTGGCAAGCCACTTCAGTATTCTTGCCTTGAGAACCCCATGAACAGTATGAAAAGGCAAAATTATAAGATACCAAAAGAGAGGAACTCCCCAGGTCATTAGGTGCCCAATATGCTACTGGAGATCAGAGGAGAAATAACTACAGAAAGAACAAAGGGATGGAGCCAAAGCAAAAACAATACCCAGTTGTGGATGTGACTGGTGATAGAAGCAAGATCCGATGCTGTAAAGAGCAATATTGCATAGGAACCTGGAATGTCAGGTCCATGAATCAAGGCAAATTGGAAGTGGTCAAACAAGAGATGGCAAGGGTGAACATCAACATTCTAGGAATCAGTGAACTAAAATGGACTGGAATGGGTGAATTTAACTCAGATGACCATTATATCTACTACTGCGGGCAGGAATCCCTCAGAAGAAATGGAGTAGCCATCATGGTCAACATAAGAATCCGAAATGCAGTACTTGGATGCAATCTCAAAAATGACAGAATGATCTCTGTTCATCTCCAAGGCAAACCATTCAATATTACAGTTATCCAAGTCTATGCCCCAACCAGTAACACTGAAGAAGCTGAAGTTGAACGGTTTTATGAAGACCTACAAGAGCTTTTAGAACTAACACCCAAAAAAGATGTCCTTTTCATTATAGGGGACTGGAATGCAAAAGTAGGAAATCAAGAAACACCTGGAGTAACAGGCAAATTTGGCCTTGGAATGTGGAATGAAGCAGGGCAAAGACTAATAGAGTTTTGCCAAGAAAATACACTGGTCATAGCAAACACCCTCTTCCAACAACACAAGAGAAGACTCTACACATGGACATCACCAGATGGTCAACACCAAAATCAGATTGATTATATTCTTTGCAGCCAAAGATGGTGAAGCTCTATACAGTCAACAAAAACAAGACCAGGAGCTGACTGTGGCTCAGATCATGAACTTAAATTGAAGAAAGTAGGGAAAACTGCTAGACCATTCAGGTATGACCTAAATCAAATCCCTTATGATTATACAATGGAAGTGAGAAATAGATTTAAGGGCCTAGATCTGATAGATAGAGTGCCTGATGAACTATGGAATGAAGTTCGTGACATTCTGCAGAAGACAGGGATCAAGACCATCCCCATGGAAAAGAAATGCAAAAAAGCAAAATGGCTGTCTGAGGAGGCCTTACAAATAGCTGTGAAGAGAAGAGAGGCGAAAAGCAAAGGAGAAAAGGAAAGATATAAGCATCTAAATGCAGAGTTCCAAAGAATAGCTAGAAGAGATAAGAAAGCCTTCTTCAGCGATCAAGGCAAAGAAATAGAGGAAAACAACAGATTGGGAAAGACTAGAGATCTGTTCAAGAAAATTAGAGATACCAAGGGAACATTTCATGCAAAGATGGGCTCGATAAAGGACAGAAATGGTATGGACCTAACAGAAGCAGAAGATATTAAGAAGAGGTGGCAAGAATACACGGAAGAACTGAACAAAAAAGATCTTCATGACCCAGATAGTCATAATGATGTGATCACTAATCAGGATGTGAAGTCAAGTGGGCCTTAGAAAGCATCACTACAAACAAAGCTAGTGGAGGTGATGGAATTCCAGTTGAGCTGTTTCAAATCCTGAAAGATGATGCTGTGAAAGTGCTGCACTCAATATGCCAGCAAATTTGGAAAACTCAGCAGTGGTCACAGGACTGGAAAAGGTCAGTTTTCATTCCAATCCCAAAGAAAGGCAATGACAAAGAATGCTCAAACTACCGCACAATTGCACTCATCTCACATGCTAGTAAAGTAATGCTCAAAATTCTCCAAGCCAGGCTTCAGCAATACATGAACTGTGAACTCCCTGACATTCAAGCTGATTTTAGAAAAGGCAGAGGAACCAGAGATCAAATTGCCAACATCTGCTGGATCATGGAAAAAGCAAGAGAGTTCCAGAAAAACATCTATTTCTGCTTTATTGACTATGCCAAAGCCTTTGACTGTGTGGATGACAATCAACTGTGGAAAATTCTTCAAGAGATGGGAATACCAGACCACCTGACCTGCCTCTTGAGAAACCTATATGCAGGTCAGGAAGCAACAGTTAGAACTGGACATGGAACAACAGACTGGTTCCAAATAGGAAAAGGAGTACATCAAGGCTGTATATTGTCACCCTGCTTATTTAACTTCTATGCAGAGTACATCATGAGAAACGCTGGGCTGGAAGAAGCACAAGCTGGAATCAAGATTGCAGGGAGAAATATCAATCACCTCAGATATGCAGATGACACCACCCTTCTCGCAGAAAGTGAAGAGGAACTAAAAAGCCTCTTAATGAAAGTGAAAGAGGAGAGTGAAAAAGTTGGCTTAAAGCTCAACATTTAGAAAATGAAGATCATGGCATCCGGTCCCATCACTTCATGGGAAATAGATGGGGAAACAGTGGAAACAGTGTCAGACTTTATTTTTTGGGGCTCCAAAATCACTGCAGATGGTGACTCCAGCCATGAAATTAAAAGACGCTTACTCCTTGGAAGAAAAGTTATGACCAACCTAGATAGTATATTCAAAAGCAGAGACATTACTTTGCCAACAAAGGTCCGTCTAGTCAAGGCTATGGTTTTTCCTGTGGTCGTGTATGGATGTGAGAGTTGGATGTGAAGAAGGCTGAGTGCTGAAGAATTGATGCTTTTGAACTGTGGTATTGGAGAAGACTCTTGCGAGTCCCTTGGACTGCAAGGAGATCCAACCAGTCCATTCTGAAGGAGATCAGCCCTGGGATTTCTTTGGAAGGAATGATGCTAAAGCTGAAACTCCAATACTTTGGTCACCTCATGTGAAGAGTTGACTCATTGGAAAAGACTCTGATGCTGGGAAGGATTGGGGCAGGAGAAGGGGACGACCGAGGGTGAGATGGCTGGATGGCATCACGGACTCGACAGACGTGAGTCTGAGTGAACTCCGGGAGATGGTGATGAACAGGGAGGCCTGGCGTACTGCGATTCATGGGGTCACAAAGAGTCGGACACAACTGAGCGACTGAACTAAACGGAACTGAGCCCTCACTAGAAGTGCCTGGGTTCTGGGGATAGCCAACTTCGATTTGGATCATAACTCTGCCAATGAACAGTTGGTTAAGCAAGTCTCTAAGTTGCTTAATTTACTTCAGCTTCAGTTTCCAAATCTCTAATTATATCTTCCTCAAAGAGGTATAGCAAAGATTAAATGGAATAGCATATATAAAGGGCACTGTTTGTAAAATCTCTGTAAATGACTTTCTTCCCTCTTTTTATGATAATCCCTGCAGTAAGTCTTCTGAATCAAATTAAAGAGAAATAGAAGAATGAAAATGTTGTCCTATTTTTATAGTGCTCTAGATTGACACAGTAGTTTTGTTTGATATTGTTGCTTTTTTTTTTAATTTACTGATATACTGGTAAAATTTCATTCCTTAAGTATTCATTAAAATTTAGGAGCAGTGACCTCATTGTGCTGCTGTAAGAATTAATATATTCAAATATTTAGAAAAGAGTAATTTACTATGATTTATATTGTTACTATTATTATAGAACCAAGATGCTTTTATAGGTGCTAAGTGAAGAGGAACTAAAAAGCCTCTTGATGAAAGTGAAAGAGGAGAGTGAAAAAGTTGGCTTAAAGCTCAACATTCAGAAAATAAAGATAATGGAATCCAGTCCCATCACTTCCTGGGAAATAGATGGGGAAACAGTGGAAACAGTGTCAGACTTTATTTTGGGGGGCTCCAAAATCACTGCAGATAGTGACTGAAGCCATAAAATTAAAAGACGCTTACTCCTTGGAAGAAAAGTTATGACCAACCTAGATAGCATATTCAAAAGCAGAGACATTACTTTGCCAACAAAGGTCCGACTAGTCAAGGCTATGGTTTTTCCAGTTGTCGTGTATGGATGTGAGAGTTGGACAGTGAAGAAAGCTGAGTGCCAAAGAACTGATGCTTTTGAACTGTGGTGTTGGAGAAGACTCTTGAGGGTCCCTTGGACTGCAAGGAGATCCAACCAGTCCATTCTGAAGGAGATCAGCCCTGGGTGTTCTTTGGAAGGAATGATGCTAAAGCTGAAACTCCAGTACTTTGGCCACCTCATGCAAAGAGTTGACTCATTGGAAAAGACTCTGATGCTGGGAGGGATTAGGGGCAGGAGAAGAAGGGAACAACCGAGGATGAGATGGCTTGATGGCATCACTGACTCGATGGACGTGAGTCTGAGTGAACCCCGGGAGTTGGTGATGGACAGGCAGGCCTGGCGTGCTGCGATTCATGGGGTTGCAAAGAGTCGGACACGACTGAGCAACTGAACTGAACTGAAGGATACAGAGATCAATAAGACACAGATTCTGCCCTCAAGAAGCACAGAGGAATCTTCCTGACCTTATTTAATAGTGAATGAAAAGAGGCCCAGAAAATTCATTGACTTGCCAAGGTCATCACTTGTTATGTGACAGGATCAAGGCTCAAACCCAAACCCAAATCTTCTCCCTCTAATTCCTGTGTTCTTTATACCATGTTATCAGATAATGCTATTTAATCTACTGTCCTCCAGCATGATCATATCTTTGATCTTAACCATTACTATCACCTTTTCCTATGATTCCTACCACCAGATACAGCTTGGGTTTCAAGTACAGGGGATAAGGTGGAAGAAGGTGTTAAAAATTTATATATATATACACATATATATAGACATACACATATATTTCTATATTTGTTTATTGAAAGAAAGTGAAAGTCACATTTGACTCTTTTTGACCCCATGGTCTGCAGCCCTCCAGGGTCTTCTGTCCACGGAATTCTCCAGGCCAGGATACTGGAGCAGGTAGCCATTCCCTTCTCCAGAGGATCTTCCCCATCCAGGAATCAAACTCGGATCTTCCACATTGTAGGCAGATTCTTTACCAGCTGAGCTAACAGGGAAACCCATTTATTTATTAGGTTGGCCAAAAAGTTCATCTGGGTTTTTCTGTTAAATATTATGGAAAAAACACAAACAAACTTTGCCCAACCTAACACATATATATATATATACACACACACATATATATAATATATTTATCATTATAATTATAACATATATATATTATATATATAGAGAGAAAGAGAGACCGACAGATAGACAGATATAGAGACAGAGCCAAAGAGAGAGACAGAGAGAAAACCTGTCATTTATCAGGCACCAAATTAGAGACACTTTTACTAGACTTTCATGTCTCACTTACAATGAGCATTAATGCTCTTGTTATTATGGCCAGAACTAAGTCTTACAAAACAGTGTACATTTTCCAAATAGCTGGTGGATCTGGGATTCAGTCCACCCTCATTATTGCAGCTCCTAATCTTAACCGTTGCATAAACTACATTCAAAAAATATCAGGGCAGTATTGGAGTTATCTTTTTTCCTGGTTCTGTGGGCCTGATGTCCAGAGTTTCATGGGGATTTCAGATTTGCTGTGTTCAGTCCTTTTTTCTGTGTTGATTGAACAGTTTCTATGTCCTGGACACTGTGTTGGGGGGCAGGGTTCAGAGATATGTACAATGCTGTCCTGGCCCTCAGAGAGAACTATACAAAGATAAATAGTGGTAGAAGATGAGAAGAGAAAAATGCATTCATCATAAGTCCTGAAGCTGAGTTGGTTAGGAGGGTGTCATACTCACTTTCTTGTGACATAAGAGAAAAGACAATTTGGGGAATAACATAAAACGTACTTAATAAGTAAACAGATGAAAGGTATGAAATCTGGATGACCACCTGGAAAGGCCAACATCTGGAGGGCAGTCTCTGCTCTACTAACCACACGTGTTCTTTTTCCTCTACATATCTCAGTCCACAACATGTATTGAGGACCTACTGTGTGCTTGGCACAAGCTTTACAGCCATAAATCTGATTGCATCAAAAACTCAGCATAAAGTAAGAATCCAAACAAGCCAACACAAAGAGTACATTCCAATGAATCAAATATGCAAATTAGACCAGTACTCATGTGGGACACATGGGCTGCGATTGAAAAAGCAACTTTATACGTCTCTCACTGTCCTTCTGTCCTCTCAGTGGGGGTAGTCCTTCCTATATTCCTGGATGAAAGTTGAGGTAGGCCCTCTGAGTTCCTTATTTAGTCTTAGATAATCGTAAGTTTGGTAGTCATTTAAAATGCTTAAGTATAGTCTCAGTTCAGTAGAGTCAATGTAAAAGTCTCCAAGTTCATTTAAGATGAGTAGTTATTCCTCCTCCATCTCTGGCTTATTGCAGCCCAGGGGAGGATTACAGACAATGTCTTCTTCATTTAATGCCCCAGCTCTTCCTCTCACAACTTGCTAACTCTGGTCTGTGAGCACATTCTGGAGTTGGATTGGTAGAGGGACAAAGAGAAAAGATAAAATGGTAACGGACAGAGTGGGAGAACTTTTACTTCACATGACTTGTCATCAATTAGCACTGGCTATCTGGTCCTAGTGCCTGATAAAAGATGATTAGCTTGAAAAGATACACGCACCCTAATGCTCATAGTCAATATTTTATATAACAACATTATAAGCTTTAAAAATTGTAAGTACTGCATCTGTAACATACATAGTATTGTACATCAACTATACTTCAATTTTTAAAAAAGATAATTAAAGCTGGAAGAGGGGACAGGACTTATGGCCTTTACAAGGATCCTTACTGAAAGCATTTAATGACGCTATAAGGAAGTAAGTGATGGGTGTGTCATTAAATGGGGTTGGCTTAAGCTGGCTCTCCCCTCCCCAGGCCCAGACCCCTTTCCCAGCAGCTTGGCTCACATAGCCTCTCTATTTAGTTATCCCACCCCAGTAGTTTGGCTTCCCTGGTGGCGCAGACAGTAAAGAATCAACCTGTAATGCTGGAGAGCAGGGTTTGATCCCTGGATTGGGAAGATACCCTGGAGAAGGAAATGGCAACCCACTCCAGTACTCTTGCCTGGGGAATTCCTTGGACAGAAGAGCCTAGTGGGCTATAGTCCATAGCGTTGCAAAGAGTCAGACATGACTGAGCAACTAACAAAAACTTGCACTTTCTTTCCCCAGTAAGTGGCTTGGGTAGAATTTCAGTGGCTCCAGGCCTGCTCTCTCCCACATGGTCCATATCTGTTCTTCAGGAAATCCACAAATCTTTGACCTGACAGACTCTGGGAGGCTGGCTAATCCAGTGCCTCCACCTCTCCATCCTTCCAGCCATCGGCAGCTCTCCAGGCTGCCTCTGCTGCCAGCTCTCCTGGGCAGCAGGCAGAGCCAGCCCACTGAGTCACCCTCACTGCTGAGGACCTTCCCCAGCCTCCCCAAGTGTCCCTGAGGAGGCCCACACTCTTGTTTTGAAGAAAGAGGGATGAGCTCTTACCTCATCCTTTCCCTAGCAGTATGGAATTCAAAGCACAACTCACATCAAACACATTTTCCTCTCAAATCCTCTATTAATCCTCAATTTCTTCACTTATGCCAGTATTTTATGCCCTTAATGTGGATACAGAATCCAAGGATTCTGAGCCACAGACTGGATTTGGGGCTCTCTCCTTTGTAAATTCCACTCCTGGTGAATGCAGCTTCTAAGGTATCTTGTGGTGCCATGGCCAACTTCCCCCCAAACAGCCTATCACACATGTTCAGTGTGCCCCACTTATCATGTTAGCCAGTATACAATGTAGAACTCATTCCCAAATTATCGCTTACATGGAACCTTCCCTCTGAAAACCATTCTTATCAGCTGTAGTCCCACCTCCCTCAAGCTGTCTTCACTGATGGCCTCAGCAGAGAGTGACATCACTGCATCCCTCACTGTATGAACCACGAGGTGGCACAAAGTCTATCTAGCTTGTCAAGGGCCCTCTCTGATTGATCCGAAGAGACCATGGGCTGCAGCTGTATCATATTACTTATTCCCACTATATCCATTGCCAGTCTTCCTAAAAGTGCCTTCAGCATGCACGCAAGCATAGTGTCATGGATGCCACATACCCTGCACCATAGCTATTGCCCTTAAGGCATTTCCCTGCTATAAATACTAGAGAGAATTAATCCTTCTGGAACCCCTGTATGTCAAATACCAGTCCTTATTTCACTTATTTTCCAAAATAACCCTAAGGAATATCTATTACTTTACCACTTTATCAGATAAGAAAACTCAGTTTCAAGCAGGTTAAGTTACATGCCTGAAGACACATAACATATAAATGATAGCACTACACTTAAGTACCTTTGATTTCAAAACCCATGGTGATAATGGAAGACAAAGTTCATTCTGAGGCAGGAGACCTGGGGTTTATTCCAGCCTTGCCATTAATTTGACCGAGGCCTTGCATAATTTCCTTACCGTCTGAGTCTGAGCTTCCTCATCTGTAGATGAGACTGGATATGGTGACCACTCACACCCTTCCAGTTGCAGAGTTCTGAGCTACTGAAAGATGCTTATGTTACTTACATGGGCCTGCCCAGATGTTTTAATTCAGAATTTCCCATGTGGCAATCAGTCTCATCTTGTTATTTCCTGCCTGCACTCCTAACCTCCCTCATTTGGGATCACTTATATCTCTTTTTTGTATTGCTCCTGTTTACAGAGGGCCCGATTTAGAATCATCTGCAAATTTCATCAAAGGGTATTTATTCACCCACCACCTACCCAGGGAAACTTCATGGGCCAAGTGAAATACCAATGGCAGAGCTCACATTTTGATTTCCCTCTTCCTTCTTCCATATTTCTCTAAATATGTGACCTCAAATTGGGTTAGCACTATCATGAACACCTGTGGTTTGGGGTCAGCTGGACATGAATGTGAACTGGGGCAAGTTATTTAACCTTTACTTAACCTTTCTGAGCTTAAGTTTCTTCATCTGGGGAAGAGGAATTACGATGCCACCCCCAAGGATTATTTGGAGTATTAGAATCGGGTGTGGTGTGGGGAGCATTCCAATGCAGGATCAGAAATCAGTCACTCTCTTCCCTGTTCCCCATCTCTAAAGGCTGTGAAAATGGCCATCAAGCAAACAGAACTTCCCAAACAGATTTCTCTCTATCTGAATAGCATTGTGGGGTGTTTTCCTAGCAATGGTATATAAAACTATCCATATACTTTTTTACACTCTTAGGCATATAATGTGTATGAGTGACCGTGGAGGGGTTATTTAGTCTTGCTAAGCCTCTTTTATGGGCTTCCCTGGTGGCTCAGTCGGTAAAACGTCTGTCTGCAATGCAGGAGACCTGGGTTCAATCCCTGGATTGGGAAGATCCCCTGGAGAAGGAAATGGCAACCCACTCCAGTATTCTTGCCTGGAGAATCCCATGGGCAGAGGAGCCTGGTGGGCTACAGTCCACAGGGTCGCAAAAGAGTCGGACACGACTGAGCGACTTCACTTTCACTTTAAGCCTCTTTTTATTAAGCCTCTCTAAGTCTCTATATGGCTTCCCCAGTGGCTCAGCTGTAAAGCTGCCTGCCAGAGCAGGAGACGCAAGAGACATGGGTTCAATCCCTGGATCAGGAAGATTCCCCGGAGAAGGAAATGGCCACCCACTCCAGTATTCTTGCCTGGAAAATTCCGTGGTCAGTGGGGAGTCTGGTAGGCTCTAGTACATGGTGTCACCGCGAGTCAGACACACCTGAGTGCGCACACACATAAATCTATACTTTTACATTGCTATGAGGATTAAATGGAGTAAGCCAAGTATGTCAGCCAGTATGACTTGCTGCATCAGATGGGTCAGTATTTGAATCCCTTCTCCTTTTTACTAACTTAAGAAATCTCTTTAAGGTCCAACTTCTACATCTATCAAATGAGGATAGCAATTCTTATGCTCAGTGTGGTTGTTAAGATCTAGTACTCTTGTCTGGAAAATCCCATGGACGAGGAGCCTGGTAGGCTGCAGTCCATGGGGTCGCTAAGAGTTGGGTACGACTGAGAGACTTCACTTTCACTTTTCACTTTCATGCATTGGAGAAGGAAATGGCAACCCACTCCATTGTTCTTGCCTGGAGAATCCCAGGGACGGGGGAACCTGGTGGGCTGCCATCTATGGGGTCACACAGAGTCAGACATGACTGAAGCGACTTAGCAGCAGCAGCAGCAGCAATACCATTAGTGGAACACAGAGAAGGTTCTTGGTATTTTATAAAACCTACTCCCTCCTTTTTCCTGAATATTTCTGAGTTGTGCTATCATGATTAAGAACAGGTAAGGAGTCTGATGTTAAAAAAAAGAAAAGTAAAAATGCACAACTGCAAAACAGGTAAAATGTATTCCTTCCTTTGACAGGTCCCTAAGAGTTAAACTTGGATGTAAGCAAGTAGTTGAGACATCAAGATGGTTTTCCATAAATAAAAACTTCACTAGGCAATCACATTTGGTTCATATCAAAATCACTCAGATCCAAAGATGCATTCCAAGCAGTTGACATCTATTTCAGTTGGATGCTAATCCAATTTTTAAAAATTAATCCAAACTTGACAAGAAGCTGATCTCATGTATCTTACCAGAACATCCCACTCCCAGTTGATTTCTTGGGAAGGAAATGGGTAGCCTGACTGTCCGAAACAGAACTGAAGACATGCCTTTTCCTCATTTCAGCTGGAATGGGCAATTTCAGAGAGGATTTGAACAGCCCAGTTGTCTCATAAATTACTCCTGTCACAGCCTTTTTGCCTTACCCTTGAGATTTACCAAAAAAATGAAAGAGCTCGTGTATTTTCCTATAATAATTAGATCTTGGAAACCCAGCATTAGAACGGCCTTCAAAAAGCTTGTCTTCTCCTGTTTCCATCAGCACATACAACAGTCACCAAATCCCACCAGTTCTATCCTCTTGCCATTTCCCAAAGTTATCTGTTTAATTTGATCCCAGCTTTTATTCCCTCAGTTGAGCCCTCGTCACTTCTCACCTAGACTATTGCAATCATGTCCCAAATCATCAGGACTCTGCCAGTCTATCCTCCATGTTGGGGTCAAAATCTTTAATATGTCAACAGGCTCATACTACTGCTTGCTTAAAATCCTCCAGTGGCTCAGTGCAAAATGCTTGGTTTGGTCATTGACACTCGGCGCATTCTGGCCGCTGTCTATCTGCTCAGATGCCTTCCTCTGCCACTACCCTCTTTATGCTTTCAACCCAGCCATGAGTGACTTTGAACTTCGCTTTTGTTTCGGAAAGTATTAATGCCACATGAATATCCACTATGTGTATATCACTGTGAACCCAGAGATGAACATGAGTCCTACGCTCAGAGACACTACAGCCTGAAGGCAGAGCCAACACAAAAATACATACATATCTATGAAGACATAGCCAATACACAGAGGCAAATAATAATACAGTGTGACACAGTAGAAAGAAGCACAGATACACTTATAGGAGTCCCAAGGAGGGCACCGAACAATCGGTGGATGGAGACGGATGAGAAAGGAGAAAAATGCTTCTCAAAGGAGATGATACAAGTTATTTCCTTTAAATCTGAACTGTGTTTAGACTTCCAGAACTGCAGTTTTTAAAAAAAAAAAAATGGCAAACTGGGCATCCCTCCTAAATCAGTTCAGTTCAGTTCAGTTCAGTTCAGTTGCTCAGTCATGTCCAACTCTTCATGACCCCAATGGACTGCAGCACACCAGGGCTCCCTGTCCATCACCACCTCCCCAAGTTTACTCAAACTCATGTCCATTGAGTCAGTGATGCCATCCAACCATTTCATCCTCTGTCATCCCCTTTTCCTCCCACCCTCAATCTTTCCCAGCATCAGGGTCTTTTCAAACGAGTCAGTTCTTCGCATCAGGTGGCCAAAGTATTGGAGTTTCAGCTTCAATCTCAGTCTTTCCAATGAATACTCAGGACTGATTTCCTTTAGGACTGACTGATTGTATCTCCTTGCAGTCCAACGGACTCTCAAAAGTTTTCTCCAACATCACAGTTCAAAAGCATCAATTCTTCGGCATTTAGCTTTCTTTATAATCTAACTCTCACATCCATACATGACCACAGGAAAAACCATAGCCTTGACTAGACAGACCTTAGTCGGCAAAATAGTGTCTTTGCTTTTTAATATGCTGTTTAGGTTGGTTATAACTCTTCTTCCAAGGAATGTCTTTTAATTTCATGGCTGCAGTCACCATCTGCAGTGATTTTGGAGCTCAAGAAAATAAAGTCTGCCACTGTTTCCACTGTTTCCCCATCTATTTTCCATGAAGTGATGGGACACGATGCCATGACATTAGTTTTTTGAATGTTGAGCTTTAAGCCAACTTTTTAATGCTCCTCTTTCACTTTCATCAAGAGGCTCTTTAGTTCTTCTTCACTTTCTGCCATAAGGGTGGTGTCATCTGCATATCTGAGATGATTGATATTTCTCCCGGCAATCTTGATTCCAGCTTGTGCTTCATCCAGCCCAGTGTTTCTCATGATGTACTCTGTATATAAGTCAAATAAGCAGGGTGACAATATACAGCCTTGATGTACTCCTTTTCCTATTTGGAACCAGTCTGTTGTTCCATGTCCAGTTCTAACCATTGCTTCCTGACCTGCATACAGATTTCTCAAGCGGTAGGTCAGGGGGTCTGGTATTCCCATCTCTTTGAAAATTTTCCACAATTTATTGTAATCCACATAGTCCAGGCCTTCGGCATAGTCAATAAAGCAGAAGTATGTTTTTCTGGAACTCTCTTGCTTTTTTGATGATCCAATGGATGTTGACAATTTGATCCTAGATAAGACCCCATCAAACAGATAAAATAAATACAAGCTGGAATATATATTTTGATGGCTCACATTTTTTTTAAAAAGAGACAGTCCACGATTAACACACCAATTTCTGAAAGATAGAAAGCAAATGGGGTAACTGAAGTGTGAACTGAAGCATCAAGCGGCAGTCTAAAACCCAGAGAGAAGACTACAGTAAGTGTGTGACCTGATATAACCTGATGGAGCAGGTTTGGGGACAAAAGAGAGGGCTATGGGATGAACATCATGAGGCAATCAAGACTAGCCTGGGGAGGGCCTATAATCTAGTTGGAGGCAGGGGATGGAGGCAAAGAAGAGTTCAAAGTAAATTAGTACTTCCACCTTGACCTGAAGAAAAGGAGGAAAAATGCTTCTACCTAGAAGGGAAAAAATAAAAGTACTGCAGTGAACTCTTTCATTGTAGGAACTGTAGAGGTTCAAGCATAACCAGTCTTTATGGACAATAAAGACAAGTCTGCTCTTCATCAAAAGCTTCTCATCTGCACAGAGTTCTCCATCTGCCCTCCAGTGTGGAGAAAAAGGTCTTTGGTATAAATGGACCCACTGGATTACTGAGAGAAACCATACCAGGTACCTATGCTGCTAAACAAGAGATTTGTAAATAAACGTAAATCAATTTTGGTCAACATTTGAGGAAACCTGATGAGAAAGACAAAGCTTAAGATTAAAAAATGCAAATAGCAGACCCTAAAGGAAATAAAAATAAGTGAGAAATAGAAGATTTTTGAAATAAAGTTAGTATGGAATCTCAGAGAAATTTGAAAAATTATTGTTCCTGTGAGAGACAGGCAGCCAAGGGTTCTTGGAAGTGTGTACTATTTTGTCCATATTTTTTAAATGCTATGGATTTGTCATGGTTAAAGACCACATTAGTAATCTGGAAGATGAAGTCAAGGAAATCTCATGGAACATGTAAAAGTGAGGAGAAGGAAAATATGAGATTTTACAAAGAAAACTAAAAGTTAAACTAAACAGAGAATAGATCCAGAAGCCTCAGCACTCTTCTAACAGGAAATTCAGACATGGAGAGAACAGATGTCGATATTAGTGATGGTCATGAGGAGGAGGAGGGTGCATATATTGAAGTTAAATATATATATATATATATATATATATATATATATACATATATATACACACACACATATATTCTTGTCCTGAAATAGAGATTCAAGTTCTCAGGAAGAAAGAATCTTTTCAGTGTAAAATCTGACGGATGTAAGCAAAGCAAATGCAGAAAACAAAAACCCATCCCCAGTCATTATCTGGTAAAGTTTTAAAGAGAGAATCCTAAAAGATGCCAGAGGATGCGGCAGTAACGTGCCTTATAAACAATGAATCAGACTGTGCTCAGATCTTGTGTCAATAATCATTGACCCCAGATGATGTGGAATAATGTCTCCAAAGTTATAAAGACACATGTTTTTGAACCTATAACTCTATAATCAGTCTGAGGCTAATTTAAGAAATTTTAAGACTTGGGAGGACACCAAAAGTTTATGTGATAAGCAAAAGAATGACTTCTCCCACAAAACTGTCCACATCCTAAATCCAGAAACTTAATATGTTACCTTACATGTCAAGAGAATCTTGGAAATGTGATCAAATTAAGGACCTTGACATGGGTCATTAAAAGTGAGAAACCTTTTCCTCTTGGTCAGTGAGAAACGTGACCATGGAATCATGGTCAGAGAGATGTCACATGGCTGGCTTTGAAAGGGGAGGAACAGAAACCATAGGCCAAAGGATGCGAGTGACCACTGGAGGCTGCAAAAGACAAACAAGGTCTGAGTGTCTGCAGATAGGAATCCAGCCCTGCTGATGTTCTGATTTTACACATATAGCCCATGGGACTGTTGCAGTAACACATTTGTATTATTTTAAGCCACTAAGTTTGTGGTGATATGTTATAGTAGCAACAGGAAACTTTACAGTTACCTTTCACTTTTCTGAAAATTACTTGAGGGTGTACTTTAGCAAAAAAAAAAATAAAAAAGAAGAAGAAGAAAAAGAAGCTAAGTAAGAGAAATATATGTGATGCAAGAAACAATAGAACTAATTCAGAAGCAAAATGTAAAGACCAGATTTAGAGCTGTGCAGGAAATCCAGCAAGCATTCTAGAAAAATTAAAATAGAAAGCCAGAAGGTTTTGTGAGGAAAAAACATCTTAAAAGAAAAAGTAACTTCCATTGCAAAATTATAAGACAAAGAAGCCAAATGGTCTTAAATGTATGATGAAAATGTTTGTATATTTTATAAATTTTTAAAATGAGATTAATTAACAACTTTGTGGAAAAGTCAAAAGTTGTATATGAAAGTCATGCTTCAAATATACCTGATTTTAAGCAATTCACAGAGAGTTTAAAAAGATCATCCAGTAACTCTTGATAGCAGAAACATTTCTCTTCAGGCCAAATAACTTAGAATTACCATTTCTTCTCTGTGGGTTCAATAATACTTCTAGATTCTGTAGTTTACCCATTTATAATATGTATTTGAAATGCCATTTTTTGGCAAGTGTTTTGAGAATCAACCTACAGCTAAAGCAAGTAAGGTCTAGTTGTAATTATAGTACAAAATCTAATATGAAAAAAATGTTAGCCATCAAGAGTAAGGTCAAACAGTGTCATCATTTCACCTGGTGAGAAGTCAGTCGAGGCTGTCTAAAATGGTGGACAAAGTAAAAATTTAAATAAGGTTTGATCGCTGGGTCAGGAAGATCCCCTGGAGAAGGGAATGGCTACACACTCCAGCATTTTTGCCTGGAGAATTCCATGGACAGGGGAACCTGGTTGGGCTACAGTCCGTGGGGCCGCAAAGAGTCAGACATGACTGAGCAACTAACACTACTTCACAATATATTTTAACTTAAGGATAATCAATTGTTCATTTCACAGATATTTACTGAATGACTCCCTATGGTAGGAACATTTCTAGGTATTAGGAATGTAGCAATGGACAAAATAGACAGAGTACTTTTCATCACAGAGTTTACATTCTAGTGAGAGAAGATGGATCATAAAACAAGTGACTTATTCAATCCGATGGTGATCAGTGATACAAAGCAGAGGTCAGATAGAGAGTAAGTATCTTAGACTTTGCAGAGCCTAATGTCTTAACTCTAACATTATAGCCCGAAAGCAGCCATGAACAAAACATAAACACATGCATGCAGCTTTGTTCTAATAAAACTTTATTTACAAAACAAGCAGAGAGCCAGATTTAAACCATGACCCACAAGACATAGTTTGCACACCCTTGCTATAAAGAAAACTTGAGCAGGGACAGTGGCTAGGAAGAACCACAGAGAGAAGGGTTGCCATTTTTAATAAAGAGATGAGAGAAGGCCTCAGAAACTGTTATTTGGGAAACAACCTGCAGGAAGGGCGAGAATGAGCCTTACAAATATCTGCTGCTGCTAAGTCGCTTCAGTCGTGTCCGACTTTGTGCGACCCCATAGACGGCAGCCCACCAGGCTCCCCCGTCCCTGAGATTCTCCAGGCAAGAACACTGGAGTGGGTTGCCATTTCCTTCTCCAATGCATGAAAGTGAAAAGTGAAAGTGAAGACGCTCAGTCGTGTCCAACTCTCAGCAACCCCACGGACTGCAGCCTACCAGGCTCCTCCATCCATGGGATTTTCCAGGCAAGAGTACTGGAGTGACTTGCCATTGCCTTCTCCTACAAATATTTGGGAGAAGGCTATCCTAGGCAGAGAGAACAGCAAGAGCAAAGACTGAGGTGGGAGTGTACCTGAGGCTGGAGCAAGAAGAGGAAGTAGGAGGGTAGTAAGAGACCAGCCTAAGAGGCAAGGGAGGATATGTATGCAGGTTGTAGAGATCATGAAGTCTGGTAATAGAGGTGTGGTTCATGAATCAACAGCATCAAATCATCTATGATCATAATCTGCACTTTAACAAGATCCCAGATTAATAAACCCCAGTGCTTTGTAAAGCACTAGTGAGAATCCTCCTGGGACATCACAAAGACTTTGGCTTTTATTCAGAATGAGAGAGAAAGCCATTGGCTAATTTTGAGCAGAGGAGTGACGTGATCTGACATTCATTACAAAAAAAAAAAAAAAGCTTAGCTGAAACTAACACAATATTGTAAATCAACTATACTTCAGAAAAGAAAACCACTTCTTACCTACTATTTTGTAATTAGACCATAGGAGCACAAAGAAGGAAGCAGGGAGACAAGTTACAATATTTTAATAATTTAAGTGAGCAATGACAATGGTTGGGACAAGGAAAAGTAATGCAAAGTGGTCAGAATCTGAACATATTTTGTCTAAAGTCAGCAAGATTTTCTCTCAGTTTGGATGTGAGGCATGATGGGGACAAAAAGTAATGGGGTATGATTACAAGATATGTGGTCCAAACAACGGCAAAGATAAAGTTGGCCTTTACTGAGTAAGGAAGATCATTGGCAGTGGGGGCAGATTTGAGAAGGCAGAGTGGGATGGGGCCAAGGATGTTTTACATTTGAGATGTTTTTTCAACACCCAAGTGGAGAGATCAAGTAGGCACTTGAGTATGAGTCTAGAGTTCAGTAAAGAAAACCACCTACTTAAAGAACTAAAAATAGCTTGAAGAAATAAAAATAGTGACATGAGAGATGGATTGCATGAAGGAATTTTGGACGTGGAGCAATGATGTTAAATCTTTTATTGCAAGGAATCAATAAATACTGTTTAAATTTGAGAGATTAAGTAATATCATATACATATATAAATTAGAATTATGGTAGAAACCTAAGATTAAAAATAGTTAAAAAAGAAGAAAAAATGTTTATACTAAGTGAAATAAGCCAGTCACAAAAGGACAAAGATTGTATGATTCCACTTATATGAGGAACCTAAGGTAGTCGAATTCATAGGATTTGGATGATGATAGACTGAGGATGGGGAGTTACTGATTAGTGGGTACAGAGTTTCTTTCTGGGAAGATGAAAAAAGTTGTGAAGATAGAAGGTGGCAGGGGTTAATTTCCAAAATATATAAACAGTTTATACAACTGTATCCAAAAAATAAAGAACCCAATTTAAAAATGTGCAAAAGACCTAAGTAGACATTTTTCCAAAGAAAGTTTACAGGTGGCCAACAGACACACGAAAAACTGCTCAACATAGCTAATCATCAGAGAAACACAAATCAAAACCACCATAAGGTGGCCTCAAAATGGCTGTCATCAAGAAGTCTACAAATGACAAAGTTTGCTGAAAATATGGAGAAAAGGGAACCCTAGTATGTATATATATTCTACTCTTGGCAATATAGTCCAAAGAAAATGAAAACACTAATTTGAAAAGATACAAGCTCATGTCAATGTATGGCAAAACCAATACAGAATTGTAAAGTAAAATAAAAAATAAATAAATACATTAAAAAAAAAAGAAAAGATACATGCACTTCAATGCTCATAGTAGTATTATATATGATAGCCAAGATACAGAAGCAACCTAAGCACCCATCAACAGATGAATGTATAATGAAGGTGTGGAATACTATTCAGCCATAAAAAAGAATGGAATTCTGCCATTTGCAACAGTGTGGATAGACCTAGAAAGTATTAAACTTAGTGAAATAAGTCAGAGAAAGACAAATACTCTTTTATCACACGTGTAATCTAAAAACTAAAATGAATGAATGTATATAACAGAACAGATAGATACAGAGAACAAACTAGTGGCTTCCAGCAAGGAGAGGGAGTGGCGGAGGAGTGAGATAGGGATATGCGATTAAAAGACAAAAGCTAATATTATAAAATAAATAAGCAACAAGAATATATTGTAAAGCACAAGGAAATAGGATATAGCCATTATTTTGTAATAATTTTAAAAAGAGTATAATCTATAAAAATACTGAATCAGTAATACTGCACACCTGAAACTAATATAATATTGTAAATGAACAATACTTCAATTTTTTAAAAAAATAAGTAGAAGGTGGTGATGGCTGCACGACAATGTGAATATGCTTAATGCCACTGAACTATACACATTAAAATGGTTAAAATGGTAAATTTTGTTATGCATATTTTACCACAGTATTTTTTTTTAATTTTTTATAAACTCACATAGTAATCACAGACCAGAAAAAGAAATAAATTGTTACCTCATGGGACAGGAGATTAGAAGATGAGGAGAGAGAAGATGGGAGATTTTTGCTTTGTATTTTGTAATTTTCTGTACTGTTTGGATTCTTTAACCATATGCACATATTATTTTCATATTTTAAAATAAAATGTTTTTTAAAAGTGAGTATGCAAAGGGAGTATTTCAGTCCGTGTTTCTGCTTGACTTGCATTCAATTTCTCAAACACTATTTTATAGAAGCTGATTTCCAAGAAACCTTCAAAGCCCCTTTTTATTATTATTTTTACTAGAAGCCATTCCCTTGGAATCAGACACTCGTGTTTTTCCGATGGAGCTTGCATTTGAAGCCTAGGAGGGTGAGTATATTTGGAAGCCTACTCAGCACAGCCCTCTGCCTTTGAACTGCAATGTTTTCCTGGGCTCCTCACGTATCCCTCCTCCAATTGGCTTCCCATCCAGCACATCCATCAAGCAGCCAGAATTTATCGAGTTGCCCATGGAGGTGGCCAGAGCCTGCTGGAGCATGCCCATTTTAAAAAGGCTTCCACCAGCAAAGCAGACCTCAGGAAAATTCCTGACTATAGCTGCTCATCACCCATGCTCCAACCAACAGGCTATATGATGCCAACATGAAGGCCTCAAAAAAGGCCAGCTCATCTTATAGAATTTACCAGAAATTGTAGATTCCAGTTGGAGAATTCTAGCATGTTTGAGCTGCAAGAGACCTCAGAAGTCTTATTAATATTATAAAACCATACTATTGGATAGAGAAGGAAACAAGGCCTAAACATGCACAATCACAGACAATGAGTTGGAAGCACAGCCCAGACCCAAAGTAGACATAGATATATCAGGAGACATGTCACACTCTAGATGAGTCTTAAAGGAGCTCCCAGGATGGTGGCGTCTGTCCTGGGGGGAAAGGTTGAGGAACAGGTGGTGACAGGGGAACAGGATGGAGTGACGACGCAGGAAAGGAACAGGCATAGTCAGTTACCTTGGCATGATAAGTAAGCCTGAATTCTTTGATGGACTATGGAGCCATTCACTTGATGGACTGTTTCTCTGTTGGCTCTTATTTTTTAATTCATTCATGTGCCACGCCTTACTCTATATGCTATGTTGAATACAGACTTGAATCCGACCTGCCTCCCATCCTCAAGGCCAGGTGTTCCCCCATGGCTGCTAACAGAGATAACTGCAATACAGTGTCATGAGCAGGAGAAAGAGCACTATTTCCTCAGTTTGTCTAATCACAAGAATTATCCACTCTAGATTTATCGAGTTGGAGTGATCAGAGGAAAGGCCTAGTAGTCTGTCTTTTACCAAGAATTGACCCCTAACCTCACACCCTAAGTGACACTGGCTTTGGAATCATTCAGATCTGGATTCCAGTGCTCACTCAGGCCAATGATATGATCTGCCTGACAAAATTATTTATCTGACATTCACCTTTCACCTGTTCCCAAGTCCCCTGAGACTATGCCTCTCCCATTTGTCAAGATGCAGACCACTTTGTATTGTTGCACAGGTTATATATTGCACAAAGATACCAGTCAAGTGGTAGAACATTTGCTGAGATTCCACCCCCTATATTCATTCCTCTGTCCAAAGGAAGCAATTCCCTTTTTTTCATCCAGTCACTCTCAGCTTTGCATCCTGTAGAGCTGTGTCTTCCCAAAGGAAGTGATTTTTGTGATTCATCTGCCGAGAGGGGGCACTTTTCCCTAATTTGAACAAAAGTAACATATAGATGGGCTTCCCCCATGGCTCAGTGTTAAAAAATCCACCTACCAATCAGGGATGCAGGTTTGATCCCTAGGTCTGGAAGATCCCCTGGGGGAGGAAACGGCAACCCACTCCACATATTCTTGCCTGGAGAAGGCCATGGAGAGAGGAGCCTGATGGACTCTCAGTTCAGTTCAGTTCAGTCGCTCAGTTGTGTCCGACTGTTTGCAACCCCATGAATCGCAGCACGCCAGGCCTCCCTGTCCATCACCAACTCCCAGAGTTCACTCAGACTCACATCCATCAAGTCAGTGATGCCATCCAGCCATCTCATCCTCTGTCGTCCTTCTCCTCCTGCCCCCAATCCCTCCCAGCATCAGAGTCTTTTCCAATGAGTCAACTCTTCTCATGAGGTGGCCAAAGTACTGGAGTTTCAGCTTTAGAGTCATTCCTTCCAAAGGGTCAGACATGACTTAGCAACCAAACAACAAATTAGACCTTAACAACACAGGTAGGATGACAAATAAGTTTCTGATCTTGAGTCCTGATTGACAGGAGTTAGTAATTAGCCCTGTCCAGAGGACCCTGTTCTGAAGGAAAGCAAGAGCGAATCAGGGTTCATAGAAGATCATGATTGATTAATGACCAACCATGGGAATGGGATCCAGGAATGATGGCCGGCCCTACAGACTGTACCTCACCCCCCTTCAGATCTCAAAGTCTGCCCTAAGTCAAACACACTTGATAAAAAGGGAGGTCTAGAGGTACTAAATAAAGCTCTTAGAGACCATTAGCACCTTATTAAGACCTTTTCCCAGATGCAGCCAGAAACAGCCAAAGAATACAGAATGGAGAAACAGCTTGGAGAGAGAGCATGAGTGCATGAATCTGACGCATTTCACATAAGGAGAAAAGCTGAGTTCTGCCTTTCCCAAGGACTTGAGTCTTCCTCTTTCTGTACATCCAGGTAGGTGGAGAGAGGACACTTTGGAATTCTGAAACATCCTCATGAAGCCCAAGACGAGTTTAATATGACCTTGAGTAATGAATGTCAACTCTCTCAACCTTGGGCATTTCAACCTTGGGTGTGAAATGTGGACAATAACCTCTAACTCACTGTGGTTTTCCAAGTATTAAATTAGGTAAATTATTTAAAGAAACTACAGAGAACCCCACCCAAAGTAGATGTTTGAAAATGTTCATTTCCCACTGTTTTCCTTTCTCCCTCAAAAGGAACATTGTGACATGTTTGTAAGTCAAGTAATATTCCTACATTTGAGGTGAAGAGTTCTATGAGTTTGACAACATATATTGTCATGTAACTATTACCACAATAAGGTATAAAATGGTGCCATCACCCCTAAAATTTCCATCATGCCCCTTTCCAGACAACCACTTGTCCCTAACTCTAGCCCCCTACAAATACTCATCCTATTTCTGAACCTATAGTGTTGCTTTTTATTGTGACCTCGTTTAAAAACATATATCCAAAAAGCAAATCATTCTCTCAAGTTTTTCTTTCACATCCTACTTAAAAATAGCTCAGCTCTGACAGCTCAGCTTTCTTCCAGGAAAATTCTTCATTAAATAAATGAATTCCATGTGCATATTAAAAAGACATTCTGCTTAGTATTCCTTCTATTTATAGTCAGAGTTCAACCAGTAGGGGCCCCACAGGCCTGTCAGGGTCCTCTGGAGCTCATATTCTCCCCTCCCTGCTTCCACCCAGCTGCAGACCTGGCTCTAAGCCCAGGTGGCGCAACTGAGTCAGAGTGCAGAAAAGGGCTTGGGGGAGCTTTTCCCTATGAGCTGCGCTCCTCAGCTTTAGGTGAAAATTCAGGACACCCTAGAATTCCCGTGCAGTATGTATAGCATATAGTCATTAACAATATCATGTAGAAGAAGGGAATTGGACTAGAAACAGGGGTAGAAGAAGGCATAGGTAAGGCTAAGTGGTCTCAAAATTCTTTCCTGCAGAGACGTCCCATGACCCAAGTGAGTGAAGGCCACCCTCCACCCTCACCACCATGCATGTACCTGATATTGCATCAGGTATAAGATTTCAAGGTGAGCAAGTAGCAGAAAATAATTGCACCTGATTTCTGCTCATGAAGACCTTACTATCTAAGAGAGAAGAAACATGCAGAGAAATATGTGGTTGAGTAGAAGAGAAATAGCATGGGCTGTGGAGCTAATGGGAGTGAGATTTTAGCCCAGTTTTGCCATTTGCTGGTCCTGTGACCTGGTTTCAGCTCTCTCACCTTCAGTGTTCTCATCTGTAAACTGGAAATTACACCCACCCTTAGAGGGCAGTTATGTGAGATGGATGAGGTAATGAATATAGAGCATCCAGCCCAGTTCCTGTTATCTACAGGCTCAGGAAAAAGTAGTTTCCTTCTAACTCTCTGGATTACTCAAAGTTCTTCAGAACCAATAGGAGATAATAGATACATAAAGGGATTGATGATAAGGAACTGACTCAGGCAATTACAGAGTCTGAGAAGTCTCCAGATCTGCAGTTGGTAAGCTGGAAACCTGAAAGAGCCCCACTGTGTGCTTCTAGACCAAGTCTGAAGACCTGACAACCAGGATAGCTGATGGCTTGGGTCCAGTCCAAAAGCCAGGAGGCTCCAGACCCAAGAAGCATTGATTTTTCAGTTTGTGTCTGAAGGCAGGTAAAGACTTATGCCTCAGCTCAGCAGTCAGGCAGGAGGAGTTCCCTCTTACTCAGACTTTTTGTTCAATTGGCTGGATAAGGCCTACTCACATTAAGAAGGGCCATCTGCTTTACTCAGCCTACCTATTCAAAAATATGAACCTCATTCCAGAAACCCCCACACACACATACTCAACATAATGTCTGACCAAATATCAGGGAACCCCATGGCCCAGTCAATCCATGAGAACCTGCCCTATCCTACAGGACAGGTCCAGGTTGAAGTCTCATTCACTCCCCATTGGTCTCAGCTACATTCTGAGATGTAGCCTGTTATTTTCTACCTTGAATTATAGTCTCTGGCTCAATTCTATTTGTCTGTAGGCTTATTAAGAACACTCACCATGAATGATACAGTCTCTGTGCCTGATACATGGCAGACAAACAGAAAATACTGGTTGAATGACTATGCTCTTGTCCAGCCACTTTATGTAACAGATATAGCTACTAAGGCTCAAGATTTATTTGTTTGTTCACTCATATAGCACTTTTTGAGCCTCTTCTACATTCTACGGCAATAAATAAATAAGACATCACATATGGTCCTAAAGTGAAAGTGAAGTCACTCAGTTGTGTCTGACTCTTTGCGACCCGTGGACTGTAGCCCACCAAGCTCCTCCATCCATGGGATTCTCCAGGCAAGAATACTGGAGTGGATTGACATTTCCTTCTCCAGGGGATCTTCCCGACCCAGGGATTGAACCCAGGTCTCCCACATTGCAGGCAGATGCTTTAACCTCTGCACCACCAGGGAAGCCCTTAAATACAAGAATACAGTCTCTCAGAAAACCTCCTATAGAGACACAACTTCAGATCCAAGTACTAACATCAAAGATTTCAAGGGAGGAAAGGAAGCCAGGTTGAAAGAAGAGGGAGGAGGCGGGAGAGGGGGGCGAAAGGGGTGGCCTTACAGGCATCTCCTGCCACCTACAGATACCCAGGCATTATGGGACTTTTCCCTGGGCCTCCAGAGAAGGGAGGACTGGAACTCGGCCCTACCAGAAATCAGACCAGACCAGAACCAGAATTCGAGTTCTCTGCCAAGAGGAGGTGATCAGTCTCCCATCCTTAGCTCAGGCTGAGGGCCCTTTGACCAGATTCCTGCATCCAGGACCAGGGGACTAGAAAAACAGGGAAGGATAGGAAGGGTTAAGGAGAGGAAAGAGAGAGGGAAGGGGAGAGAGGTCAATAAAGTCTCTTGTTCCTTACCAGTCGGGGCACTCTGGCCAGTTGTCCGTGTCAGGAGGAGACCAGGGACAAAAGGATCCCAGTTGCGGCCACTGGGTCTGATCCATTGGCAGGCAAGCTGGCCCCTGAGTACCCTGAGTGGTCAGGATGTCAGTCTCAGTGAAGAAGAGTCCCACCAGAGTCGCCATTTGTTGCAAGAAGAGGGACCCCTTCCAGGGCCCGAAACTGGGCTGTTGTCTAACACTCGGAAATGAATTATCCAAGGAGGCACATGTGCTGACAAAGCAAGAGATTTTATTGGGAAAGTCACCCGGGTGGAGAGCAGTAGGGTAAGGGAACCCAGGAGAACTGCTTTCAGGCTAATATAATGCAGGAAAATGAAAAAAATTGAGATCCCATTCTGTGTAAGAATCTTTATGTACATGACTTCAACTTACATTCCCAGTGTCCACTTATTTATTAATTTTTCTAAAAATGTTTATTGAACACTAGTAGTTCTGGGCATGTCCTAGTTTCCAAGGATACCAGGTAAAAGGGGGAGGGGAAAGAAGGTAAAGTTCTGCTGGTATAGATTTCCCAGTCTAGTGGAAAACACAGATAAACAAAGAGATAAAAATGAAACAAGGCAATTATGAAAATGATAGTATTTGCAAAATGCAGAAGAATCAAAAGAAAAAGAATATACCATCTGCCTGGGGAAGTCAGGGAAGGCTTAATAGTATTTGAACTTGAAGGAAGAGGACATTTTTGCAATCAGACACGTAAGGAATACTGAATATACAAGGCATTGCATCTTAGGCCAGGAGAACAGTCTGTACAAATGTTTGGCAACATGAGAGAACATACATAAATAAAAGCTTTTGTTTCATGATTAAACCTCTTACAGTTTAATTTTGCCCCAAATGTATTAAAACTTATGACCACAAAGCATCGCATTCCACAGTCTAGCTGTGATTCTTTATTCTAGCTGGTGAAATGTAATCCTCCGGGTGGCTGAAATCCAATCGCCTCCGACATTCACCGCTCAGAAAATCATGTCAGGTTGGGCTCTAACCACTGGGTCAGGGAGTGTCCCTTGAGCAGAGGAGACTCTTCTATGACCACTATGTATATCTTTGTGGTTCTTTTGGTATTTGCCTTAACCAATCATTATTACTTCCTTTGGATTAAATTCTGCTTTCAAGGATCATGACATGGAAAGCTATCAGAGAACTGAGTTGGAGGCTGCATACTGCTTATTACTTATTCTGGTACCACAATTAAAACAGCCTCATTGAGTTTCTTTTCTGAGTTAATAATTGCTCATCTTTATTGAGGGCTTACTCTATGGTAGGCACTGTTCTGGGCACTTAAAAGCAATTGTCACACACATTTTGTTTCATCTAATCCTCACTATAATCAGTGGATGCAGATGTAGGTGTTAGGATTCTCATTTTACAGGTGTGGAAACTGAGGCCTAAGAGCAATAAACTGATTTGTCCAGAGTCACAAAGATAGGATCAGAATGTGTTCCAGAGCTCAGCGAGCTCAACTCCTCATCTCTACCAACTCCCTTCTACAATTAGAGGTAAATACAATGCAACTACATAAAAAAGAGTGAGAGAGATGTGTACATACCAATTAGTCTATCAAGCCTTACTATGCCATTCCTTTAAAGTGATTGTTCAATTCCTTCTTCACCAACCACAAGATAGTCCCTTCCCCTTGCATGGATCAGTATCTTTTGCAATCTACCCCTTCAGCCTTGACAGCATTATCTCCTCAACCCCACACCACTGAACATTATATCTTTTAAACTCCAAACTATCTTCTACTATAGTTTAGATAATATATGTACAGTTTCTCAGTTTCCTAATCTATAACAGTGAGAGAATTAACAATAGACAGTAAGTGTTCTTTACACCTAAAGAAACTATGAATATTCCTACTTCCAGCCATGATGGAGTAATAGGGACCAGATTTACCCTTCCAGTGGGTAAAACAAACAACAAAACCAGTGCTTCTCAAGACACTGCATATTTAAGGAGTGAAGAACCATATTCCTAAGAGCTAGAAAGAAGTGAGGTAAGTCTTAAAATTGCCTCTTTATAGCTTTAAGAGAGTTTGTAGGCCACAGCACAGGATGGGGAACCCAAGTGAAGGTCAGTGGATTTTCTGATTTGCACAGACAAAATTAAGAGTCTGGGGAGACCAAGCTGGCATGTACTACAAAGAGAGGCACAGAGAGGGAGAATCCTGGAATCTGCAGATGGTTCCCTTTAACTATTCAGCACATGCAGCAGAAAAACCTACCTGTTATGAGGAGATTCATCAACTGACACAAACCCAAATAATAAAATTAGACAAGGACATTAAAACATTATTATAATGATACTCTGTTATGTTCAAGAAGCTATAGGAGAAGATTGAATATATTAAGTAAAGATGTGAAAGAGGTAAAAATCAAAAGACCCAAACTGAATTATAGTATCTGAGATAAAAGTTCAACTATATGCAGTTAATGGCAGATTCAACATTGCAGAAGATAGTGAGCATGAAGGCTGTCCATAGTAAAACACCAAGAGGAAAAAGACTGGAAAAACAATGAATAGATTTCAATGAGCTTTGGGAGGACCCTATTTAGAAATGAAAAGACAAACCACATACTTGGAGAAGTTATTTTTGAATCATATATTTGATAAAAGACTTGTATCAAAATGCATAAAGAATTCTCAAAACTCAACAATAAGTAAACAAACAACCCAATTAAAAATAGACAAAATATTTGAACAGACATTCTACCAAGAGCCTCTGAGCTACTGTGACTCAGACTGTAAAGCATATGCCTACAATGCAAGAGACCCAGGTTCGATCCCTGGATCAGGAAGATGCCCTGGAGAAGGAAATGGCAACCCACTCGAGTACTCTTGCCTGGAAAATCCCATGGACAAAGGAGCATGGTAGGCTACAGTCCATGGAGTTGCAAGGAGTCAGACACAACATCACTCACTCAAGAGATGGGAATATCAGACCACCTGACCTGCCTCCTAAGAAATCTGTATGCAGGTCAAGAAGCAACAGTTAGAACCAGACATGGAAAAGACTGGTTCCAAAGTGGGAAAGGAGTACATCAAGTTTGTGCATTGTCACCCTGCTTATTTAACTTACATGCAGAGTACATCATGAGAAATGCCAAGCTGGATGAAGCCCAAGCTGGAATGAATATTGCCTGAAGAAATATCAATAACCTTATATATGCAGATGACACCACACTTATGGCAGAAAGTGAAGAGGAACTGAAGAATCTCTTGATGAAAGTGAAAGAGGAGAGTGAAGAAGCTGGCTTAAAACTCAACATTCAAAAAACTAAGATCATGGCATCTGGTCCCATTACTTCATGGCAAACAGATGGGGAAACAATGGAAATAGTGACAGACTTTATTTTCTTGAGGTCCAAAATCACTGCAGATGGTGACTGCAGCCATGAAATTAAAAGGCACTTGCTTCTTGGAAGAAAAGCTATGACCAACCTAGACAACATATTAAAAAGCAGAGACATGATTTTGCTGACAAAGGTCTGTCTAGTCAAAGTTATGGTTTTTCCAGTAGTCATGTATGGATGTGAGAGTTGGACCATAAAGAAAGCTGAGCACCAAAGAATTGATGCTTTTGAACTGTGGTGTTGGAGAAGATCCTTTGAGAGTCCTTTGGACAGCAAGGAGATCAAACCAGGCAATCCTAAAGGAAATCAGTCCTGAATATTCATTGGAAGGACTGACCCTGAAGCTGAAGCTCCATTGCTTTGGCCACCTGATGCAAAGAACTGACTCCTTAGAAAGGGCCCTGATGGCTGGGAAAGATTGAAGGCAGGAGGAGAAGGGGACAACAGAGGATGAGATGGTTGGATGGCATCACCAACTCAATGGACATTAGTTTGAACAGACTCTAGGAGTTGGTGATGTTCAGGGAGGCCTGGAATGCTGCAGTCCATTGGGTCTCAAAGAGTCAAACATGACCGAGTGACTGAACTGAACTGAGAATGTCTAAAATTCTAAAAGACTGACATACCAAGTGCTGGAAAAATTTAAATGTTGCAACCATAATTGGAAAACAGTTTGGCAGCTTTTTAAAGTTAAACCCACATCTATCATGTGACAGTCATTTTGCTTCTGGAATTTAACAAGACTAATGCTCTTGGCAGCTTTCTCTTAATAGTCAAAAACTGGAAATAAACCAAATGTTCATCAACAGGTGAAGGAATAAACTATGGTACATATTTACAATGGACTTCACAATAAAAAGGAATAATTGTGCATACAGGGAATAACATGGTTTAGCCTCAAAATAATGACTCTGATTGAAAGAAGTGAAATTTTGAAAGAATATTTTACTTTATGATTTTGTTTATATAAAAAAGCTAGAAATGCAAACCTCTCTGTGGTAACAAAAAGATCTGTGATTACCTGGAGGTGAGGGTTGGGAGGGTGGCAGATAAGGACAGGAAGAAAAGATTCCAAAGGGCAGGAGGAAATACCTGGAGAGATGGATGTATTAAGTATTCAGATTAGGTTGATGGTTTCATAGGTATATATGTACACTTATCAAATTGTACACTTGAAATATATGCAGTATATTGTATATGAAGAAGTAGTAAGAGAAAGGAAAAGAGAAGAAGTGTGGTTACAATTCTAAAAGTAGCTCTTCTACATCACCCCAGAGGCAAGGGCTAACTTCTTCAGGGCACCCAACTCCAGGCTTAAATAGGAATAATGAAATAAAGTAACTACTTAATAAAGCTGTGGAGATTATTCATTTAGCAAGCACTGATGCTCCTCCTCAGATTCTGTATTAAGTACTTTGCATTGTTTATCTCATCTGTTCCTCACACCAGCCCTCTGATAAGCATTACGATTATTTCCACTTTACAGATGAGGAAGCAGAAGCCCAGGAGGGTTAAATGCCTTGCCTGGTACACAGCAGATATTCCGTAAATTTGTAAGTTGGGAGACACCTCCTTGCGGTGTTCTGTCAGTGGAGGGCCATCTTGCCTGGCAATTCAGAGTACCAACTCAAACAACAACTCAGACAAACTTTGAAGTCACAGCAAATCGATTCTAACCCACTCGCCAACTCTGGGGACTTGGGCTTAAGGTTTCAGCTCTCTGCTCAGTTTCCTTTTCAGCAAAACAGGGATAATAAAGCCCGATTTAAAGACTAATATGAAGAATGTACTTAAGGAATATGGAATAATGGTTGACATGTAATAAAATCTTGGCTATAACAGTTATCATGTTAGTTGAGTTTTGGCTTGTGCAGTGTTTGCTGACTTGTGATGGAAAGAAAGCACGTGACAGCTCTAATATAAACCACCTGAGACTTCCCCAGATGGCAGTCCTGCTCTCACTCACCATGCCAACTGGGGCAGAGAAAGAGAGCTATCTTCAAAACAAAAACCATCATTTGCCTCCCAACGAATTCAGGTCTCATCACTGACACTTCTCCAAACCCTGTCTGACCATCTCATAACCCCCGCAAAGCATCATTGGGGAGCACTGACTTGAGAGCCCATGTCTTTTCCTGGATAGACCCCCACAAGCCAGTGCCCTCTGGCACATTTCCTTTTGAATACCCTCACCCTTTCTTGGGGCTTTTGAGCCCCTAGGGGAAATATTTCAGTGCCATTTATGGTACGTTGTCCTCTTTCTTGTGGATATCATTGTTTATTTGTTTACATAATGGCTAAGGAGACCTATTGGAGGTCACTAGGCTGACTTTGAATGCCAGCACTGTGACTTTAAACAAGTTACTCAGTTCTCTGGATCTCAGTTTAGTCATATGCTAAATGGTAATAATAGCACAGGGAGTAATGTTGAGGAGTAAAAGAAAAAAAATTACATAAAGCATTTAACACAGTCCTCTGGTAAGAAGGAAGTTCACAAGTGTTTGCCATGTGTTTTGTTCTCACTGTTGTGATTTCCAGCTTACAGAGCCCTTTTACGTTTTCCATGTCCTTGGACACAGCCTGGTGAGGACCAGGTTTGTCCAGTTGGAGAGCTGAAGACTGGGCTCTGAGAAGTAAAATGGCTTTGCTCAGGTCACAGCTGGCAGAACCAGGGCCTTCATCCTGAATCTCGATGCCATAGTGACTAGTATTGCTACTATTTTGATGTCATGCTAGCATTCAGTTCTACTATTCATCATATAGAGTAAAGAGATGTTGCTGTTGAGACTTTAATTCATTCCAGTATGTATGTACTAAAGTCAGTTAGGTGTCCAGAAAACCAGAAGCCCTTGAATAGAATACATTCACAGTCAAAGACTTTCTCTTTGGGAGGCAGTGTCAGAGTGGGTAAGACCCAGCCTCTGGAATGAGGCCAACTTCAAATCTGCTCTGCCACTAACCAGCCATGTGGCCTTGGGCAAGTTTCTTGATCTCTATAAGGGTCAGTTTCCTCATATGTAACATGGGGTTAACAATAGTACCCACCTGCCTCTTCTAAGGCATCAAGCATTAAGCAGATTTATAGAAGTTCTGAATAAATGTTAACTATTATCTATTTTTTATCCTTCAGTTTGTAGGGTAAAAAGATAAAGACTAAATTTTTTAATGTGGCCAGAAAACTTGGCTCTGTGTGCCAATCCAGCCTAACACTCCACTCCACTCTGTTTACTACCTAGCAGCCACATTAGTGAAATGACTGTATAATTGCTCAACCAAACAGAAATAGTTTGGAGAGGGCAAGAAGGCTCTATTAATGAGTACTCTGAATCTAAAAAGGGACTCTCCCTAGCAAGCAGTGGCATATGGTCACCCTACACATTGGCCTTCTCTCCTTTCCGTCCTTGGTTTGTGTTGAACTCCTTTGCAACCTTATGTGTGCTGCTTCATTCCACCAAAATGCCCTTACCCACCCTCTTCACTCAACCACCTTTTATTCATTCTTCAGCTGCTAAGTCACTTCAGTTGTGCCCAACTCTGTGTGACCCCATAGACGGCAGCCCACCTGGCTCCTCTGTCCCTGGGGTTCTCCAGGCAAGAACACTGGAGTGGGTTGCCATTTCCTTCTCCAATGCATGAAAGTGAAACGTGAAAGTCGAAGGCTCACCTCAAATGACACTTTCAATCACTGGCCCTCATAGCACCCGAAATTCCTCTCCTAATACTCCTGAAATATTTTATTCAGAAACAATCTCTATCAATATTGATTTATATCTATCTCTCCCACTAGACCATAGGCATAGTCTGTGACTGTCTGGTTCATCACTATATCTCAAGTTTCTATCAGCTACTGAATGAAAGAAAGAAAGGGTAAGTGAAATTATTATCACTTTTGTCCTACACAAACTCTGTATGATGAAAAAGTGTTATCATTCCCAATTTATAGATGAAGTTAAGCAACTTGCCCAAAGACATACAGTGAGTGAATCCTGCAGGATCTGGGACTCTGACTCCTAATTCAGTGCATTTTCTGCTACTCCATATTGTCTGTTAACACTCCACCTTCATGTCTTTTGGACTGAAGGACTCGATCTCTATAGCAGATAGCTAAGAAATTCAAGAGAAATCTCTCAGAAAAGCCATATTGCAGTTTTAGTGGGGAGACTTTGGAAAGGAAACTTACTTCAAATTGATATAAGAAATAAATATGTTCACTGTGCTAAATACAGCCTATTCCAGTGATTATTTCGATTAAGACTGCAGGGTAATGTCCCAGGTGACCTCATCTCTCTGTGGGCAGCAGAGGGCCATCAGGTTCAGGCCACATTTAGGAGCCTCAGTCTGGGAGCAGCATACCAGGAAATAGTTCAGAATCCCAGGGCTCCAAAACAGTCTTGATTGCTGTAACCTGAGAGGCCTCTTGAACTGGGAGGAGAGGTCAGTTGATCCAAACACTCCATTGTCCACGGACACCAAGCACAATTCTAAATGTCACCAAAAGAGTATTATTCTCTTATAGCAGAGAGCGTTATATTTTTTTAAGTGCTTCCATTAACAGCTTTGTCTTCCTTTTATGCTACCAACAACTAAGAAAAGGAGTGGGAACAGGCAATACCACAAAAATGGGTAAGGTCATGGGATTTGGAGCCAGACTGGTTTGAATTCCATTTCTGACTTTCTGTCTGTGGAGCTCGAATAGGTCACTGAGCCCCTCTGAGCCTCAGTTTCTTCACCTATAAAATGAGATAGTAGTATTACATACAGGGACACTATGGAGTCAATTTGGCGATGTATATACAATGCCTGACATATATGTTCAATAGTTTTTCAAAAACAAACAACCCAATCAAAAAGTGGGGAAAAGGCCTAAACAGACATTTCTCCAAAGAAGACATACAGATGGCTAACAAACACATGAAAAGATGCTCAACGTCACTCATTATTAGAGAAATGCAAATCAAAACTACAATGGGCCATCACCTCACACCAATCAGAATGGCCATCATTAAAAAGTCTACAAACAATAAATGCTGGAGACGGTATGGAGAAAAGGGAACCCTCTTGTACTGTTGGTGGAAATGTAAATTGATGCAGCTGCTATGGAAGATGGTATGCAAATTCCTTAAAAAACTAGGAATAAAACAATCATATGACCCAGCAATCCCACTACTAGGCACACACCCTGAGGAAACCAAAATTGAAAAAGACACATGCATCCCATTGCTCGTTGCAGTACTGTTTACAATAGCCAGAACATTAAACAACCTAGATCTCCAATGACGAATGAATGGATAAAGAAGCTATGGTACATATATACAATGGAATACTCAGCCATAAGAAGGAACACATTTGACTCAGTTCTAATGGGGTAGCTGAACCTAGAGCATATTATACAGAGTGAAGTAAGTCAGAAAGAGAAAGAGAAATATCATATACTAACACATATATATGGATTTAGAAAGGTGGTACTGATAAAATCATTTGCAGGGCGGCAATGGAGACATAGACATAGAAATCAAACTTATGGACATGGGAGGAAGGAGAGGGTAAGATGTGTGGAGAAAGTAACATGGAAACTTCATTACCGCTTATAAAATAGATAGCCAATGGGAATTTGTTGTATAACTCAGGGAACTCAAAGAGGAGCTCTGTACAACCAAGAGAGGTGGGATGGGGAGGGAGATGGGAAGGTGGTTCAAGAGGGAGGGAGCGTATGAATACCTATGGCTGATTCATGTTGATATTTGGCAGAAACCAACAGAATTCTGTAAAGCAATTATCCTTCAATTAAAAAGTAAATGAATTAAAAAACCATTTAAAACATAGATAAGTAAGAAGGATATATTATATACCACAGGGAAACATAGTCTTAATTTTGTAATAACTCTAAAGGGGGTACAATCTATAAAATATTATCACTATGCTGTATACCTAAAACTAATACAATATTATAAATCAACTATATTTCTATAAAATATTTTTAACCCACAAAAAACAATAAAAAATAGTTTTTTCAACATTCATAGTTCTTCAGTCTAAATTTTTGGGTTCCATTACCTTGAGTAGGAGTTCTTTATAGGGAGGCCCACCAGTAAACTTCTTCCCCTCTCAGTTAATCTCTATGGTTAACCATCAGGCTGAGTAAATACTTGTGGGATGCATCAATAAACCAATGCATCTCTACCCCATGATGGCAACAAGAAGCCTTCTACTCTCCTGGCTCAAAGCATAAATGCTTCTAGAATAACAGAGTGTCAGGCATTGATGGATCACAAACCAGTAGATTCATCAATGCCCTCAGAGCAATCAAGCTTAAAGAACAATCATTTAGGTCACAGTGATGGGGGTGAAGGAGAGTCTGGTTGGGTCCTGATGAATCCCACACTTGGCCTGACAGGGTGAATGGCAGCTTCATCAAATGGGTTATTGGCAGAGGCCCTTGGGGAGTTCTCACTTACCAGCCTCTCCAGACTTGTTTGTCTATCCATGGCAGAGCTTGCCTCTGATTGGGGAGGTCTGAGTCAGGCAACCAGGGGATCTGCTGATTGGAGTCAGCTCTCTGGGCTGTCAGCTGTGGAGAGGGGAATATTGAATTCATCAGTCATGCTGACAGGGGCATGAAGTGTGGGGGAAGGGCTCCCAGAGTGCAGGGGAAAACCCAGTGTAGACAAAGAGGTGAAGGGCGTCCGGCTTGGCCTTGAGCAGGGTGACCCCTTAAGCCAGATTAGTGACCCACAGTTTTCCATTTTTGCTTCAAATTGCACTAAATGACAGATGATAATATGAGCCCTTGGTCCTCACTCAGTCTAGGAAAGCAGTAGACAATTTCCTAAATTTTTTCCTTAGTATTTTGACGGATTCTTGATGTCCATTTTCAATCATTGGACATCCTGTTATTTCTAGGAAGGGGAAAAGAAATCGGAATTTGTTGAACACCTACTATGTGCCATATTCAACTGTCTTGCTGTTTGCTGAACCCAGGGTAGGCAAGGCCCAAGCTAGGAATCAGAAAAGAATAAACTGGAAGAAGATGCAAGGAGCCGTAGGAATTGCAGACATTCTTTATTTGCAGCAGCAAGGCAGACATGCTTTATTCTCTGATCTTATGATGCCTCCGCAATGCTCAGCAAGGGCTGTTCAAGTGGTGCTAATATAGGAAAGATGCACATGTGCAGTGCTATAAATGCTCTCAACTGAATATAGAAATATAAAGTCATTGTTTACAGACTGTGGGAGGAGAGTGAAAGAACATGGGGCATGAGTGGGAGCCTGATTACCACCGTCTTGGCTAGTTACTCTTTCCCTACACCATCAATCACTTTATTCCTCAGAGATATGAGCATGAATATTCCCTAAGTTATAGATAAGGGTACAGGGAAAGACAGGTGACTAACTTGCCAAGTCACTTCAAGTGACAGAACCAAAATTTCTACTCAAAGCTATTCAACTATAAAATGCATCTATTCATGCCCCATCCATTTTACTTCTACTCCAGGAGTTAGTAATCTAGAGTTGGTTTGGCCCATTATTCACTTGGTGATAATATGTATGTATTTTTTACTGGTTAATTTTTGAAGTCAATTATTTCTCTCAATGCATTTTAGTTGGAGCACTGTTAAATTACCAGGCTAAATCTTCATTACAATTGTATTTGGCCCTAAGTGTCATGAGAGGGTCTAGAACAGGTGGAATCTTGGCAAGTCCTTCCTAGGACCTGCTCCAGATCTGGTCCAGAACCCATCAAGATGCACCTTGCCCTAGATCTTCAGGGCCAGAACAGACCTTGAAGTTCTTCTTTTGCAAATTGCTGAGGCTTTCCTAATTATCAGGCAGTAGAGGGAGAAACAGAGTTTTACAGTTGGTGCTGAGAGCTGGCCAAAGGCCCCTCTGGTTATGATGCTCCAGGATTCTGTAAATTGAAGGTTTTCTTCTGGTTCAGAGTCCATTGTTGTGTTACTATCTGTAAGAGAAAGATTTAAAAGCTATTATAAAACCCAGAGGTAACCCTTCCTCTAGATTTTTCATTTAGTGCACCCAAAATATACACAGACAACATCATGAAATTGCTTTTCCCTCATCCCCAAATCCCCTTCTTAATCCAGGCATAATCTCTGGGTTTCTCCAGGAAGAAGGCTAACACTTGTGCTGATTTGCACCCAAGTTGCCTGCGGCTTCCATTGACAGAGACAGATGTCAACAGGGTGAAACTAACAAATTAATTTTACCTGATGACCTAAGCCAGATGTGACAGAAGGAAGAAAGAGGCGGGGAAAGATCTGGCCTCTCCTTGCTATGCCACAATCCATGATGCTCTTTCAAGATTTTCTGTCAGCCAAGACCTCAAAACTGTCCTATATACCCTATGAAACCTTTCTAAAATAGTGTTCTGAGGTCATCCAGACTTGAATCCCTCTGGATAACTGTGGTTATCAACCTTGGGGTAAGCCCTGCTGGACAATTTCAAATGCAATAAAGAGTTTTTATTCTACATGACATCTCACTTAAATCTCAAAATAAACATTGTGGGAACATTTATCATTCCCATTATTTAGATGTAGAAAATTAAGCAAAGAGAAGAAAGAGTGAATATCCAAATTCACAAGGTTAACAGAAGCAAATCTAGAAATAAAGTCTTGATTTTAAGATTAAAAAAACTACTAAAGGCAACCTCTTTTAAATGTACATTTCAAAAAAGATGTCAACATTGATTAAATCCCTTCTTGGTTCAAGGTTCTGCACTAAGCATTGGAGGTGGGTTGAGGGTGTAAAGGAATATCACATTCTATTGAGGAAGAGTTTCTTTTCATAAACTATGAATTGTGTGATTCTCAAAGCACCCATTCAATAAATATTTAGAGATACCTGCTGGATACCAACCAATGCTCTGGGTGTTATTAAAAAAAAAGAGAGAGAGAGAGAGATGGACAATCCTTGCCTTCAAGATTAGGATGACAGATTAGAAGGAAACTGCCCCATATGGTCAAAAAAAATGCACTGATTAAGGTCTATGTAAGGATATGCTGTGAAAGTGCTGCACTCAATATGCCAGCACATTTGGAAAACTCAGCAGGGGCCACAGGACTGGAAAAGGTCCGTTTTCATTCCAATCCCTAAGAAAGGCAATGCCAAAGAATGCTCAAACTACCACACAGTTGCACTCATCTCACATGCTAGTAAAGTAATGCTCAAAATTCTCCAAGCCAGGCTTCAGCGATACATGAACTGTAAACTTCCTGATGTTCAAACTGGTTTTAGAAAAGGCAGAGGAACCAGAGATCAAATTGCCAACATCCGCTGGATCATGGAAAAAGCAAGTGAGTTCCAGAAAAACATCTCTTTCTGCTTTATTGATTATGCCAAAGCCTTTGACTGTGTGGATCACAATCAACTGTGGAAAATTCTGAGAGAGATGGGAATACGAGACCACCTGAACTGCCTCTTGAGAAATCTATATGCAGGTCAGGAAACAACACTTAGAACTGGACATGGAACAACAGAATGGTTCCAAATAGGAAAAGGAGTACATCAAGGCTGTATATTGTCACCCTGCTTATTTAACTTCTATGCAGAGTACATCATGAGAAATGCTGGACTGGAAGAAACACAAGCTGGAATCAAGATTGCCAGGAGAAATATCAGTAACCTCAGATATGCAGATGACACCACCCTTATGGCAGGAAGTGAAGAGGAACTAAAAAGCCTCTTGATGAAAGTGAAAGTGAAGAGTGAAAACGTTGGCTTAAAGCTCAACATTCAGAAAACGAAGATCATGGCATCTGGTCCCATCACTTCATGGGAAATAGATGGGGAAACAGTGGAAACAGTGTCAGACTTTATTTTGGGGGACTCCAAAATCACTGCAGATGGTGTCTGCAGCCATGAAATTAAAAGACGCTTACTCCTTGGAAGAAAAGTTATGACCAACCTAGATAGCATATTCAAAAGCAGAGACATTACTTTGCTGACTAAGGTCTGTCTAGTCAAGGCTACGGTTTTCCCAATAGTCATGTATGGACTTGAGAGTTGGACTGTGAAGAAGGCTGAGCACCGAAGAACTGATGCTTTTGAACTGTGGTGTTGGAGAAGACTCTTGAGAGTCCCTTGGACTACAAGGAGATCCAACCAGTCCATTCTGAAGGAGATCAGCTCTGAGATTTCTTTGGAAGGAATGATGCTAAAGCTGAAACTCCAGTACTTTGGCCACCTCATGCAAACAGTTGACTCATTGGAAAAGACTCTGATGCTGGAAGGGATTGGGGGCAGGAGGAGAAGGGGATGACCGAGGATGAGATGGCTGGATGGCAACACTGACTCGATGGACATGAGTCTGAGTGAACTCCGGGAGTTGGTGATGGACAGGGAGGCCTGGAGTGCTGCAATTCATGGGGTTGCAAAGAGTCGGACACGGCTGAGCAACTGAACTGAACTGAAGGTATATGGGGACTCAGACAAACATTATGTAGCACAGCCCTGAGGTAAAGGAGTGCAGAGAAGGGAAAGTCAGAAAGCCTTCTGGGAGGACTTCTCAGGTGACTTAAGTCTTGAAAGTCAAGTATGGTTTAACCTAGTTAACATATAAAGAAAAGATACTCCAGAGAGTAGTAACAGTGGAATCTAGGCATAGGGTGACAGGAGTGTTGGGCATGGACACCCACAAGCTTAAAACTTGGTGAGGGAGACTGGCCAGAATGGCAAGGGTTGGACCATGAAGAATATAAGAAGCCAGATCATTAGTGAGTAGAAATGCAACTGGTTTCTGTAAGTTGATTTTGTATCCTGCAACTTTATTGAAATTGTTGATTCATTCCAACAGTATTTTTGGTTGAGTCTTCAGGATTTTCTAAACACAAAATTAGATCTTCTCCAAATAGCCACATTTTTACATATTTTTTTCCACTTTGGATGCCTTTTACTTCTTTGTCTGGCCTGATTGCTGTCCAGTACCATATGCATAAGAGTGGTAAAAGTGAGAATCCTTGTCTTGCTCCTGATCTTAGAGGAAAAGCTTTCAAATGTTTTCCATTGAATATTATATATATATGTATGTATGTGTATATATATGTATGTATATATATGGCTCATTATGTTGAAGTATGTTCCTTCTATACCGATTCTGTCAAGGGTTTTTATTTTTAAAGTATGTTGTATTTTGTCAAATGCCTTTTCTGTGTCTACTGAGATGATCCTATAATTTTTATCTTTGTTTTACTAGTAAGCACAGAATATTTTAATCTGAGATAGTTTTCTTCTCCAGTCATAACGTGTTTCTGAAAACAATTGTTTTTGCAGGGAGTTAAATTGCTTATGGATCTGTTTGATTCCTTAGAGACCTGATTTTCAGTTTTCCTAAGGCAGTTACAGAACAGGCTTTACTAGGGGAATTGTCCAGCTCATGATAGGAATGATCCCTCCAGAGTCTTCAATGAATTCCCCAAATGATCACCAAGTGTGTTGAATTTGACTTGGAAATTGAATGTTTCCGTGAATTTTATGAATTCTGGAAATTGTTCTGATTGTAACTCTTTCTCATCCTTTGGCCTTTTTTCACTCTAAATATTAGTAACTTTTTAGTCAGCAAAGATTTTAGGGGACTCCTATGCAGCTTTTTGGAGTTATTTTTTTGGCATAGCTCCCTTCTTTCTGTAACTCTTCCCTAAAAATTCCTAATAGCACAAGTACCTCATCTTTGCTGTTGTCCCCAAGTGAGTGAGGTCTCCAGGCTCATTCAGGTTCTTCTTTGCTGTTCCTGCAGTTCACAAATTTAAATTCATCTTATTTGTTTACTTTTCTTCAAGGATTTAGCCCTGCACTGCCTGTTGTCCAATATTGGAAAATAGGTGTTTTATATATTTTGTTCTCATGTTTATTGTTTACAAGGAGGTGAAGTTCAGTCGTTGTTACTGCATCCTGGTTAAAAGTGGAAGTCACCTACGCTAGTCATTTCCTCATGAGCCTTCTTGCTCACATATTCCCATCCTCTCTTTCATGATTCAAATCAGATCCCTGATTTTGCAACCCAGAATGGGAAAGACCAGAGATCTCGTCAAGAAAATTAGAGATACCAAGGGAACATTTCATGCAAAGATGGGCTCCATAAAGGACAGAAATGGTATGGACCTAACAGAAGCAGAAGATATTAAGAAGAGGTGGCAAGAATACACAGAAGAACTGTACAAAAAAGAACATCACAACCCATATATTCACGATGGTGTGATCACATACCTAAAGCCAGACATCCTGGAATGTGAAGTCAAGTGGGCCATAGAAAGCTTCATTACGAACAAAGCTAGTGGAGGTGATGGCATTCCTTTGAGCCATTTCAAATCCTGAAAGATGATGCTGTCAAAGTGCTACGCTCAATATGCCAGCAAATTTGGAAAACTCAGCAGTGGCCACAGGACTGGAAAAGGTCAGTTTTCATTCCAATCCCTAAGAAAGGCAATGCCAAAGAATGCTCAAACTACCACACAGTTGCACTCATCTCACAGGCTAGTAAAGTAATGCTCAAAATTCTCCAAGCCAGGCTTCAGCAATATGTGAACTGTGAAATTCCTGATGTTCAAGCTGGTTTTCGAAAAGGCAGAGGAACCAGAGATCAAATTGCCAACATCCGCTGGATCATGGAAAAAGCAAGAGAGTTCCAGAAAAACATCTATTTCTGCTTTATTGACTATGCTAAAGCCTTTGACTGTGTGGATCACAATCAACTGTGGAAAATTCTGAGAGAGATGGGAATATCAGACCACCGGACCTGCCTCGTGAGAAACCTATATGCAGGTCAGGAAGCAACAGTTAGAACTGGACATGGAAATGACTGGTTCCAAATAGGAAAAGGAGTACATCAAGGCTGTATATTGTCACCCTGCTTATTTAACTTCTATGCAGAGTACATCATGAGAAACCCTGGGCTGGAAGAATCACAAGCTGGAATCAAGCTTGCCTGGAGAAATATCAATAACCTTAGATATGCAGATGACACCACCCTTATGGCAGGAAGTGAAGAGGAGCTAAAAAGCCTCCTGATGAAAGTGAAAGAGGAGAGCGAAAAAGTTGGCCTAAGGCTCAACATTCAGAAAATGAAGATCATGGCATCCGGTCCCATCACTTCGTGGGAAATAGATGGGGAAACAGTGGAAACAGTGTCAGACTTTATTTTGGGGGGCTCCAAAATCACTGCAAATGGTGATTGCAGCCATGAAATTCAAAGATGCTTACTCCTTGGAGGGAAAGTTATGTCCAACATAGACAGCATATGGAAAAGCAGAGACATTACTTTGCCAACAAATGTCCATCTAATCAAGGCTATAGTTTTTCCAGTGGTCATGTACGGATGTGAGAGTTGGACTGTGAAGAAAGCTGAGCGCTGAAGAACTGATGCTTTTGAACTGTGGTGTTGGAGAAAACTCTTGAGAGTCCCTTGGACTGCAAGGAGATCCAACCAGTCCATTCTGAAGGAACTCAGCCCTGGGTGTACATTGGAAGGACTCATGCTGAAGCTGAAATACCAATACTTTGGCCTTCTCATGCGAAGTGTTGACTCATTGGAAAAGACCTTGAAACTGGGAGGGATTGGGAGCAGGAGGAGAAGGGGACGACAGAGAATGAGATGGCTGGATGGCATCACTGACTCAATGGACGTGAGTCTGAGTGAACTCTGGGAGTTGGTGAACAGGGAGGCCTGGCATGCTGTGATTCATGGGGTCACAAAGAATCAGACACGCCTGAGCAACTGACCTGAACTGAACTGAATTTGCCTTGATTCATGGACCTAACATTCCAGGTTCCTATGCAACATTGCTCTTTACAGCATCAGACCTTGCTTCTATCACCTGTCACATCCACAGCTGGGTATTGTGTTTGCTTTGGCTCCATCTCTTCATTCTTTCTGGAGTTATTTCTCCACTGATCTCCAGTAGCATATTGGGCACCTACCGACCTTGGGAGTTCCTCTTTCAGTGTCCTATCATTTTGCCTTTTCATACTGTTCATGGGGTTCTCAAGACAAAAACTCTGAAGTGGTTTGCCATTCCCTTCTCCAGTGGACCACGTTGTGTCAGACCTGTCCACCATGCCCATCCATCTTGGGTGGCCCCACAGGGCATGGCTTTGTTTCATTGAGTTAGACAAGGCTGTGGTCCTAGTGTGATTAGATTGACTAGTTTTCTGTGATTATGGTTTCAGTGTGTCTGCCCTCTGATGCCCTCTTGCAACACCTACCGTCTTACTTGGGTTTCTCTTACCTTGAACGAGGGGTATCTCTTCATGGCCGCCCCTGCTGACCTTGATCATGGAGTAGCTCCTCTCAGCCCTCTTGCACCTGGTGGATTTTAGATTACTACTTTAAAAAGCGAAGTAGTAAAAAGTAATGATTAGAAACAGAAAAATATTTGTGAAATAGATGTAAGTTAAAAAGGAAACAAAGACAACTTATGCCCCTGTTTTTACCACTTTTTTGAAGAAATAGAACATTATATCATCTTGAAATGCCCTGTGTGTACTTTTGGGGTCCTATGCCCTACACTTTCCCTTCAGAGACAACCATTTCCTGACTTTTGTGCTTATCATTTCCTCATTTTAAAGTTTCTCCACAACTGTTTACTTTTGCAAGCACTTGTATTTTATATAAAAGGAACCATACTGGATGTTCTCTTCTTTGATTTTCTCTTTTCTACTTCACTTTATGTTCTTGAGGTTCATCCATGTTTCTGAGGTTCTGTTTCATTATTTTTTATTGGTTCATCATTCCATTGTATGACTACTCCAGGATTTTAGCCTTTCTCCTGTTGATGGATATTTGGGTTGTGTCCCATTTTTTTGCTAGCACAATTCTGCTATGAACTTTTTAAATATATCATTCCTGAAATTGTCTAGGTTATAGAATCAGGACCGGTACAGCTGGATGAGAGGGGCTGCAGATTTTCCCTAGGTAAAAACTGTTTTTAAGATCGGTTACATTAACTTACATTTCCATCCTCATTGCATAAATATTCCAGTTCTTTTCCATCCTTACCAACACCTGATCTTGTCATACTTTTCTAAGTTAATTTTTACTCTATCCACTCTCTCCTAGTTTCAACCATCACTTCTGAGCTGCTGACCACCAGACATTGACCTCTAGCTAATATGTTTCTCCTCAATCTGACCCTGCCCACCTGTGAATGGCTGCAAGAAAGAAGAGAGTAATATATCCCCACTGGAGGCCCACCATTCAAGGAGATATTTGCAGATTAATGGCCTTTATACTTTATTTCCTCACCTCCTCTCTCTCTCCATTCTATTAAATATACCAGCGTCCAGACTCTAATAAGATGATTATTTTAAGACATTAGTCGTCATTTTCCAGGGCTGCAGGCTTTCTGAGTAAAGTCACTATTCCTTGCCTCAACAAAGAAAAAAAAAGTTTCTCCTAAGCTCCAGATCGATATAGTCAACTCCTTGTATACCATCTCCTCCTGGTTGCCTTTAGCCAGAGCAAATGCAGTGTGCTCAGACCAGCATATAGTTTCAGCAATTTGTGCCATCGTTACTCAGTCATCTGGACCAGAAACCAATGTATATCAGCCTAAACTTCTTCCTTTCCCTTTCATTCTTCATCTGAATCCTATTAATTCTACTCCTCAAATATCTCTTGAATCTGCTCATGCTGTGCTCTTGTGGTTCACAGGTTTTTCTGGAACCCCCCTTTCAGGGTTCACGTCTTCATTTCATGATATTGGTAAAGCTTTATGACTTGCTTGGCCAATGAAATATGTGCAGAGGTAACATGTCACCCCCAGACAGAAGCTGTAAGACTCGGTGCATGATTCACCATGACCTATAGCCCTATCACAAGGACTGACAACAACCCTACATCTGATGGAGGGTCCATCAGCCTCAATTCTGGAGTGAAAACAACAGAAACCTGCTTCCACATGATCAGCATGTAGCATGAATGAAAACATAAATTTTTGCTGTTTTAAGTCCCTGAAATGTTGAAGTTATTTGTAACTACAACATAACCAAGACTATTCTGACAAATGCACCCTTCTTTCCATCTTCCTGACTGTTATGTAAGCAGCAGGGTTAGAGAATTTTCTAGTTCCCTTGGAGTTCACTGATATGAGATTTGACTTTTTTTTTGCAACTTCCTGAATAAACTCTTATGTTGGCATGGAAATAATAGCCTTTGAATGCCCAACTTCAGAGCTTGCTGAGTTCTTTCCAAGTGGCATTAGTTGAGGTTTTGGCACTTTGTTCCAGGGCACAGCCATCCTCTATCTGCATAAAAGTTAGCTGTTATCTTCTTTCCAAAGCCATCAAATCCCAAAATAGTATAAGTTGGGAGTAGGCTAATATCTTCCTGGCAAAGCCCAGGGTCAGGTTTCAAGGGCACCATTTAAAATCTAGCTGACAACGAATATAACTAGACTATAATGCTCAAAGACCTATAGAATTTTGCTTTTAAGGAATTAACCAAACCGAAGCCATGTAATGACACTAACCAAGTGAGAGGAAATTAATACTGGTTGAGCCAGGCATTTTATGTATACTGTCTTGTTCGGTCTTCAGAACCGCTTTGTGTATTAGATATTCTTACTCTAACTGACAAATCATTGAAATGGTGTAAGTGCTGGCCAAGGTCATGATAAAGACTCTGGGTCCAGAGTCCAGAGATTAGGGCTTCTTATAAGGTGTTTTGACTCCACCATAGACTCTTAATTGTGTCACTTCAGTTCAGGTTTAAAAATAAGCCAAATGCAAGCAGATGAGTTTTCTGAGTCTTCACTTACTCATCCAGCAAACATTGCCTACTACTTAGTGTGAATGGCAGTGCTGGGGAAAGAAAAATGGAATAAGAGAACACAGAACAGATAAGAAGAAATTCCTGCTTTCAAGGGGTTCATGACATACAGTGGTACACAATGACATGTAGGCAGGTTAATTGCAATGTGATGTGATGAATGCACCCATTTATTTGTTTACCAAACATTTACTAAGGATTGAATATTTGGAGACAGAACCACAGCCCTAGTCTTCAGGGAGCTCACTGGCCAGTGTCACAGGTTGGCCTAGAGGGAGCATCAGGAGGATACAGCTGGTTTTCTCAGTTGAGTCTGTGAAATCTGAAGACTTCACAGGGTGATTCTGGAGATTGATTTTTTTAATTGAGATGTATTTGTCCTATAACATTTTTGCAAGTTTAAAGCATACAATGTATTGATTTGATACATTTATATATTACAATATGGTTACCACCATAGCATTAGCTAATGTCTCTGTTGCGTCACATAATTATCAGGGAGATAAGATTCAAAAGATAAATTAACAACAAGAAAAAGAGCATTCCAGGCCACTAGTGCAGCATTGTAGAGGCCCACAGAGCATGACTATGAATTCCTCCCCTGGAGAGAAAGGGAAATCTTCCCAAAGAAAGTGATAGAGCCTTGAAGGACTTTAAGATGTGAATTTGAGTGGGACTAGGACAGACCTCCAGAGAAGGCGATGGCACCCCACTCCAGTACTCTTGCCTGGAAAATCCCATGGACGGAGGAGCCTGGTAGGCTGCAATCCATGGGGTCACCAAGAGTTGGACATGACTCTGTGACTTACTTTCACTTTTCATTTTCATGCATTGGAAAAGGAAATGGCAACCCACTCCAGTGTTCTTGCCTGGAGAATCCCAGGGACGGGCGAGCCTGGTGGGCTGCCATCTATGGAGTCACACAGAGTCGGCCATGACTGAAGCGACTCAGCAGCAGGACAGACCTCACAAACGAAGTGCAGAAAGACACCACCAGAACTAACAGAACAGTAGATGCCAAAGCATGGAAGCTTCTTCAGAAACAACTGCAAGCCTTTGAGTATGGCTGAGGTCCAAGGTTCTCATGGGGAAGTAGTAGAAAATGAAACTGGAAAAACAAGTTCAGAGGCAGATCATGGAGAGTCTTGACTGGTTTGCCAAGGAAATTGAAATTTCTCTTATAAGCGACAGAAAGCTATGGATGTAACGTCAATACAAATTAAAAAAACACACACTTAGATCAGAGCTTCATACACAGTAAGCCTTTAGCAAATATTAGTTATTACCATTTTTAATTATTGCCTTAGTTCAGGCTGTTACAATAAATATCATAGAAATAAGCAAAAGAAGTTTATGTGTCACAGTCTGAAAGTCTGGAGGTCTGAGATCAGGGTGCCATCATGGTCAGGCTTTGGTGAAAGCTGTCTCCCAGGCTTACAAGGAGCTGTCTCCCTGGCTTACAATAAGCCATCTGCTTGTTGTATGGGGCCTCCACCCTCAGGATCTCATCTAAACCTAACTACTTACTTCCCAACGGCCCCATCTTCAAATACCATCAGACTGGGGAGCAGGACTTCAATACATGAATTTGGGAGGGATACAAACATCCAGTCTGTAGAAATGGTCATTATAAAAAGGTGTTACAAGAAGGAAATAATATGGTAACATTAGCAATTTAGAAAGCTCACCCTATCAGGCATGCAGGAATCATAAGTCAAGACTTCCTTCCACCCAGTTCCCTCCACTGGCAGTACCTACTCATGTTGGCAGGTGTATGCAGGCTCCTCCTCTTTGCTTCCACATCCCCTCTGCTCCGCTCTTTCACTACCCCTAGTACACATGTCTGCTTATATGCTGGTGCCTTGTGTTAGCTTATTAATTTCATGAGGACAGAGATCACATTGAGCTCTTTGTCCTTATCATTGTCAATTAAAAAAAAATACTTAAATGCACAGGACTCTACATTCCCTCATGACCTGGGCTGGGGTGTAGTCCACTTGGTTTCCCCTCCTCCCTCCATATTCCACATTCAGGTGCCTGACCACTTCAGCCTGCTCTGGTCCTAGGCTTCAGTTCAGTTCAGCTCAGTTGCTCAGTCATGTCCGACTCATTGCAACCCCATGAATCACAGCACGCCAGGCCTCCCTGTCCATCACCAACTCCCGGAGTTCACTCAGACTCATGTCCATCGAGTCAGTGATGCCATCCAGCCATCTCATCCTCTGTCGTCCCCTTCTCCTCCTGCCCCCAATCCCTCCCAGCATCAGAGTCTTTTCCAATGAGTCAACTCTTCACATGAGGTGGCCAAAGTCCTGGAGTTTCCGCTTTAGCATCATTCCCTCCAAAGAAACCCCAGGGTTGATCTCCTTCAGAATGGACTGGTTGGATCTCCTTGCAGTCCAAGGGACTCTCAAGAGTCTTCTCCAACACCACAGTTCAAAAGCATCAATTCTTTGGCACTCAGCCTTCTTCACAGTCCAACTCTCACATCCATACATGACCACAGGAAAAACCATAGCCTTGACTAGACAGACCTTAGTCGGCAAAGTAATGTCTCTGCTTTTCAATATGCTATCTAGGTTGGTCATAACTTTTCTTCCAAGGAGTAAGCGTCTTTTAATTTTGTGGCTGGAATCACCATCTGCAGTGATTTTGGAGCCCCAAAAAATAAAGTCTGACCCTGTTTCCACTGTTTCCCCATCTATTTCCCATGAAGTGATGGGACCAGATGCCATGATCTTCGTTTTCTGAATGTTGAGCTTTAAGCCAACTTTTTCACTCTCCTCTTTCACTTTCATCCAGAGGCTTTTTAGTTCCTCTTCACTTTCTGCCATAAGGGTGGTGTCATCTGCATATCTGAGGTGATTGATATTTCTCCCTGCAATCTTGATTCCAGCTTGTGTTTCTTCCAGTCCAGCGTTTCTCATGATGTACTCTGCATAGAAGTTAAATAAGCAGGGTGACAATATAAAGCTTTGACATACTCCTTTTCCTATTTGAAACCAGTCTGTTGTTCCATGTCCAGTTAGATCACATTTCAAAAGTTCCCACTCAGATCATGGGTGGTAAGTATTATATCTGCTCCTCCCTCACCTTCCAGAACCATCCACATCCATTTTCAGTTGTTTTGCACTGGTCTTGAAATAGATGACAAATGAATTTTGTAAGCCCATCTAAGCAAATGACCTCAGCACCCAAGTCATTGCCTGGAGTCGTCTACATTCTTAAATGTAGGGGGGAAATTGAGCGGCTTTTTCTTTCTAAATTCCCTGAATCATTGGTAAACCCCTTTCACCCTTATAAACAGATGGGAGATGATGTTACAACACAGAAAACGTTCTCTGTTGCTCTGGCTCTTCCTTCATGGTTCAGGACTGACTCATATTTCTCTGACCTTGGCTCTCTCTGGGGCTGACATGTCAGATCACTGGGTCTTGTCTCAATAGAGGCAGTAGATAGTCAGAGAGCTCCTGGAAGAAGACACTGATTATTTTTCAGTGTCATACTGTTAGGCTTCACATCACACTGACACTCCCCCCCTGGATCACTTCACCATTCATTAATTCAAGCAACATTTATAGAGCTCTTACAATGGTCAAGGTTGTGCTGGATTTCTGAGGTCACAGAAGTAAGTAAGGTATATACCCTACCCTGGGGAAGATGAAGCATTATTCTAAGATGAAATGACCATGACTAAAACTTGCTCACTCATATCAATGAGTTTGTAGGATTTGTAAATGAAGGAATATGTATAACCGCATGGCTATAATACAATTAATATAATATTGAGGGTAGCAAGGACATTAAGGAAGAAATATGTATATACATATATTTCAAATAAATATATATGCACACATGATATATATTTGCATATATTATATATATGTATGCATAAGCACAACACTGAAGCTGAAGCTCCAATACTTTGGCCACCTGATATGAACAGTCAACTCACTGGAAAAGACCCTGATGCTGGGAAAGATTGAAGGCAAAAGGAGAAGAGGGTGGTAGAGGATGAGACAGTTGGATAGCATGACCAACTCAATGGACATGAACTTGGGCAAACTCCAAAAGATAGCGACAGACAGTGAAGCCTGGCCTTCTGCAGTCCACAGAGTTGCAAAGATTCGGACATGACTTAGTGATTAAACAATAACAAATATATATATATATATACCTCTACTGATACACAATACTTATGTATACCTATCCTATATATAGCCTACATACTTCCTATATGTATATTAAATATCAGTATATATTTCATGTGTAGATATTTACTATAATGCTTAATATGAGCCACCCCTTTTTAAAAATGGTCTTAGAAATTAACTCATTTAATTCTCATACTATCTCCATGAAATATGTACTATTATCATCCTGCACATTTTACAGATTAAAAAAGCTTATATCTTTTAATGTATTGAGATCTACTAAGTTATTGAGCAAGGATCTGAATCAGGCAGAATACCTCCAGAGACTCTGTTATTAAACTTAATGCTATAAACTGCAAAGGAGGTAAATAATAGAGTTTTTCCCAGCTGACAAGGCTGTGTTAGCATGCAGAATTTAAGGCAGGAGAGGAGTCCTTGATCAAATCCTATGAGGTGGAAATTTGCAGACCACCCTCAAAGAATGGTAAATGACTTCATTTGGTTGGACCACAAGAAGACAATGCCTGTCTTTAGCTCTGTGAAAAGGTCATGTGGAAGAGGGGCCTCATTCTGGAAGGCAGCATGAAAGTTACTGGGTAGAGGGTCCAGGGACATAGATGGTGTCTGGCTTCCTACCAGCAAAGGAGGGGAGCATCACCACTTTTTGGCCCAGCTTGACCTGTCTGAGTAGTCTAGCCTACTAGTCCATTTTATAAGCAAATATTTCCACAAGGTTGACTTTTTAGTACAATGGTGCTAGAACCTAAGTGGTATCCTCTCTTGCCTAAAGAGACCGGCAATGTCCACAGTTGACAATAAAGGTGCTAAGGATATGTCCGTTAGTCTAATGCCGTGAAATAAACCACCCAAACTTGAGGGTGTAAAACAGCAATCATTTTATTGTGCTCCCCGATTCTGTGAGTCAGGAATTGGTAAAAAGCATGATGGGTACATCTGTTTTCTGCATTACAATGTCTGGGGACCTAACTGGAAAACTTTGGGCTGGGGTGACTCAATAGATGGGAGCAAGGACTATCTGAAGGCTCCTTTCCTCACATGTCTGGAGTTGATGCTGTTTGTGAGAACTGCCTCTGAGACTATCAAACAGAACTCCTGTAGGAAGCCTCAGCACATGGCTGCCTGTGCTTCCTCACAACATGGCAACTGGATTCCGAGCATTACCACCCCAACACCACCAAATGGAAGTTATGTTACCTTTTATGATCTGGTCTCTGCGGTCACATGGACTCTCTACTAGTATAGTCACAAGCCCACCTAGATTCAAGATGAAGAAACTAGAGTCGCATAATTAAAATTGTGAATGTCAAGATTATATTGTAAGAAGGGCATGTGGGCTGGGAGACATTGCTGTGGCCATCTTTGGAGAATGCAGTCTGCCACAGAGCTCATATTCAGAACCCAGAGAACTCCCAGAAGTTGAACCCAACCATCTCACTATGTGCAAAAATCTAGAAAAGCAAAATATAATGACTATTTCTTGAATCCACCTCCCCACAGAATTTCAGGTGGTTCAGTACATTCCATTATAAATTCCCTCATATGGAATTCTTTCTAAGTGTAGCTAAAAATATATAATAAGAATATACAATAAAATATACAACAAAATATAGTATATAATTTATTTATATATAATATTTATATTTGTATAAATATATTGAATATATTGATCATATTTATATTTTATAAAACATTTTATAAGCTTTCTATTTATATCATATAAAATTTATACTATGTAACTATAATATTTATGAAAGTATAAAATACAAATATATGTTATAAAATACAATGAGAGCTAAAAAAACCATTTTGAACTTTCTTCTAAGTATCTGCTTTTTCTTAAAGATTTCACTTCTAAATAGTAGGGGGGAATGTAATTTACAATCACTGTGACACAGAAGTATATATAAAAGAAAATACTATGAATAGCAAAAACATTAAAAATAGTTCACTTGAATTAAACAAAGCCATGATTGGGAGTCATGGGCTTCCTTCGTAGCTCAGTTGGTAAAGAATCTACCTGCAGTGCAGGAGACCTGGGTTCAATTCCTAGGTCAGGAAGATGCCCTGGAGAAGGAAATGGCAACCTACTCAAGTATTATTGCCTGGGAAATCCCATGGACAGAAGAGCCTGGCAGGTTACAGTCCATGGGTTCATAAGAGTCGGAAACAACTTAGTGACTAAACCACCACCATGATTTGAAAAATCTCAAATGTAAATAAAACGGAAAGTCAGAGATTCAATAGAATTTTATCTGCGCGTACAGTCACACTTTCTTTATTCTCTGATGAGAGGGTTAACCAATATATGGCAAGCCTCCTTGAGGTAGATTTCAGCATTCAAGGACTTTTTCAGTCCAAGATTCTTGAAAGCCATGACCTCCAAGTAAACAGATCTCTTTGCTCTTCTATGGAATATCCTCCAGAGTCTTCTCTTCCCATCATGTACTCCTCCTCCACCACCACCTCCCCTGACCCCGTACCCTTCCCCTAACCCACACTGTCCACCATGACTGGTGAGCATGTCCACCAGTGCTCATTAACCACCTGCAGGCGCACAGGCTTAGGCACATCAGATCTGACCCAGAATTGTTCACAGGAGTCAAATCATACTCACCCACACACCAAAAAGGAGGTCTGCTAGAAATCTTTTAAAAACCGGGTGCTTAATTTATATGAGACGGTGTCTAGACATTTATTTTCTGGAAATATTTAACTTGGATAAGACATGTGGCCCCCAAAATGAATGCAGGATTGAAATATTTCACTTGAAAATTTGTGCAAGGAAACGTCTGGTTGAGTGCAATGAGGTTAAACATCGACATATTTTCCTAGGATGGAAAGGTCATCCTGTTTGCCATGTGCCAGCAGGACCTTGCTCTGAATACTCCTGGTATTATGTTAGAAATATAGAGTTTAGGTGATAATTGCTTTTGCTGTGCCTACTTTTCTAGCGTTATATATGCCTTTACATGAATCTCTATGTGAATGCTAACTTAGTCAGTGGGGGACAAACACTAAAGAGAGAAATTCTGGAAATTATATATAATGGAAGCTTTATTTGAATTAGAAATTTTTGCCTCAATATCTTAGACTGTAGGGTCCAGCAGGTTTTTCTATGTAAGGTCGAATAGTAAATATTTCAGGCTTTGCCGGCCATTCGGTGTGTCACAGCTTCTCAACTTTGCCACTGTGGTGTGACGGCAGCCAAAGACGATACATGCATGAGTGGGTAGGCTATGTTCCAATAACTTTTGTTCCACAAAACAAGCATTTGCTGACCCCCTGTCTTAAAGCAGTAGCTTTTGAATTGTTTTAACTGTGACTCATAATAAGAAATGAAATTTATACCATCATCCAAAACTTGTGTGTGTATGTGTGTCTGTATGTGACTACTTTCACAAAAAAAAATCTACCTTCATAATGAACATATACCAATATTTTCTATTTTATTCAATGTGATTCTAAAATCATTTTTTATTAAAATACAGTTGATTTACAGTGTTTCAGATGTACAGAAAAATGATTCATTTATATATATATATATATATATACACCTTTTTCAGATTATTTTCCATTATAGGCTATTACAAGAAATTGAATGTAGTTCTCTGTGCTATATAGTAAGTCCTTGTTGTTATCTTAAAAATCATTTTCTAAACGTTGCCAGCCACCATCTAAGTTGATCTCAAGACCCACTAAAGGGGCATGACCCTCAGCTTGCAGAACACTGTATCAGGCTAACTCTGTGCTTGTGTTTAAAATGAATAGTCAGAAGCAGACAAAGAATCACTGTCCCTCTATTAATGAAAGAGACTGCTTGCTCTCAGTCCGAAGCTTCTGTTGCCTGCTTGAGTTTTCCCATCTCTGGAATCTGATAAAAGTTATGACCCAATAACCATGGAGAACACGCATTGCTGAGAACTAGTACAGAAGTACAGGAAGCTGGATGCCTTATCTTTTCAAAGTGGAATGAAAAAACGGAATCTTTTCTCTTTGAAATGAGTCTAGTAGAGCTGGCGGAAATGTTTCTCTAGATGGAGTCCCAGTGGGCAAGAAAACAAGGAGGAATAATCTTTTTAATACAGTTGACCAAGTCCCAGTAAGAATCAGACACCTCAGTCCTAACCCTGCCGTGACCACTATTTAGGTGATGGTCTGGGCAGGTTACTCCTCTCGGTGCCTCTGCTTCCTTCCCTGCTAACTGAGTGACCTTGAACAAGTTTCTGCACCTCTCTGAACCTCAGATACCTCAAGCATAAAGGAATGTTGGCTGCCTTAGAGGATTGTGATGCTGCTGCTGCTGCTGCTGCTAAGTCACTTCAGTCATGTCCGACTCTGTGAGACCCCATAGACGGCAGCCCACCAGGCTCCCCCGTCTCTGGGATTCTCCAGGCAAGAACACTGGAGTGGGTTGCCATATCCTTCTCCAATGCATGAAAGTGAAAAGTGAAAGTGAAGTCGCTCAGTCATATCTGACTCCTAGCGACCCCATGAACTGCAGCCTACCAGGCTCCCCCATCCATGGGATTTTCCAGGCAAGAGTACTGGAGTGGGGCGCCATTTAACACAAGCCTAGCACAATCAGTACTTGATTTGTAATACATGCTACTAGAACTTGGTGGAGAAGGCAATGGCACCCCACTCCGGTACTCTTGCCTGGAAAATCCCATGGACGGAGGAGCCTGGTGGGCTGTAGTCCATGGGGTCGTGAAGAGTCAGACACAACTGAGCAACTTCACTTTCACTTTCATGCACTGGAGAAGGCAATGGCAACCCACTCCAGTGTTCTTGCCTGGAGAATCCCAGGGACGGGGGAGCCTGGTGGACTGCTGTCTATGGGGTCTCACAGAGTCGGACACGACTGAAGCGACTTAGCAGCAGCAGCAGCGCGTGGTAGTTGATATGTAATACTCTTGCTACTAGATATATGATCCTTAATATGTAATACCTGCTGCCATTTCACCCACCTTTTAATTTTTAAAAGTTTTAGAGAAATTAAAACAGAAAAATTAATAGTCCAATTAATTCTTATGTTTTCTATACAAATTTAATAACTGTTAATATTTTGCCATATTGGCTCTTTCCTTACCTCTCTCTCTCTTTATATATGTGTGTGCCCACACACACACATATAGTTTGTGAATTATTGGAACATAACTTACCAATATCAAAACACTAATATCTCTAAATAATTTAATGTGCATCTCTTACAATTTTATTCTCTCATATGATATCATTATCATGCCTCCAAATTTAATATTTATAAAATATTATGGAATACATGTTTCATATTTAACATTTCCCAGTAATTCTCTTTACAGCTGTTCTTTCTTTTTCCAATCCAGCATCCAAGCATGTATCACACACCACACTTGGATGTCATGTCTCTTTCAAGTGTCGCGCATGTGCACGCAGTCATATCCAATTCTTTACAACCGTATGGACTGTAGCACACCAGGCTCCTCTCTTCATGGGATTTTCTGAGCAAGAATACTGGAGCGGGTGGCCATTTCCTCCTGCAGGGGATCTTTCCAACTCAGGGATCAAACCCATGTCTCCTGAGACTCCTGAGTTACAGGCAGATTCTAGAATACAATAGTTCTTATCCCTTTTTCTTTTTTTCTTTCATGATACTGACAGTTTTGAAGAGTCCAGGATAGTTGACTTATGTGTGGTTGGTTTAGAATAAATGAGTACAAACTGGGATTCTCACTGTAAAAAATTAAGAAATAAATCTGAATGACTTAGCTGAGCAAGAACCCAATCATATTATATTTGAACTAGGAATTTTAGACTTCATGTTAGGGTTTTCCAGAGAAACATATCCAAGGTATATATATAGAGAGAGGGTTTTGTTTTTTTTTTAAAGAACTGGTTCACACCGTTATGGAAGCTGACACGTCCAAAAGCTACAGGGTGGGTCAGCAGGCTAGAGACCCAAAAGAGAGCCAACTTGTGATTTAAATCAAGGGCTATCTGCTGCAGAATTCTCTCTGGCTCAGAGAAAATTAGTCTTTTCATAGTCAGTCTTTCCACCGATTTAATGAGGTCCCCCCACATGATGGAGGGCCATCTGCTATATTCAAAGTCACATATTTAAATGTTAAACTCATCCAAAAACATCCTTGTAGGAACATCCAGAATAACGTGTGTCCAACCAAGTTGATATTTAAATTAACCATCACAGACTTCGATAGAAGCAGAGATAGAGTTAGGTAAACACATATACATTTATTTATTTATTTTAGTTCTGTACTGAAAGGTCCCAAAAGCAATGATAGCCCTGTAATATAGAGCACACATAATGTCCAAATATTGGTTTCTAAATCCCATTCTCCACCAAGAAGAACCAGGGCTCCTCGGAAAAAGAGCTGATTCTGAACCCTGGGGCAAGGAATTACAAGGGAAGTCTGGAACATCTTATGCCAGACAATGAGGAACTACTGAGAGATCATTGGAGACATATCAAAAGGACAGACACTGGTTTAAAGGAATCTCTACTGGTAAAACCTGAGTGCTGAAGAATCGAAGCTTTTGAATTGTAGTGTTGGAGAAGACTTTTGAGAGTCCCTTGGACTGCAAGGAGATCCCAGTCAATCCTAAAGGAAATCAGTCCTAAATATTCATTGGAAGGACTGATGCTGAAGCTGAAACTCCAATATTTCGGTCACCTGATGTGAAGAACTGACTCATTTGAAAAGACCCTGATGTTGGGAAAGATTGCAGGTCTGGGTGGGGGTGGGGGGTGGGAAGGGGATGACAGAGGATGAGATGGTTGGGTAGCATTACCAACTCGATGGACATGAGTTTGAGTAAGCTCCGGGAGTTGGTGCTGCAGTCCATGGGGTCACAAAGAGTTGGACACAACAGAGTGACTAAACTGAACTGAACGGAACTGGTCAAATCAATTGAGATATCAAAACAAATAATGCTAGTAATGATTTACAGCACATTCGACAACAATATAGAGAAAAACCTATTAAGACCGTGACAATAACAAAATAAAAACTTGCATGGGTGCAAGAAGGAAGTTGTTTTGTTTTGTTTGTTTGTTTGTTTTGAATCAGTTCAGTTCAGTCGCTCAGTCGTGTCCAACTCTTGCAACCCCATGAATCGCAGCACTCGAGGCCTCCCTGTCCATCACCAACTCCCGGAGTTCACTCAGACTCACGTCCATTGAGTCAGGGATGCCATCCAGCCATCTCATCCTCTGCTGTCCCCTTCTTCTCCTGCCCCCAATCCCTCCCAGCATCAGAGTCTTTTCCAATGAGTCAACTGTTTGCATGAGGTGGCCAAAGTACTGGAGTTTCAGCTTTAGCATCATTCCTTCCAAAGAAATCCCAGGGCTGATCTCCTTCAGAATAGACTGGTTGGATTTCCTTGCAGTCCAAGGGACTCTCAAGAGTCTTCTCCAACACCACAGTTCAAAAGCATCAATTCTTCAGCACTCAGCCTTCTTCACAGTCCAACTCTCACATCCATACATGACCACAGGAAAAACCATAGCCTTGACTAGATGGACCTTAGTCATCAAAGTAATGTCTCTGCTTTTCAATATGCTATCTAGGTTGGTCACAACTTTTCTTCTAAGGAGTAAGCGTCTTTTAATTTCATGGCTGGAATCACCATCTGCAGTGATTTTGGAGCCCCAAAAAATAAAGTCTGACACTGTTTCCACTGTTTCCCCATCTATTTCCCATGAAGTGTTGGGATCGGATGCCATGATCTTTGTTTTCTGAATGTTGAGCTTTAAGCCAACATTTTCACTCTCCTCTTTCACTTTCATCAAGAGGCTTTTTAGTTCCTTTTCACTTTCTGCCATAAGGGTGGTGTCATCTGCATATCTGAGGTGATTGATATTTCTCCTGGAAAGCTTGATTCCAGCTTGGTTTCTTCCAGTCCAGCGTTTCTCATGATGTACTCTGCATATAAGTTAAATAAGCAGGGTGACAATATACAGCCTTGACACACTCCTTTCCTATTTGGACCCAGTCTGTTGTTCCATGTCCAGTTCTAACTGTTGCTTCCTGGCCTGCATACAGATTTCTCAAGAGGCAAGTCAGGTGGTCTAGTATTCCCATCTCTTTCAGAATTTTACACAGTTTATTGTGTTCCACTCAGTCAAAGGCTTTGGCATAGTCAATAAAGCAGAAATAGATGTCTTTCTGGAACTCACTTGCTTTTTCCATGATCCAGCAGATGTTGGCAATTTGATCTCTGGTTCCTCTGCTTTTTCTAAAACCAGCTTGAATGTCAGGGAGTTCACGGATAACGTATTGCTGAAGCCTGGCTTGGAGAATTTTGAGCATTACTTTACTAGCATGTGAGATGAGTGCAATTGTGCGGTAGTTTGAGCATTCTTTGGCATTGCCTTTCTTTGGGATTGGAATGAAAACTGACCTTTTCCAGTCCTGTGACCACTGCTGAGTTTTCCAAATTTGCTGGCGTATTGAGTGCAGCACTTTCACAGCATCATCTTTCAGGACTTGAAACAGCTCAACTGGAATTCCATCACCTCCACTAGCTTTGTTTGTAGTGATGCTTTCTAAGGCCCACTTGACTTCACATTCCAGGATGTCTGGCTCTAGCTAAGTGATCACACCATCGTGATTATCCGGGTCATGAAGATCTTTTTTGTACAGTTCTTCTGTATATTCTTGCCACCTCTTCTTAATATCTTCTGCTTCTGTTAGGTCCATACCATTTCTGTCCTTTACTGAGCCCATCTTTGCATGAAATGTTCCCTTGGTATCTCCAATTTTCTTGAAGAGATCTCTAGTCTTTCCCAATCTGTTGTTTTACTCTATTTCTTTGCATTGATCGCTGAAGAAGGCTTTCTTATCTCTTCTTGCTATTCTCTGGAACTCTGCATTCAGATGCTTATATCTTTCCTTTTCTCCTTTGCCTTTCACTTCTGTTCTTTTCACAGCTATTTATAAGGCCTTCCCAGACAGCCATTTTGCTTTTTTGCATTTCTTTTCCATGGGGATGGTCTTGATCCCTGTCTCCTGTACAATGTTACAAACCTCATTCCATAGTTCATCAGGCACTCTATGTATCAGATCAGATAAAATAGAGGCCCTTAAATCTATTTCTCACTTCCACTGTATAATCATAAGGGATTTGATTTAGGTCATACCTGAATGGTCTAGCAGTTTTCCTTACTTTCTTCAATTTAAGTCTGAATTTGGTAATAAGGAGTTCATGATCTGAGCCACAGTCAGCTCCTGGTCTTGTTTTTGTTGACTGTATAGAGCTTCTCCATCTTTCGCTGCAAAGAATATAATCAATCTGATTTTGGTGTTGACCATCTGGTGATGTCCATGTGTAGAGTCTTCTGTTGTGTTGTTGGAAGAGGGTGTTTGCTATGACCAGTGCATTTTCTTGGCAAGACTCTATTAGTCTTTGCCCTGCTTCATTCCACATTCCAAGGCCAAATTTGCCTGTTACTCCAGGTGTTTCTTGACTTCCTACTTTTGCATTCCAGTCCTCTATAATGAAAAGGACATCTTTTTTGGGTGTTAGTTCTAAAAGGTCTTGTAGGTCTTCATAAAACCGTTCAACTTCAGCTTCTTCAGTGTTACTGGTTGGGGCATAGACTTGGATAACTGTGATATTGAATGGTTTGCCTTGGAGACAAACAGAGATCATTCTGTCGTTTTTGAGATTGCATCCAAGTACTGCATTTCGGACTCTTATGTTGACCATGATGGCTATTCCATTTCTTCTGAGGGATTCCTGCCCACAGTAGTAGATATAATGGTCATCTGCGTTAAATTCACCCAATCCAGTCCATTTTAGTTGGCTGATTCCTAGAATGTCGACGTTCACCCTTGCCATCTCTTGTTTGACCACTTCCAATTTGCCTTGATTCATGGACCTGACATTCCAGGTTCCTATGCAATATTGCTCTTTACAGCATCGGACCTTGCTTCTATCACCAGTCACATCCACAGCTGGGTATTGTTTTTGCTTTGGCTCCATCCCTTCATTCTTTCTGGAGTTATTTCTCCATTGATCTCCAGTAGCTTATTGGGCACCTACTGACCTGGGGAGTTCCTCTTTCAGTAGCCTATCATTTTGCCTTTTCATACTGTTCATGGGGTTCTCAAGGCAAGAATGCTGAAGTGGTTTGCCATTCCCTTCCCAGCACTTGCCTGCGGCCTGAATATGGGAGTAGGTAACCAGAGGCAGATTCCAGCTCTGCCTCTATGTGGCCTTGGATAAATGACTCTGCATCTCTGAACCTCAGTTTCTCCAGCCTTTTCTCAAAACCTTAGCACCTCTTGCTCTTCTGGTTGTCTCCCTCTTTTGTCTGACCTCTATCCCTGCCCCCACCAGAGCTGCAGGCCCTTCCTAAAGAAAATCAATTAGTCTATTTTCCATCTGCCCAGTACTTTACCCAGTTCATGAACACAAACAAAAAAGGCAGGTGCCAGGAGAGGAAAGCCTGAACCCTGCAGAATGGGTATCTTCTCTTCCATTGCTGCTTCCAAAGTTTTTAATGTGGGGCCGATTGAAGAAAGTTAGGGAAGATGTGGATTAGTGAATCCTTGCTTGCTTTATAAAATATCCTGTACATGCAGAACAGTTCAAAGACTGACAAAACAAACAGCTGAACCCACCACCTAGATCTAACACTGTTAACATTTTGCTGTATTTGCTTCAGATGTTTTTTTAAAAAATTAAAACATTTAGTTGAAGGTTCAGTAGAAGTCCTCTTTGCAAACTTCCCTGACCTCAATCCTCCACTTCTCCCCTAGAAGTAATTACTATTGCATAGTATAAATACTCTTCCTGACCAGATATTTACATCATGTAAAGAGAGTTCATTTTAAACACGTGGGCTTACTTTACATGTTTTTTAAATATGCATAAAGGACATTACCTTGTCCTTTCTGCAACTCACTCTTTTTTATTTAACAGTATGTGTCTGCGATTTATCCCTGTCACTAAATGGAGCTCTAACTGATTCCTTCAGTTGTTGTTTCATATTTCATCTACAAATGACCAGTTTATTTATCCATTCCCCTATTGATGTACTTTTAGATGGTTTCCAACATTTCAGTATTAGATAAAATGATGAAAGTGAACATTTTTGTGTCTCTCCTTCTGCCCATAGGCAAGAGTTTTTCTAGGATTTTTGCTTCCCAGAGGCAGCCCTGGTTGCCAGGGCATTTTCATGGTAATCTCTATTCACTGTTACTTCCCAAACTGATTTTACCAATTTTTAGCACCACCTTTGCATCCTTATCCTCATCAACCCTTGATAGTCTCTGTTCTTTTTGCCAGTCTGATGGATGACAAATGGTATTTTGCATTGTTCTCATCTGAATTTCCCTGTGATCAGTAATGCCACACATCTTTTCATGTGATTATTGGCCATTTGAAATGCCTGCTCACAATCGGTCAGTTTTGCCATTGAGTTGTCTTTTTCTTATTGACTTGTTTGAATTATTTATGTATCCTGGATAATCAGTTTTTAAAACTCGATTGTGTTGTAAATATTGGAACAAGCTTTGTAAACTTCAAAGCAGCGTGGAAAAACATGAGTTTTTATTAGTGTTCGTTTTACTCTTACACATGTCTTATCACCTAAACCAGAGCCCCCAGACGACAGAGAATGTGGCTTCCTTATGTTTATTTATCCAGAGCGAGTGTTAATAGGAAGCAGCCTGGAATTATGGAGGAAAATTATGGCTTTAAAAATAGAAATGGAGTTAATACTGCTTCTGCCACTCAATAGCTCTGTAAGCTTGGTCAAGCTGCTTAATCCCTCTGAATCTCTGTTTCTTTTGTTCTAAAGTGGTAAGACTCTCTCCCAAGGTTGTTGTCAAGAATCACATAAGATAATGCATATAAAAGTGCTTAGTAGGGGGCGCAGCACAGGCTAGGTCTCAGTAAATATTAGCTGAATGGAAATACTGGTAAATACAGATTAGCGGTTAACTTAATTCTTCAATGACGGAATAATAATAGCTTTGACTTAGTGACTATTTCTTATGCATTAGACACTACTCTACATAAACAGCTACCTTATATTGTATTTTTATCCCTTTTACAGATGAAGAATCCCAGACTAAGAAAGATTATGTATTTTGGACAGTTTTACAGCTTATTAATCATGGTGTTAAGCTACGAACACTGATCTATCTTATTTTTGTCCTGAAATGTATTCATTCTTCCAACAATATTTATTGAATGTCTATAATGTGCCAGGTACTCCACTGGGTGCTGGGCTATTTCGGTCATGAGCTCTTTCTTTTAAGGAACAATGTGTTTTACTATAGGACTAAAACAGAAAGCAAACAGGCAAATAAATTGTGAATTATGTGTGAAACAAATACACAGCTCAGATAGGCTATGGCTGGGAGGTTCTCTTTCAGGATGTTGATAAAGAAGGCTTCTCCAAGAAGATGACATGGACGCCAAAATAAAACAGACCAGGAAATAATAGAAAGGTAACCATTTGAAGAGCAATTGCATTTCAAGAAGAGGCAGTGATAGTCCAATCCAGTTCCAGTTTATATTGTCAACTAAACTGAAACTATTTTTTTATTCCGTATCCCTTACTTGCAGCTCCCGCTCACTCCATTTAGCTTAACCCACAGCAAGGAAGAAAAGAGTGTGAGTGAGTCCCAAGCATCTGGGAAAGTCATCGCTCTGTCCTGGGCTCCGCTCACCCCCAGCCAGGCAGCAGCCATCTGAATACCTTCCAGCTGGAAACCTCCCTCCTCCTACCAACTTCCCTTCCACGTCACCTTTCAACCTCCCAGGCCCCCAAGGCTGTGAACTTAGCCGGGTAGGTTTCGCTTTGTTTCCCAGGTAAAAAACTTTTCACCCTTGCACTCCCCTCACCGTCAACAGGGTGGACATTTGCAGATTGGCCCTAACGTGCATGAGCCGAGAACCCCGGAGGATTGATTCAAGCCTGGAAGGGTGCCAGGTTTTCATTAAACCCCTTGTAAACCCACATTGCGGTTCTACAGAGCCACATCTGCCGAGGAAGCCATCTGTGATTTGTATCGTCGTGCTCCAACAAAACGCCAGCAGTGTGAAAAACTCTCCCCTCTGCTCCACAGTGAACTGGAAAAGTAACATTAGTAATCACTTCTGCAGGCTCCATAATGACATATTGGGCATTGGCTTAAGTCTTAAACCATGGCTGATGGGCCCTGCCAATGATCTGGGCTGATCTGAGCTGTCCTAAAAGTTACAGGTCATCACTCATGCCCAGCTCTCTACCTGCGAGAATTTAGCACTTTGTGATACAGGGAGGAAAGAGCAACTAACATTTAATGAGTGTCTGCTAAACACTTGACCACCCGGACAACCTTCTAAAGCAGGCATTATTATACTCATTTTACAGATGAAGATTCTGAGGTCAGTGATGCTAGACGGCTTGCCCAAAGCCACGCAGATAAGTGACACAGCTGAAAGTTGAACTCTCCTCTCATAAACTCCAAAATCTGTGAGTTTTCCAGCGCTCTAGAAAAGAACTCTGTGGATCGCCTGCTAACCAAGAATTTGGTAGCTTGTTTTGATTTTTTTCCAGACTTCAAAAGTTTATTAAAAATTAAATCAGGAGGGACAGGTAGGACATCTTCCACCTTCAGCGACCTGGATCTAAATAAAACCACTCAATAATAGGATCTGCAATTATGTGACTTAAAACCATGATACTTGTTTTGAACTGAATGAGCTAAAGAGAGCTTCCCTTCCCTGCTTCTTTCTTTTTCCTCTAGAAAGCCCAACCCACCCTGCTAAAAAAATTTAAAAAAAAAAAAAAGTACAGCCTGCTTCTGATGCTGGAACTCACACCCAAAAATACAAGCATCCAACTGGTATCCATTTCACAAAGAGCATCTTCCAAAAGTTGGGATCATCTGTCTTTGCTGATGCTGCCTTTGGTGGTCTCATGCAGTCTCAATGCTAAGGCCTTTTTCTTCTGAAACTGCAGGTCTGCCTTTTCTCCAAATCTGCCTGGGGCTATGCAGAACAAAGGGACAGGCTCCTAAAAGGAGTGTAGAGAAAGCAACAGTTTACATCAGTAGACTTGGGGACTCGGAAGCAGGAAATAGCAGAAAAAAGAGCCTGTGTTTTAGGCTAAGGTTTGAATCTTGACTTTGATGCCTCATCCTTGTGTGATCTCAGACAAATGTTAACCTTTCTGAGTATCCTTAGGTGGCAAATGGATCTAACAATACCAACCATACAGGGTGACCATGAGGAGCATCCAGGCACGTGGTAGATTTTAATAAAAGTGAATTGGCTTTCCTGACCTTCCACATTTACCTCATATTTGGCTGAGGCTTTAAAGAAAAAGTCCCAAAAATGTCAAAAGGGTTGATAGGTTTTTATTGGAATGATAGTTTTGATATTTCAGATGCTGTTGGATTGTCCAAAAGTGTAAGTCTCAGCAGCTTTTCCACTTCCCTCTTACAAACACCTAGACATAATTTCCTGATCTCTGTCCTATGGAAACCAGAAAGCACCTGGACAAAGAGAATCAAATCACATTGAAGTCACTGAGTAGAGCTCACCCTTCTTCCACAGACAGACAGGTTAGCCAAAGGTTTAGCTTTTTTACAAAAGGGAGATGGAGGGAGAAAAAGTGCTGACAATAAAGGAAAACTGCCGCTGTGGGAGAGTTTTAGGCTTGACTGAGATTCACGAAATATAATCATCCTGTATGTTTCCATAGTGTAATCTTTACAAAGAGAACCCAGTTGAATTTCTGGCAGTCTCCCTTGAGCAAATTGCTCCTTGCCTCTGAACTTTAGCTTCCTCTGCTCTGCTCTGGAGACTGGAGATGATAATCACCACCTTACAGGATGGTTAAGGGGATTACAGATTAAATCCATCCAGCTACTAGGCTCAGTGCCTAGCAGAGAGCAGGTGCTTCATAAACGGCTGTTTTATTGCTTACAAAACACACTGCATAGCCACAGCCACGCTGGACGGTAAGAATCACTGATCCCATTTTTTAAGATGAGGAAATGGAGATTCAGAAAAAAAATAAAACATACTCAAGATCCCACAGCCCTGGCTTTGCACTGAGGGGATAGGCGCAGAGATTTATTTGGCTGTAAAGCCTGTTTTCCTTCCAACACACACATGTGCATGCGTGCACGCGTGCGCACGCACACATACACACACAGAACTGCCACATCTGTTCCGGCGGATGCAGAGAGGGGAAGGAGATTTTAAGCGCGTTCCGTCTCCATCTGAGTTGCTTCCTTTCCTCTGGCTCATTTGTTCCATCCTGAAGTCCCGGCTGAGGCCTCCACTGGGCTGCCAACCTCCCCTCCCCACCTCTGCCGCTAACAAGAGCTCCCACGCAGCCAAGAAGGCATTGGAGAAACCACAGTCCCCTCCCCTCCCCACCGCGTGCCTTTGAAGTAAGCCTGTCATCTGACCAGTACCGACTCCAGCTACAAATGCCAGACTCCTTTCCTACCTGGAGCCCCGGGTTCTCCTGTGGTTCAGGGCAGACACTAGATATGTCTGCCTTATTTTTCATGGGGCTTAATTTCTATCCAGCCTGAATTGACTAAGCACTTACTCTGTGCCAGACACTGGGACTGGCCCTGGGAAGAGAGAAATAAGTAAAACACAGGCCCTGCCTTCAAAGAACCAACAGGATAGGACAGAATCGAGCTTGGTTCCAATTATTTAATAAATAATCACTGGGTATCTACCTATGCCAGACCCTGTGCTGGGCACTAGCAAATACAAAGACATATAAGATGTCAGTCCCCGAAAGAGTTCCAGGCATGGCAGCCTCCTAATTAGCACACAAGTACCTGCCAGTTATCCATTTCCCCCCATACTGGCCTCTGCAAGTCTCGGAACAAAACAACCTTTTGAGATAGATGTTTGAAAGGGCAGAAAAGTCCCTCTGTCCAAAACCAATCATGATGATGAGGACTCTAGAATCCAGGTCTGCTTTTTGTCTCAAAAGTTGCTGGAGTTTTTTGGCAGGGTTACGGCAGATCCGTCGTTCCTATTATTACCTCACATTTGAATGGTGTGCTTGAATTTTCCAAAGCATATTCCCTCTATTATCTCATCTGAGCTCAGCAGTCCTGTGTCAAGTACTGCAGGGCTTTTGGGGAGGCCTGAAGATGATGACAAGTCACTGGAAAGAGGACCAGCCAGCGCCAAGCCCTGCAAGGCCTCTTATTTCTCAGAGGGTCCTGGGAAAGAGCTGACCTCGTTCCCTCCATTTTCTCTCTGAGGAAACTGAGGCTTAGAGTGTCTTTCCCAAGAACACAGGACTAGGCAAGAGAAATCCTGGGCTTGAACCCAAGTCCTGCAGAAGCTGGGCCTCTCACAGCCCAGTCTGTCCTCAAAACAAGGCAGCACTCTCTCTCATCCTGGAGTGGGGCCAGCCTGGCCTGCCTGGTGGAGAGGTGGAAATGGGTTCATGGGGTCTTGGCACAAGCTTGTCCTCTAGGCCCTAGGACTTTGAGAGACTCACCAAAACTTCTAGGCTTCCACTTGTCACAAGGGGATGCTAAGCTCTGCTCCCTGCATCCCAGGGTTCTGTGAGGGTTGACTAAGAAGTGAAATGGGTGGGAAGAAGGTTTTGGAGAAGTCTTAAGTGTGCAGGATGTTCTTCAGAGGGTCTGCTGACAGAACCAGAAGCCCTCCAGACGGAAAGCATTCAGGGCACAAGCCCCTCCAGGAGCCCTGCTTGGGAACCGGGACCAGCCCATCCAAGGGGTCCAGGCGAGGGCCTTGGTCCCTGGAGCCAAGCCCCTGCCCTGTGATTTATCTGCCTTTGCCTCTCCAGCCTGGCTCAACTTGCACAGGCAGGAGTGGGGGAGGGGCTATCACAGAAACAGATGGGTCTGGTCACAGGGTGACAGTGTCCATGCCAAGAGCCCACTTTGTTTCAATGAATGACACCAAACACTTAAGCCATAAACTCTTCAGATTGCTGTGTCTGGCAGTAATTACATGCCTCCCATTAATAAATCCTATTTCTGAATGGTTTACTGCACTGCACCCCTTTCTTCAAACACTGCAGGCTGAAACCTGTCAGATGAAGCCAGAGGCAGGCTTGTGAAAAGGAGGCAGATGAAACAGGGCGGCTTTCCGGGCATGAAAGGGCAACAGCCATGGGGAGGGAAAGAGTCACGGGCTGTGATGTGCACCCAGGTTCCGGGTAGGGGGGAGATATGTGATTGTGAGAATAGTCAACTTATAGTCAACTACTCACTGACTCCCCAGAATTCTGACCCCCAAATTTGTCTTGAGAGCAGCTCCACTGCCTTAGTTCAGAATTCATCAGTCTCACCTGGAATACAGTGACAGTCCATCATCTTGTCACTCTCCAGCTCATCTACCACGTGCTGCCAGAGTGATCTTCCCCAAAGAAAAGTCTGAATACTTCACCCTCCAGCATCAAAACTCTGCAGATGTCTGCAGCACTCCAGGATAAAGCCCACGCCTCCCCATCAGAGCCCTTTGGGATTTGAATCCTGCTACCTGCCCAAGCTCACTTCCCAGAAATTACCCTTCCCACTATACTCAACCCTAGTGGGTCTCCAAGTGTGGTCCTCAGATCAGAAGCATCAGCATCACCTAGTCAGCATCAGCACACATCTCATCACATATTTTGAGAAATACACACTCTCAGGTCCACCCAGAGCTACTCATTCAGAAACTCTAAGGTAGGACTCAGTGATCCAGTCTTTTAATAAGCCCCCCAGGTGATTTTGATGCATGTCATGGCCAGAAAACTACTTTTTCTTAAACTTTAATGTGGACAGGAACTACCTGGGAATCTTGGTAAAATGCAGATTCTGACTTAGTTGGTCCAGTGAGTGTGTGTGTTAGTCCCTCAGTCATGTCCAACTCTTTGTGACCCCATGGACAGTAGCCTGCCAGGCTCCGCTGTCCATGGAATTCTCCAGGCAAGAATACTGGCGTGGGTTGCTGTGCCCTCCTCCAGGTGATCTTCCCGACCCAGGGATCCAGCATGGATCTCCTGCAGTACAGGATGATTCTATATCATCTGAGCCACCAGGGAAGCCCAGTTGGTCCAGGGTGGAGCTCAAAATTCTGCTGTTCTAGAAGGTTCCCAGGTGATGCTGGCGCTTGCTAGCCACACAGCAAACTGGGCAGCAAAAAGCTCTGGACTTCTGTGAGCTTCTCGCGACTTTAAACCGCACCTGCCACCCCTTGCTTCTGCCTTTGTATATGCTGTTCCCTCTCCCTTCCCTAGTTTTCTTTTCCTCCCTTCTCATGTCCTTTTCCCATCAAACAATTCTACTCATCTATCAAAAGTCAACACAAAGAGCCTCTGGACTCAGAAGATGTCCTTAACACCCCCCCAGCCCCCAGGTAGACGGAAGCCTTTTTGACTCCTACCCCCACATGACTCTGCAAACATACACTGCATCAGAGCACTGATCACATTGTCTGTCTGTCAGTGCTTCCCCCTCCAAGAAAAATACTTTAGGAACAGGATCTCTTGCATCACTGAGAACATAGCACCAAAACAGTACCTGGCAAATAACAGAACAATGGCTAGACAATGAATGAATGACTATTTAACAACCAGTTCTACCAGACTGGGACAAGTAGTGAAAAAAAAAAAAGAAAGACGAAACAAGTATTTGGGGAAGCTTGGCTACTTATTATCCTACCTACCATGCGTGTGTGCTGTGTTGCTCAGTTGTGTCCAGTGCTCTGCAACCTCATGGACTATAGCTCACCAGGCTCCTCTGTCCATGGGATTCTCTAGGCAAGAATTCTGGAGTGGGTTGCTGTTTCCTCTTCCAGGGGATCCTCCCAACTCAGGGGTCGAACCTGCATCTCCTGCATGGCAGATGGATTTTTTTTTTTTACCACTGAGCCACCTGGGAAGCCCCTACCTACCATGGAACATGTATGAACTACCAGGTTCCTTTTAAAAAGCAGGCAAGAGCTAACTCTGCTTTCTAAACCAAAGCAGATGCATAATCCTAGAAGACAAAACACAGAGAGATGGTCTCCCTAAAGCAGGAACCCCAGAGAAAATTCACAGGACAGAATATCCAAACAGGGCGTCAGTACATAAGGATTACTCAGAGAGGAAGATTCCATACAGAGAAATTTCACCAAGGACATTCTTTTATTTATTAATGTATGCATCCCCTCCAAAAGCCTTTATCCAGCCTTCCTATGTGATAAATACTTGTAAGAAATGGAAATGTAAGATGAATTAGATCTCTTCCTTGCTCCCAAGAGGTCCGTCTAGTGGGGAAAATAGATACAGAAAAGTGTGAGGACAATGCTGAGTGACAAAGGCTGTGATTCAGATGTGCACAAACCACGGAGCACATGCTTTTCATTTTGCCAGGAGGCATGGGGACAGGCATCAAAGCGGAGACGATATTTGAGCTGAGTCTTGAAGGCTGAGTTCATTTTTCAGGAGGAAAATAGGGAAGAAGTGTATTTCAGGCAGAAGGCACAGGGCAATCGCAGGAGCAGAGGCTAGAAGAATACTGCCCTTAGCGGGTGGTACTCTGATACGGCAGGAGAAGTGGGCTGGGGTGAAGGATCTTGCTAGGAAGCTGAGCAGAACCAGATTAATCATTTGGCAAACAATGATGGAGTACCAGCTCAGCACTGAAGCAAGCCCTGGAGATGAAGACAACCATATACAACACGGAAATGGTTTCTGCTTCCCTGGAGTTTACAGTTCACAGTTTAATAGGAGTGATGGAGAAAACACAAACAAACAAATGAAAAAAAGCATCTGCACATTGTAACAATTAGCTGAGCCAGAAAAAGACTGAAAGCTTTAACTTCAGGTAAAATGAATAGGGAAAGGCTCTCCAAGGAGGTGAATTTCATCCAAGAAGAAAGAAAAGAAAGGTAATAAGGAAAGGACCCCAAGCAGAAAGAGAATATTAGGCAAAACCCTCAAGGCAGGAGGGAACACAGAAAATTCAAGAAACCCAAACTGGATGGAATTAATGAGTGAAGGGACATGACATAATTTGGCCAAAAGAGCCTGGAAGGATAGACAGGCCACACTGCCTGGGTCCTGCAGGCCTTGGTGAGTGTTTGTCTTGATGTTAAGCAGGGGAGACTTTTGAAGGCTCCTGAGCCTGAGGATAGCATGACCTAGTTTGGTTGGTATATTTTCTTTTCTCTTTTATTTTTTTCTAAATAGATGACTCTAGTTCCTTAATAAAAAATGGATTGGAAGGAGATTGGAGACAGATCCTCAATGAAGACTTCATAATTGTCCTGTTGAGAAAAAAAAAATCCAGGCCAGAACTAATCTGATGGCAGCAAGAATGGAGGGAGCAGCCTCAGGGGATGGGTCCGCCTTAGGAACTCCACTCTAGGAGCCCCCGGAAGGCAGCTTCCTCTACTTAAGGTGAAAATAGAGCAAGTTCTCTTTCAGGATGTATTGACTGAAAAGAGTAACTTTCTGCCTTGCAGCATGCCTTCTTCCAGCTGCCTGAATTCCGGGTTGGGGAGTCATTTGGCTCAAGGTGTGAGCGAGCTCTATGATGGCAATATTCCTGGCCAGCACATGCACGGATGCTGGCAGGCACTGAAAAAGGCAAGGTAATTCACAGATTTTCCACCTTGCCACTGTTGGGTAGCCCCATGGCAAGCTGCCCAGCCAAGTTTCCCATTGGGCTAAACTTCTGGGGAACTGTGATCTAAAGAATACTGGGGGGTTGGGGGGAGGATGATTCCACAAAGAAAAGGGCCAATTGCACACAGGAGGCATGGAGGTGCTTTCTTTTCTTAAACTCTCTAGAATGCCTATCCTATCAAGACACATCATGACATTTAACAGCATTTTAGGAAGGGAGATTTTACTGGGGCTTTTCAGACCTTTCAACACATCTTGCCTTTGATCTAAAGGATCTCCAAGGAGAAAAGGAAACCCCAGCCCCTACACTGTTGGTGGAAATGTAAATTGGTACAGCCTCTGTGGAAAACAGTATGGAAAACTGTTTTCTCAAAAAACTAAACACAGAACTACCATATGACCTGGCAGTTTCACTCCTGGGTATTTATCTGAAAGAAACAAAAACATTCATTTGGAAAGATACATGCTCCCCAGTGTTCATAGCAGTGTTATTTGCAATAGCCATAATACAGAAGCATCCTAAGTGTCAACAGGTGAATAGATTTAAAAATATATGGTGTGTCTACGTATAATGGAATATTCGTTGTTGTTTAGCCACTAAGTCATATCTCACTGTTTTGTAACCTTGTGGACTGTAGCCCACCAGGCTTCTCTGTCCATGGAATTATCCAGGCAAGAATACTAGAGTGCATTGCCATTTCCTTCTCCAGGAGATCTTCCTAACCCAGGGATCAAACCCAGGTCTCCTACATTGCAGGCAGATTTTTTAACTATCTGAGCCACCAGGGAAACATGCATATTAGCTATACTTCAATTAAAAATCAATCAATCAATAAAAGATCTTCAAGCATAATTTAATCCAACCCCCTTTTTGACAGATAGGCAAACTAAGATGCAGGGAAGAGTTACTTATCTGATGTCATGAAGCTTTGGTTTCAGCAAAGCTATAGCTGCAAGATTGGCTTAATTCTGGACTCTGTCTACAACGCCACACACTCTTCTGTGAATAACTTAATGAGTATTTACTATATGCTAGACTCTGATTCTCATATCACTGGAGAAGTGAATTTTTAAATACATGCTATATTATAGAATAGAATATTGGACTTGTTGAGTATCTTGAATGCAGTGGTGGTCTCCATGATGAACCCCTGAGAGTCAGGGAACTGAGTTTTATTTGTCCCTACACATCCAGTCAAGGAACCAGGAAGATATAACTTTGATCAGTGAATGCAGGAACACATCCTCTGGTTGTTGAGGATTATTTACAGCCATAAAATGGGGCCAAGTCGTGACTGGTACAAGTAGTTCCAAGTAGCTCTGTTTGTGAGCAGGTCTCTGAATAAAGGCGCGGCAGTAGTGGGTGGGTGGCAATGAGTTTTTTCCCCCTTACTGGTCAATTGCCTTTTCAGGTGGTCTTTATGAAGCCATCAGTCTTTTAACCCTGACAGTCACTGTGACCCACTGCAGCTCAGGAAAGGAATCTTTCTTAATTACCAGACCTTTCTTGCTCCCCTGAGATCCTTGAGTACTACACCAGGTGGGGCTGATAGATGAGTCGTCAGGTTCTACCAGCAAAAGAGAAGTGTCTTATTTGCTCAGACCTGAGGGCTCAGCTTGCTATCCCAGCATAGTTAGAGGTGAAGCCCTGGCAAACCACCCATGATTCATGTCTCTAGGAAAAGACTTCTTTGCTCCAGCCTTTGGAATATTGCTAAGGGGTTAATAACACAGACTTCAGGGTCAGACCCTCGAGCAAAGACTCCCATCTCTGTCTCTTACTGTGAAGCAAATTGCTTGACTCCCAAGTTTTGATTTCCTCATGTGCAAGAGACTCCCTTCTCCTGCACCACTTTGAGAAGTTGGAAGGCTCAGTCCTCTGGCTACTTCACTTGTCCATGATCTTACTCCAGGCTTTAAATACTTTGTTTGTACCAATGACTCTTAAATGTTTGTCCCAGACCTCTCACCAAAACCCCAGACCCAGATACTTAACTACACACCTAACATCTCTACTGGACCATGTCATGGACATCTCAAACTTAATATGCCCCAAACCAACATCTTGATCCCTGCTCGGCCCTGTCTTCTCTATTTTTAGTAAATAGCAACTCCATTCTAGTACAGACGTGGGTATATAGATCTTCGAATCATAGTGGACTTCACTCCCCTCTTCTGGTCCATCATCAAAGCCTGCCTGCTCTGCCTCCTTCCATCTCACCTTCTCACTACCCACCCCATTACCACTGAGATCCAAGTTCCCAATATCCCTGCTTGGACAATTGCAGCAGTCACCTCCCTGGAAAGTTTCCAACCTTCCATTCTTGCCCCTTTTAGACTTTTGTCCCTCAGCAGCCATAGTGATATCTTATAAAATCACCTTTTGATTTAAATCCTTCAGTGGGACCTCCCACCTCATTCAGTAGAAGCTAAAGTCTATACAGTGTCCTACAGGGCTCTACAAACTATTTCCTCCTCTCTCACAGCCCACACTTTTCTCATTTCCTCCCACCACACTCTCTGTCATCCAAGTCACCCCAACCCATTCCATGCCACCCTCCTCACTGTCCTCCAGTGAGCATATCCCACCTCAGGGCTCCCTACAGATGCTGTTCCCTCTGCCTGAGAGGTGCTTCCCCTGCTTATCCATATGACTCACTCACTCCCTTTTCTTTAGATTTCTGCTCAAATTTCACACTGTCAAAGACACCACCCCAACTCTCCTACATGACAGCAACCTCCTCCTTTCCTGCACCATCATCCTCCATATTCTGCTTTATTCTCCCTCATTATCTTCAGTTCAGTTCAGTTCAGTTGCTCAGTCATGTCCGACTCTTTGTGACCCCATGAATTGCAGCACACCAGGCCTCCCTGTCCATCACCAACTCCCAGAGTTCACCCAAACTCATATCCATTGAGTCGGTGATGCCATCCAGCCATCTCATCCTCTGTCATGCCCTTCTCCTCCTGCCCCCAATCCCTCCCAGCATCAGAGTCTTTTCCAATGAGTCAACTCTTCACATGAGGTGGCCAAAGTACTGGAGTTTCAGCTTTAGCATCAGTCCTTCCAAAGAACACCCAGGACTGATCTCCTTTAGAATGGACTGGTTGGATCTCCTTGCAGTCCAAGGGACTCTCAAGAGTCTTCTCCAACACCACAATATCTTACTGCCACCTAAATATTCATTCAATTGCTTGTTGCCTGAGAGCAAGCACTTGACTCTGTTCACCACTGTGTCTGAAACATCTAGAATAGTGCCCAGCCCATAGAAGATACCTTATAATTATTGTTGAATCCTTAAATAAATACAATGGAGGTAATAGTCTGCCTTCTAGGATGATGGAGGGATTGGATAGGATGCTGTGTGTCAATCATCCTGCATATTATCTGCAGGTGATCCTTTTCCCAGTGGCGCTTCCAACCTGACTGCAGGTCATGGTAAGTGATAGGGTGAGAACATCCTTCCAGCCCCTTTATACAAAAAGAGAGACCTTTCACTTCTTCCAGTCCTTCTACTAAATGTTTACCTTCTTTATATCATTTAAGCAAACCTATAAAGTAGGTATTTTTATTATTCCTAACTTTGCAGCCTCAGGACTTGAGGTTTGGAGAGGCTAGAAAATTTAGATTATACATGTATAAAAGAGCATATCATATATTAGGTGTGTAACACAAGTGCGATGACTCCTCCATCCAAAGTTCTCCCTCTGACTAGGAATTTAAGACCTGTTGGCCTAGTGGGCCTCAGTAAAACCCAACTATCCCTATAGATCCTATTTTAAAAGACAAGAAAGAACTATAAGAACAGAGTGGAGTCCTCTTCCATAAATTGAGCCTATGAAGAAATCTGCCTCTACAGCTTTAATTCTTTCATCATAGAGATAATTAGGTCAGCCAGGCATGAACTTTTTCAACACTTCTTTGAAGAAAATTTATCAGAGATGCACCAAAGTGATTATATACATAAACACACACATAAGATTTATCCCATGTTTCTACTTCCAAATTTTTCCAAATTGTCCTTTGTCAGTTAAAGGAATATGGCAACAAATAGTATCAGTCATATACACAAAAAAAGTCAGAAATAACTGCAGCCCACTGCAGATACAGATGTGAGAATGTGTGTAGTATTGTTATTGTTTAGTTGCTAGGTTGTGTCCAACTCTTTTGTGTCTCCATGGACTGTAGCCTACCAGGCTTCTCTGTCCCTGGCATTTCCTAGGCAAGAATCCCAGAGTTGGTTGTCAAATCCTTCCCCAGGGGATCTTCCCAACCCAGGGATCAAACCCACATCTTCTACACTGGTAAGCTAATTCTTTATCACTGAGCCACCAGGGAAGGCCTGTGAGTAGTATACACATCCTATAATGTTTTGTATATAAAGAGATTCTGTAACCATATATAATAAAACATCAAAGGACCTATCTTTAAATAGTGGGAATCTATATTCTTGGCACCTTAACTCTGTGATTTTTATCTCTTTCCTCCTTATCTTTATTGTTTCTTCAATGAGCATATTCCATTTGAATAATAAGAGTTAAAAAGATGTTAGCCAGAAGATAGCAAGCCTCACCTCTTCCCTAACAGCATGGACACTGGTTCCAAGCAGTCTACCAGTGAATCTGTCCCCCCCTGTGCTGGTGGATATCAAAGGATGGCTCTTCTCTCAGTTTGTTAGGCTCGAAACCTCCTGGTTTCTCAATGTTACCCCACTCCTCACCCTATTGTATACTTCCTTCATTCTAACACACAAATTTTTGCTTTGAAAGAATGGCCTCCAAAAAAATTACAATAATAATTAATGAGAAACTGCAAGTATCGGTCCCATGGGAGGGGAAAGGAGATGCAAATTAAAATTAAAGTGACTAACCTCATTTTTTCTAATAACTTTACTAGTAATAATAATAATGCCCAATGCTAGCAAGGGTGCAGTGAAATTGATAGCCTTCTTCATTGTTGAGGATGTTGTATGCTCAACCCTGTGGGAAAAACAAATTGGCAATGTGAATTAAAAGCCATGAAATTAGTCACTCTATTTCAGCCAGTAATTCAAATTCAGGAAATGTATCTTTAAAACATAATAAGAGGTGCTGTCAAAGATTTATGTCCCAAGATGGTCATATTAGTGGAAAAAAATAGCTCTGGTATATCCACTCAATAAAATATGAAACCACTATTTAAAATGACTATCATGAAGACAGGGGCAATATGCTCATGAAATCTATAAAGGCACACCACGATTACAGTTTCATGTAAGTCGTGGAGAAAACAAGCCAAAACATTCTCAAAAGAAACATACCAAATACTCACACTGGGTGCAAAAGAGAGGTAGAAAATTAAAATCTGAATTTTCCAGAAAGTGAGCATGCTTCTTGAAGAATTGTTTTAATCCATTCTAAATGAGTTGGGGTGGAGATGTGCCTTCTTTGCACCTTAATTTCTCTGTGCCTCAGTTTCTGTACCTCTGAATAGCATTAAAAGAGTTTCACCTTCAGGTATGCTCTAAGTATTGGACAGGATAATACATTTGACACATTAAATAAGCTAAGTCTTTAACACGCTTAGAACAATACCTACACATAGCAAGCATGCAATGCATGTTAGTTTTGTTGTTCCCTGATCGTTTCTCTCTGCCTTGCCTCCCCATTCCTCTCCTATCTCACTGCATGCATGTGTGCTAAATCACTTCAGTCGTGTCCAACTCTTGGCAACCCTGTGGACTGTAGCACGCCACATTCCCCTGTCCATGGGATTCTCCAGGCAAGAATACTGGAGGGGGTTGTCCTGCCCTGACACAGGGATCAAACCTGCGTCTTTTATGTCTCCTGCATTGGCAGGTGGGTTCTTTACCACTAGAACCACCTGGGAAGCCCCTCCTACCTCATTATTCTCAGGAATTTCTCTTCTCACTGAAATCCTTTAAGCAACTCCCTGCTGGATCTGCCTCCACATTCCTGTGTTCCTAGCCTAAGCACAATTTTCTAAAAACAACAAACAGACAAAAGCAAGCAAAAAGATGATTTGTCTACATCACTCTCCCAAACCTCCAACATCTTCCAAATCTGGAGTCACTATTCAGAGTCACTGTTCAGACTCTTCAGTCTGTCATTTTATGCTTCATGATCAGCCCTAAGATTCCTTCTAGACCTTGCATCACCAACCACAAAACAACCCTTTGCTCTGTTGAAAGACAGTACTAACTGATCCTGCACACCTAGAAGAAACTGGCCCTAGGCCACGTGCTGTTGACACTTAATACTTACAATCACCTTGTTGTAGTCACTATTATGATCGTTTCACAGAAAAGGAAACCAGCTGAGATAAGGGACTTGCCCAGAGTCACACAACTAGTAAGTCAGAGAATGGAGATTTGAACTCCACCCCCACCAGCTATACACACCTTGGGTTCTTTCTCCTTCTGTTTCCTCCCCATGTGACTGCCTCATGAAAACACCTTCCAGGACAGGCTTTCAAAATTATCATTCTACAAACATACCATGTTTCATGCAGAACCCACTTAGGTTATTGGGTCTGCAATGGCCTATACACCCACATACAGCCCTGCCCCACACATGAGCATGTGTGCACAGCACACACGCACACAAGCACATGCCCCATCTAATCCTTAATCTCTCTTTTGAACACTATCCCTTCTTTTAAGACTATTTGAATACTTTCTCTCACAATGAAGAAAGGTCTTCATTGAATTTGGTCTACTGTTTTCTCCAGTTTTATTTATTGGCTACATCGGGTCTTAGTTGCATCACGCAGGATCTTTTGTGGTGCACAGACTCTCCAGTTGCAGCTTGTAGGCCCACTTCATCACAATATGTGGGATCCTAATTCCCCAACCAGGGATCAAACCCTCATCCCTTGCATTGCAAGATGGACTTTTAACCACTGGGCCACCAGGGAAGTCTCATATTCCATCTATTTTAATAAACGATTTACCTGTAGTCATCTGATTACTGAGATACAGGCTACAGAGCCAGCCAAGAGGTGGAAGGCATGGTTCCATCAGCAGGGAGCTTACTGTCTAGCAGCTGAATCTCTGAGGTGCCAAAAACAAAAAGGGTTAAAGTCCTAACAGAGATGAGGGAGGGCCAGAGGAGGTATGGATGGGGTTATTATTATTTAGTCACTAAGTTGTTTCCGATTCTTTGGCAACCCTGTGGACGGTAGCCCACCAGGCTCCTATGTCCATGGGATTTTCCAGACAAGAGTACTGGACTGGATTTCTGTTTCTTTCTCCAGGCATCTTCCCAACTCAGGTAATGAGCCCTCATCTCCAGCATCTCCCACATTGGCACATGGATCCTTGACCACTGAGCAACCTGCAGAACTGCTTAGCATGAGAAAATATTTTATATCAGTAAAAGAGGGACCAGGTCCTGACTGAATCTGTTATCCTAGATAAGTTACTTCTCCTTGGGTCTCAATTTCTTTCTATATAAAATGATATTAATGAGTTGAATGTCCCCTAAGTACCTCAATTTTCACCCCAAACTCAGCATAGTATCTGGCACATAGTAGATATTTGATAAATATTTATCAAGTGAATAAATAAACTCTGCCACTCTGAGGTTCACTTTATGATAAAGTCCAGATATGTGGAAGGGAGAAGAGAGTTCTTAGACCAGCATTAGGCACTCAAGAAGAAATTATTCCTAAAAGAGGTAAGGGATCACCCTTCTCTTTCTTGCAAGATCCAGGCCAGGTTTTCTCTGCAGCTCTGGCCTTTTTTTAGGCAGGGAGTGTTTAATTATTTTACTGTGAGTCTGTACCCCAGCTGGATAGAGTTAATAAACCAGCCAGGTCTTTATCTTAACAAGGAGTCTTAGGATCAAATTCTCCCCTCATTAAAGGCCTAGAAATCTCCCTGACAGCAGTGGGAGTTCTGCAGCCAGCCTGAACATGGAATTCAGTTTCTTAGTGAATTCATCCATGGGCAAGAGCCTTTAGAGGTGAAACAATCTGGGAGAGAAAGAAGGATGAAGGGAAGAGAGAAGAAAGGTTGGAGGGAGAGTGGGAGGAGAAATAAGTGGAGAAAACGGCCTCTGTTAGAACCCAGGACAGAGACAGGTAGGAAAGTGCTTCCTGAGAAGGGTGTGCTGTGGAGGGGGAGATGGAGTGGGGGCAGAGTGGGATCCTCATACACACCACCTCCCTGGACCCTCTGGGCCACACTGGGGAACAGCTATTGTCATCTGAAAGCAGACTGACCACCCTGAGCTCCCCAAATGGTAAATGTTGAAGCTTGAATGGTAAGCTCCCCATCCTCCTTACTCCCCCGCCTGTGCTCTTTCCATTAACTACACAGGTTTCCCCAAATAAACTTCAAAGCATGGCCAGCACCAGGAAAAATGTTTTACTCCTATTTCCAAGTATCACAACAACCCTCTCAGACAGACGTGGAGCCAAACAGTTCTTTCTTTTTAAGATAATGCTGCATATAGGTATATATTTATAAATACGTGTGTGTGTGTGTGTGTGTGTAGAGAGAGATTTAAATGTATACATAAAAGCATATTTATCTACTTTTTCTGCACTATTTTCAGGATATTCATAGGTATGTGTGCCTGTGGGGTCCAACATGGTCCAACATGGAACTATGAGAACTGAGTTTGAATCCTGCCTGGTTCATGCACTCTGTGACATTGAACAAATTTCTTAATGTCCCGGAGGTTTTATTTCCTCAGCCATCAGTAGAAATAATAATAAAGAATATCTCACAGGGGGCTTCCCCGGTGGCTCAGCAGTAAAGAATCTGCCTGCAGTGCAGAAGATGCAGGAGACACAGGTTCCATCCCTGGGTTGGGAAGATCCCCTGGAGGAGGGCATGACAGCCCACTCCAGTACTCTTGCCTGGAGAATCCCATGGACAGAGGAGTCTGGCAGGCCACAGTTCATGGGGTCACAAAGAGTCAGACGTGACTGAGCGGCTGAGCACATACACACATTTAGAGAATGGTTTTAAAGATTAAACAAGAGAATACATTAGCCAGTTAAAAAGATAAATGCTCTGTGATTCCGTTTACAGGAGGTCTCTGGAGTATTCAGACTCACAGAGACAGAAAGTAGAATGGTGGTTTCCAGAAGTTGACAGGAGGGGAGAATGGGAAGATGTTTAATGGGTTATCAAGTTTCAGTTTTGCAACGTGAGAAAGTTCTTGAGATGGGTTATACAGCAAGGTGAATATATTTAACACAACTGAACTGTGCACTTAGAAATGGTTTAGGTGATAAATTCTATATTAAGTATTTTTACCAAAAGTAATAAATAAGGGCAAATAGGAGAATACACATAAAAGGGCATGCATAGTGTCACACACACACCGTGCCTAGTTTTGTCACACACACACACAAGCACACACACCCAGGGGTACATGCAGTGTTCTTTTGTGGTGGCAATTTCAAGGCAGCACACTGGGTCCCTATTTAAGAAAGCTGGTTTACAAATAAAGAAGCAATCTCAGTATTAACCTGCCTCATTTGAGAAGTACAACTGGTCACATGCTAGTAGGTAGGGAGAAGATAGCACAAGGGCAAAGAAGTGGGGGAAAGAGAGAATTTCTCCATACTTGAGGCTAACACTTTATTTTTTTTCCCAATATTTGCCAGTGTGTCTGTGGGCATTATGCAGAGCTGCCATTCATTCAGCAGCTCCTGAAGGCCAAGTATTTTAAATGCTTAATCCCACCGAACATTCCAATTCACCCATCACCATATAAGGTAGCAATTAGCTCCATTAGGCAGATGGGACAACAGAGGCTAAAAGAGTCAAGTAACTGACCCAAGGTCACATGACTAGCTGATGCAGCTTTATTTTGAACTTGAATGTCTTCTTGTATTCCAAAGTCTGTTTATTCTCTGCTATAACAAACCTCCTCTCCTTTTCTTATAATGCTAATCCAGAACATTCCTAGATACCGTACAAATGCTGGAAAGTAAGTGTGGCTGTTGGGTGAATATATTCCCTTCCAGCTAGAGGAAGATGTGTGTGTGTGTGTGTGTGTTTGTATGTGTGTGTGTGTGTGTGTTGCTCAGTTGCGTCTGACTCTTTGTGACCCCATTGTCTGTAGCCAGCCAACCTTCTCTTGCCCATGGGATTTCCCAAGCGAGAATACTGGAGTGGGTTGCCATTTCCTTCTCCCGGCGATCATCCTGACCCAGGGATCGAAATCTCATCTCCTGCCCCTCCGGCACTGGCAGATGGATTCTTTATCACTCTGCCACCTGGGAAGGCCCTAGAGGAAGATACTACACCCTGAAGCATGAATGCAATGGGTCATGGGGTAGACCAGGTGACCAAGGGGTAATTCTATGTGTTAGTTTTAGCTTTTAGGGTCCCTAGCGGTCCATAGAATTGCCCACTGGAGGGAAATACCGAGGTTGTTGGGTTCCCAGGCATGAGTCAGACCATGAGGGGATAGAATTCAGGGCTGAGGGGGAGCCTCAGTGGTGGTAGAATAAATAAAGCTGATTATCAGGGTCAAGAGGGAAAGTGAGTCCAGAAATTAAAGCAGAAACAATGGACTTGAAAGCAGCATGGACCAAATGTAGTACAAAGAAAGAGCACAGAATGGGCCCCACCACCACATCTCGGAAGCTTTCCTTGAGGACAAAGGAAACAGTGGGTTTCCCCCTCAAGGCAGCACTTGGGACATGAGTGGGCTTAAAGGGCCTGCAGGGGAAACCCTTAGCATGTTTCTGAAATGTGCCCTTAATTATTGAGTGTGCCACGTGTATTAGCCTATGAACCAGAGCTCAAAGATGAGTGCCTGACTCCACTGATACTTTTCATCTCTACCAGTTCAGTCCCTAGTCAGCCTTACAAGGGAAACAAGATTTAGGTCTTCCCCTCCACCATCCCTGGAACATAATGTCAGAAAACAAGCACTATGCATTTTTGAGAAATTGAACTGTGCCAAATGAGCTTCACATTGGCCAGAGGACACATCGTGTCACCAAATGCAGAAGGAATGATGGCAAACCATCTGAAGACAGTAGGGAGAGGAGGGCTCTGAGAAAAGGGTCTTAGGTCTGGGACTGAGCACTCTCAGCCCCTTCCTCTGGCTCTCTCAATTCTAAGATAGTGGTGCTGCAGTTGGCAGTGATGACATTTGGTCTATGCTCATCACTCAAACCCCACAGGCTGATTATAAGATGGCCACAAGCAGAGTGCTTTTGCCAAACCAGAAGCTTTGGTCTTGCTATTTGCTCTCTTGCCTATCGGGTGACAGGAAAACCAAGAAAATACTGGAGCCCACAGCTGTCTTGTGCCTCCCTGGTGGCTCGGCAGTAAAGAATCTGCCTGCAATGCAGGAGATGTGGGTTCAATCCCTGGGTCAGGAAGATTCCCTGGAGAAAGAAATCACAACCCACTCCAATATCCTTGCCTGGGAAATTCCATGGACAGAGGAACCTGATGGGCTGCAGTCAATGGGATCATAAGAGTCCGACATGACTTAGGGACGAAACCACTACCACCACCACAGCTATCTTGTATTTGGGTGTCCCCCTAGTCCTTGGAGAAACAAGACCAAGAGAAAATGATGTAGACTTGGAAGAGTGCATCCCAGTATGCAAAGTTCTTTCAGTTCAGTTCAGTCGCTCAGTCGTGTCCGACTCTTTGCGACCCCATGAATCGCAGCACGCCAGGCCTCCCTGTCCATCACCATCTCCCGGAGTTCACTCAGACTCACGTCCATCGAGTCAGTGATGCCATCCAGCCATCTCATCCTCTGTTGTCCCCTTCTCCTCCTGCCCCCAATCCCTCCCAGCATCAGAGTCTTTTCCAATGAGTCAACTCTTCGCATGAGGTGGCCAAAGTACTGGAGTTTCAGCTTTAGCATCATTCCTTCCAAAGAAATCCCAGGGTTGATCTCCTTCAGAATGGACTGGTTGGATCTCCTTGCAGTCCAAGGGACTCTCAAGAGTCTTCTCCAACACCACAGTTCAAAAGCATCAGTTCTTCGGTGCTCAGCTTTATTCACAGTTCAACTCTCACATCCATACATGACCACAGGAAAAACCATAGCCTTGACTAGATGGACCTTAGTCGGCAAAGTAATCTCTCTGCTTTTGAATATACTATCTAGGTTGGTCATAACTCTTCTTCCAAGGAGTAAGCGTCTTTTAATTTCATGGCTGCAGTCACCATCTGCAGTGATGTTGGAGCCCAAAAAAATAAAGTCTGACACTGTTTCCACTGTTTCCCCATCTTTTTCCCATGAAGGGATGGGACCAGATGCCATGATCTTCGTTTTCTGAATGTTGAGCTTTAAGCTAACTTTTTCACTCTCCTCTTTCACTTTCATCCAGAGGCTTTTTAGTTCCTCTTCACTTTCTGCCATAAGGATGGTGTCATCTGCATATCTGAGGTGATTGATATTTCTCCCGGCAAGCTTGATTCCAGCTTGTGTTTCTTCCAGTCCAGCATTTCTCATGATGTACTCTGCATAGAAGTTAAATAAGCAGGGTGACAATATACAGCCTTGAAGTACTCCTTTTCCTATTTGGAACCAGTCTGTTGTTCCATGTCCAGTTCTAACTGGACCTGCATACAGATTTCTTAAGAGGCAGGTCAGGTAGTCTGGTATTCCCATCTCTTTCAGAATTTTCCACAGTTGATTGTCATCCACACAGTCAAAGGCTTTGGCATAGTCAATAAAGCAGAAATAGATGTTTTTCTGGAACTCTCTTGCTTTTTCCATGATCCAGCGGATGTTGGCAATTTGATCTCTGGTTCCTCTGCCTTTTCTAAAACCAGCTTGAACATCAGGGAGTTCACAGTTCACATACTGCTGAAGCCTGGCTTGGAGAATTTTGAGCATTACTTTACTAGCATGTGAGATGAGTGCAATTGTGCGGTAGTTTGAACATTCTTTGACATTGCCTTTCTTTGGGATTGGAATAAAAACTGACCTTTTCCAGTCCTGTGGCCACTGCTAAGTTTTCCAAATTGGCTGGCATATTGAGTGCAGCACTTTCACAGCATCATCTTTCAGGATTTGAAACAGCTCAACTGGAATTCCATCACCTCCACTAGCTTTGTTCATAGTGATGCTTTCTAAGGCCCACTTGACTTCACATTCCAAGATGTCTGGTTCTAGATTAGTGATCATCATCATGATTATCTGGGTCGTGAAGATCTTTTTTGTACAGTTCTGTGTATTCTTGCCACCTCTTCTTATTATCTTCTGCTTTAGTTAGGTCCATACCATTTCTGTCCTATATCGAGCCCATCTTTGCATGACATGTTCCCTTGGTATCTCTAATTTTCTGGACGAGATCTCTAGTCTTTCCCATTCTGTTGTTTTCCTCTATTTCTTTGCACTACCTGCCTAGAATCTAGTAGGAGAGAAGTTATCTGCACATAGCTCAGGAGAAAATCAAAGTCCTACAACACTAGCCTCTCCCACCTCTTCAGATATTCTCCACACCTCACAAGTAGGTAAATGCTTGGTTCGAGCTATACTAATCTTCCTCCTGTTCCTTGAACTCTCCAAAATCACCCCTACCTCACTACCACCTCAAGGCCTTGGCACCTCCTGGACACCCACTGTTCTCTCCTTCTGGAATGTGCTTCCCTATCAATTTACATGCCAGCTCCTTCTCCTCACTCAAGTTTCAACTCAAATGCCACCTTTTCCAGGACCCCTCTTGTCCATCCCTGCTTCCCTGAGACAAGAGCACCAGAATGCAAAGCTAGATCATCCCTCTTCTGAAGGGCAGTGGAGAAACTACCTTTCAGTCCTTTGATGTCAAAATGCAAGTGAACTTCCTAGTCACTTGTTACAAATCTAAAAAACACCCATCTATGATAACCCTTAACATGGGGCATTACTTTGATGGGGGAAAGTGAGTCCTGCTTCTGATCAGAGCAGGGGCAGGAGTCCTGTTCCCTGGATGTTCCTACCCAACAATGAAGGTCACTAATACAGAGGCATCTAGGCTGGGAGAGGCTGGTGAAGGAGGTTTGTGAGAAATTTTCAGGCTAATCCTTGCTAGAACTCTTTGTCTAAAACCTAGAACCTGGTGATGAGTTTGATGGGAGGATTTTTAGGCTGTGTCCTGAAGAACACATTATTAATATTCTAATGGTAGTGGTACTGGCGGTGGTGACCCAGAATCCCCTCCCACACACACAAGCAGGGTGAGTGTTTCTCCTACACACTTACACTCAGACACAAGACAACCATGTTCCATGGTGAAATCCCACTGCCTGTTCACCCACTCCCCATCACTGGGTCTTCGGTGTCCTGCGTTTTATACGTATGCAAGAGAGGAAAGGCTCATCACGTCCCTGAGAAGAGCTGAAAGCTGAGAAGCACAAACACTGGCCTGAGACACAGAAGACATGGGTTTGGATTCTAAATCCACCCCTTCCTAGCTTTGAGACTTTAGGGAAATCATGTGATTGATCCCTCTGAACTTCTGTTTCTCACCTTAAAACAGAGACTTGGTAAGTCATATAGAGAAAGACAAATATAGGATATCACCTATATGTGGAATCTTAAAATGATACAAATGAACTTATTTACAAAACAGAAATGGAATCACAGACATAGAACACAAACTATATAGTTACCAAAGAGAAAAGGAGGTAGGGAGATAAACTGAGAGTTTGGAATCAATATATACACATTACTATATATATTGGGTTGGGCAAAAGGTTCATTTGGATTTTTCATAAAGATGTTATGGAAAAACCCAAATGAACTTTTTGGCTAACCAAATATAAAATAAGCAACAAGGTCCTACTGTGTAGCACAGGGAATGTACTCAATATCTTATATTAATCTACAGTGGAACAGAATATGAAAAAGAATAGGTGTGTCGATATCTATACTGAAATACTTCGCAGGACACCTGAAACTGACACAACATTGTAAATCAACTAAATTTCAAGTCAGGTTTTCATAAGCAAATAAAACAGATTTGAATCTGACCTTAGTCTACAATTCTGTATAGAAAAGGTGAGAGAATTCCAGAAGAACATCTACTTCTGCTTCATTGACTATGCTAAAACCTTTGATTGTGTGGATCACAACAAAATGTGGAAAATTTTTAAAAAGATGGGAATACCAGACCACCTTACCTGCCTCCTGTGTGGCAGGTAAGAGGTCAAGAAGCAACAGTTAGAACCAGACATGGAACAACACTCTAGTTCCAAATTGGGAAAGGAGTACATCAAGGTTGTATATTGTCACCCTGCTTATTTAACTTATATGCAGAGTACATCATGTGAAATGCCAGGTTTTGTGAAGCACAAGCTGGAGTCAAGATTGCCAGGAGAAATATCAATAAGCTCAGATATGCAGATGACACCACCCTTATGGCAAAAAGCGAAGAGGAGCTTGATGAAGGTGAAAGAGGAGAGTGAAAAAGCTGGCTTAAAACTCAACATTCAAAAAACGAAGATCATGGCGTCCAGTCCCATCAGAAACAATGGAAACAGACTTTATCTTCTTGGTCTCCAAGATCATTGCAGATGGTGACTGTACCCATGAAATTAAAAGATGCTTGCTTCTTGGAAGAAAAGAGGTGAAAAACCTAGACAGCACATTAAAAATTAGAGACATTACTTTGCCAACAAAGGTCTATCTAGTCAAAGCTATGATTTTTCCAGTAGTCATGTATGGATGTGAGGGTTGAACCATAAAGAAGGTTGACCATCAAAGAAATGATGCTTTTGAACTGTGGTGTTGGAAAAGACTCTTGAGGGTCCTTTGGACAGCAAGGAGTTCAAGCCAGTCAATCCTAAAGGAAATCAGTCCTGAATATTCATTGGAAGGACTGATGCTGAAGCTGAAGCTCCAATACTTTGGCCACCTAATGCAAAGAGCCAACTCATTGGAAAAGACCCTGATGCTAGGAAAGATCGAAGGCAGGAGGAGAAGGGGATGACAGAGGATGAGATGGTTGGATGGTATCACTGACTCAATGGACATGAGTTTGAGCAAGCATCAGGAGATGGTGAAGGACAGGGAAGCCTGGGGTGCTTCAGTCCATGGGATCACAAAGAGTCTGACACGACTGAACAACAATTTGACCAAGAACACTACATAAATGTGAGATTCAACAATTTGGTTCAATAAAAAATAAAGAGAGAGGACCAAAGAGGTGCTGATGTTACATAGAAAAATTATTTCTTTCCTCTGATCGCCACAGGTGGGACAGTAGCATTTATTGCAATCAGCAGTAGCGACGATTTACAAAGTCTCCCACTAGGATACCTGGATACAAGAACCCTCCTTGAGGCTTTGAGAATGATTTTATTTACATACGTTTGAATCACAAACAAATATTCAGAAGCCTACTTACTCCAGGTGCACAGAGAATGCCTTTATTATTATAAGTTTATTCTTTACTTGTCTTCTGTCTTGACAGATGGCCTCTGCCTCTCTGCACCTGGCCACCCCAACCTCCCAGGAGCTGCCTTTAGAGTTATGACCCTTCAAACGGTGATTATCACTGATTTACTTTCAGCAAGGTGCTGGGCATAGTATTATCAGTTATCACTAATTTTCTCTTATTCTCGCTACAATCCTAGGTGATAACTGCTATGCTTATCCTCATTACACACACAAGGACACTGAGGATCAAAGAGGTTAAGTGACTTGCCCAGGGCCCCGCGGTGCTGAAGTGACAGAGCAGGCTATTTGGGCTCTTGTGGTGGTGGTTTAGTCTCTGAGCCATATCTGACTCTTATGACCCCGTGGACTGTAGGCTGCCAGCTCCTCTGTCCAAGGGATTTCCCGGGCAAGAATACTGGAGGCAATTACCATTGCCTTCTCCAGGGGATCTTCCCAGCCCAGGGATCCAACCCATGTCTCCAGAATTGGCAGGCAGTGTCCTGCATTGCCAGGGGATGCTTCACCACTGAGCCAGCAAGGGAACACTAATATTTGGGCTCTTAAAACCTCACTTTACCCACTGCAAAGGAGAGACAGTAGAGCTTCCTAACTGACCAGTGTCCTCTGTCTGTTCTATCAAAGAAGAGGCAGTGAAGGGTGATCCACCCCGCCCTTCCCACCCCCAGCTCCTCCCTGCCAGAGACCTCAGGCCCACATAGCCGTCCACACAACCATCCGCATAGCCAGCTCTGACTTCCCAAGCCAGTCATCCAGGGGAAGTCCACTTGTGGCAGATCAGCAGGACTTTCCACTCCACAGAGGACTCCAGCCTTGCCAAGTTCTCCAGCAGCCAGGCTCCAGGACATGGGCCTCATGTGTTCCCATTGCATAAGTGTTATTCCAGCTAGTTCCCGGAATCAGAAATATGGCAAGCCATTCACCTGGTGGGGAGCCTTTGCCCGGGAGGGACACTTGTTTGGTTAGCTGTGTCTTCAAGGCCTTTTCCAGGAGACCAGCTTGTGAAAAGTGTTGTCTAGAAAAACCCATTTCTTAAGTCAAAGTGACTTTATTTTCCCTATTCTCAGTCCCCCAACACATTTCCTCCCAGTGATCTTTCAAACCCACCCCAGCAGCCTCCTCCCTGGGTCAAGCCCCCATCTCTGGGTGCCTGCATGGCCTCTTTGCAAGTCTTCCAGCTTTCCTGCCTCCAGCCAGGCCCAGCTCTAGGCCAACCTCTACATATCAGCCAGGAGCATCTTTCCAAATGCCAATTTACTGCCTTGCCCGAGCATAATATCCCTCAATGGCCCTCTAGTTCTAAAAAATAAATACTTTTCTACTGTTTTGTTTACATTAAGAAAATATTATAATAATTTGAAAGAAAATATTTTAAGATATGCTTCCCTCCCTAGACTGAAATCTTCTTGAAATGGAAAGGATGTCTTTTTTTGTCTCTGTCTCCCTAGAACACAGTGCCCTATACACAGTAGGTAAGAAGTCAAAGAGTCTAGTTAATCAGAACTCATGAGGAATAGATATCCAGTGTAACTAGACTGGGGTGATAAAATTCTAGCCAAAACTATTTAGTCAATATGTGTAGTATTATCTAAAATAAAAAAACAATTTCCATCATAATTTTTGTTACTGCAAATAGTTCTTGGGACTTCCTTGGTGGGACAGTGGTTAAGAATCTGCCTACCAATTCAGGGGACACAGTTTCCATCCCTGGTTCGAGAAGATTCCACAGGCCACAGAGCCACTAAGCGGATGCTCCGCAACGACTGAACTCACGTGCCTAGAGCCTGTGCTCCATGACAAGAGAAGCCACCATAATGAAGGGTCCACACACTGCAGCTAGAGAGCAGCCCCCACTCGCTACGACTAGAGAAAGACTCCGTGCAACAATGAAGACCCAGGGCAACCAAAAGTAAATTTTAAAATTATTTTTAAAAGATGATTCTTAAACCCTCTTTATCAATGTGTATTAGGCTAGAACTCCCTGTTTGGACACACTGGGATCCATTTGTCCAAATCTCCTGTGTCTTGAAGAAGATAGTACTCTTCAAGACAGGCCCTGATTTTGATGAGCTTGCAGGACAGAACCAGAGAAGTGAGGAGTAATTAGCAGGAGAACAATCTCAGCCCTACAGTCTCCTCTTCTCTGTTTAGAATGCCAGTCATAGCCTTTCTTGCAGTTTGTGTCTCCAGGGTCAAATTCATGCTCTATCGTGTACCAGCTCGTGGCATGTGGCAAGCCTCTTCATTCTGGAGACTACATTTTTGCATCTGTGCATGGATTAGTTGTGAAAAATAATCACGTGTGTGTGTGTGCATAAACATTACTTCTGTACAATGCTGTCTCTCCTGTAAGACTGGACACTTGCATTGGAGAAACTGTGTTTCTTGCCTTCGTTTAAGGTCCTAGAAGTTACTCTTGAATTGATTGGGTGTTCAGCTGATGATTTGGGGCAGGAGTTGACATACAACCTGGATGTGTCAGCCTCCCTGACCTCTAGTAGAAACAAGGCCAAGATTTAGCACAGCGTGGGTCCCTAACTCAGGCTGGAGAATGCTCACTGCCAAAAGGAGGCAGCAGACAGTTCAGGCTTCCAAGAGGCCTTCCAGGGGAAACATTTTGTTCACTTCCTGACTGACTCTGCCTAGCTTTGGACTTCTTGTACAGTTCCACAGGCTCAGAAACCTGATTTTGAGGGCCCCCAAGAGCTGATTGTTCTCTCCTGCACACCAAGAGCTAGTCTCCTAGAAGCAGGGTTTGCTGATGTGCTGCTGTATTAATAGAGAAAGAACCAGGAGGTACCAACACACGGAGGTGGAACCCACACCTCAGCACAAGCAGTGCCTTCTCTCCCCATAGGCCATGCTGCTTGGGATGTCACATCATATTCCAAAGTTTGCCAGATGAGCTGAGTATTAGCACAAGAGAAATTAGATGCATAAACTCTCTAATAGCACCTAATTAAGATAACCTCATGTGATTCTGAGCACACAGCCTGGACAGAGTGCCAAAACGTCCCTCTGTGACTCTGCTTTCCTTCCTTCTTCAAATATATTTGAGATCTACAGTCGGATTAAGATCAGCTGACTCTCACAGTCCTGCGAGCCATCCTGTCTCCTTTCTAATCCTCTGCGCCTTTTCTTAAACTTTAACTCTCAGAGGATAATCGTGTTTCCATATTTCTGAGTTCTCCCAGGAAGTTGCTTATAATCCTGTGCGCTGGCAACAATTTTCCTTGGGAACAAACCGGTGGAGCGGAATGAGCATCAAATCTGCAGTCAAGGAAGCGAGATTAAGAGCAAGCTTAGACACTTGGATGAAATGAACCACCTCCCATCATCTGTTCCATGGAAATGAAATGCTAATAACTCCTCCTCTACGGTAATGACAAGGGTCAAGTGAAGTCAAGGATGTTATCAACCCCATATGACTTGCTAGTCATTATTTCAGTTTTTTTCTATATAGTCTGAAAATAAGAAGGATACAATTTGACCCTCTCTCAGCCAGTTTGTAACCAACAAAAATGGAAAAACCGTTTGTCAAATACGACGCAGGGTTTAACAGTCAGCCACTGTCTTCTCTCCCAGATTATTCATGCCTCTTCTCCATCTGAAATACTGGTCCCAGACAGCCCTAAAGGATACATCTGAGGAAGCATCCAATTGGACGTACTTCCTGAAGAGCTGTCTGGGGAGAGGTTGGATGTTTTTGCCCCATCTTTCACATAGCTAGAAGTTCCAGTGCTATAAAAGCCAAGAATTGGGTGGAGATTCATCCAGAAAAAAGCCAGACATTCTGGATACCAGAAGGAGTTCACTTGGGGTTGGATTGATTCGTCTGTCAAATAGTAGCAGACACTAGGATTCTTTCTTAATGAGAGCTCACTAGCCCACCCCTTGTAGAGTATGAACAGCACGAACAGTATTTGGCAGATACATCTACCTACTGTGCACTTCCCTGGTGGCTCAGAGGTTAAAGCGTCTGCCTCCAATACAGGAGACCTAGGTTCAATCCCTGGGTCAGGAAGATCCCCTGGAGAAGGAAATGGCAACCCACTCCAGTATTCTTGCCTGTAGAATCCCATGGATGGAGGAGCCTGGTGGGCTACAGTCCACGGGGTCGCAAAGAGTCAGACACGACTGAGTGACTTCACTTTATGCTATTAAAACCAAAGCAGATACTGACTCTCAGCTTTCTTATCTTCACTGTCATTCATGCCTCAATACTTCTTAATACCTTTTCTTCACTTTGAATCTTCACTAGTGGCTCAGATGTTAAAGAGTCTGCCTGCAATGCAGCAGTCCTGGGTTTGATCTCTGGGTCTGAAAGATCCCCTGGAGGAGGAAATGGCTACGCACTCCAGTATTCTTGCCTGGAGAATTCCATGGGCAGAGGAGCCCCACAGACCATGGGGTTGCAAAGAGTTGGACACAACTGAGCAACTAACACCCATGCATCCTTTTCCTCAACATGAAATAACTCCTGACTGTAATCCCCTCAGGCTATGACCATCTATACCCCCACATCCATCTTTTGCTTGTCAACAATTGGCAGAGGAAGGAGGGGACACAAAGACCTTATCTATAACTCCCTAGCATCTAGCAAGGTATCTAGAAGTAGTTCATTGAGTGTTAAGTGGATGAATGAATGATGAATCGGTGAACGAATAAATGAGTAAGTGGAAGAATAAATCAGAGTTAGTGAATGAATAAGTAAATGAATAAATTAATAACCAGAAACCTGCATTTTCCTTCCTCAAATATAAATTAGTTGATTTCCTTGTTTTATTCTAGGATGGCCTAGACGGCATGATTTTCACAACAAAGGAGAAAAACAGGTCGATTAAACCAGGGGAATAAAAATGGGCTTTGGGTTTTGGGTTTATTGGGTTTAATTCCCAACCACCCAGTGATAGTCTAAGAGAATCTGGGCACAGTGCTAACGTCTAGGTACACAAATGGGGTGTGAGCTCTGAACAGTAACCTGCTTATTAAGGCAATGGTTTGCTTTTTAAAAGCTCACATTGTGTCTCCATAGTGAGTGACCTGAGTCACTGCTACTTCTCTTTGCGTGTCAGAACAGGGTCCACAGAAAGAATTGATGTTTTCAAGTGCCCAGAGGTGTGTGCTTTTCTTTCAGTTGTTGCATAATGTAAACAACACTATCCTCCATTTCACCACTGAGAAATCTGGGTCTCCAAGAGGTGATGTGACCTGCCCAGAATCGCATCACTTGTTCATGGATCTAGGGTTCTAATCCAGGCCAGTCTAAATCTAAGTCCAGGCTTTTCCCACCCTTTACTACAGATAACTAAGTTAGTGGTTCTCAAACATGAGAATACTGGAGGGATTGTTAAAACCCAGAGGGCTGGTCTTAACCTCCAGATTTTAGTCAGAATGGGTTGGGGCCTGAGATTCTGCATTTTTAACACGTCTCCCAGTGAAGATGTTGATGCTGGTCCAGGGATTACACTTTGAGAAACATTTGGCTAGGATATCAGAAAGGATTGTCATTAGTAAAACCCAACTGGAGGTAATTTGAGCCCCAAAGTAGCGTTTTGCTATGTCCTTTCACCCAAAGGAAGGAACACAGTTGAGTCTCAAATAGGTCTGGAACCAGAGCCAGGCCTCTATCTCAGCCCTCATCTTGGCTTCTCTTTGAAATTTGCTTTCTTTGTCTTCTATTTATACTAGCTCCTGAATCTGCCCTCCTATCCAGAGATAGACCACAAGACAGGCAGCATTTTCCAAGGTGACAGCATGAAAAGCCAGCAACCCAAAGACTGACTCTCTTACTGTTTGTTCTTGTTATTCAGTCACTAAGTCGTGTCCAACTCTTTGTGACCCCACGGACAGTAGCACAAGTGGTTCCTCTGTCCATGAGGCTCTCCAGGCAAGAATACTGGAGTGGGTTGCCATTTTCTTCTCCCGGGAATCTTCCCAGACCAGGGATCAAACCCATGTCTCCTGCATGGGCAAACAGATTCTTTACTGCTGAGCTACCAGGGACTCTTTCACTGTGCCAGACCCAAGTTCATGAGACTTGCTTGAATGGGACACCCATTACTGGTCTATCCTGTGACCAAGATAATGATGCAGAAGGCACTGTACAAAGTGGCTGCCAGGGCCTCGTCGCTGCGACCATGTACGGTAGATTGACAGAGAAGGGTAGTTCACACAGAAAGGAACTGGGCAGTAAATAACCGCTATGGCAGGGATGCGAGAAATGTGCATGCATTTCTAATCCTACACATAGGTAAGAAGTAAGAAAGTCATATTAAGCCAGCACAGCGACCAGAATGAGAACAGTGGTTGGAGAACCTTTCAAAATATGTCATTGGTGGCCTTAAGAAATAATATTTTACCCTTGGTCTAGAGGAGACACAGTAAACAGTAAACCCATCTGGTTTGCAAATTCTCTTAAACAAGTTTACACAGACAATTCTTAGGGCTAAATAGAGCCAGTTCTGTTTTCTTAGAAGGAGAACAATGGAATGTGGAATTTCAGACCAGTGCAGCTGGCAAAGCTGGGTCAGGGGAAAAGTGCAGATTACATTCATTAATGTTTTGCAAACCCACCCTATCCCCACCCTGTTACGCCCTTGCCTATCTTCACCCTGCAAGGGAAAAGCCTGAAATTACTAAAGAAAGGAGAGAATCTGAAGCAGATCGAGTCAACACTCAGCAAGGTCTTCTCTACAGGCACCCACACAGGCTTGGCGCTGTGTGTTCAAGAAAGAATCTGCATCAGACTGTGTGCTGCTGAGCTAGGAACCCTGTCATGGCAGCCTTTCTGACTCTGGAAATTCCAGTGATGGGATCTCTGAAGAAAGAGAGGTGCTGGTAGGAGGCATGGTGGAGAGAGTACTTGATTTTTGATTAAGTCTCAGCAGATTCGACTCATGACCCTAACAAACTGTGTGCCTGTGTGCATGCTCAGTTGCTCAATCATGTCTGACTCTTTGCGGCCCATGGACTGTAGCCCGCCAGGTTCCTCTGTCCATGGAGTTTTCCCTGCAATACTGGATTGAGTTGCCATTTCCTCCTCCAGGGTATCTTCCCAACCCAGGGATTGAACCCACATCTCTTGTGTCTCTTGCATTGGCAGACAGATTCTTTACTACTGGGCCACCTGGAAAGCCCTAAAAAAACTGAGAGATGAGCCCAAATCAGCCAGTGTAATTCTTTGCCCTTCCTTCTCCTCATCTAATACTGCCAACTATAATCATAAGTGTCCTTCTGTTTCTCTAGGTTGCTATAAATTGCAAATGTGATCAGCTGAGACATCATGTATGGGGTCAGGACCAGGACACTGGTCCAGATATGATGTTTTATGCAAATTAGAAAAAGACACCCCCCTCCTCCATTCAGAGCAAGTGGTTTAGCAAGCTGAGCATGAGCTGCATCTCGCCCCCTCAGCTAGGGCTCCCTCCCTGCCTAGGAAATACCTCCACCACCTTCACAGTGGCCCCAGGTCATGGTGGCCCCTTTAAGAACAAGGTAAATCTGCACCAAGTACAGAGACTTCAGGATGGTCTCAATCAGCCTTGGTGATAGCAAGAGGCAAGAAGCCATCCTCACTGTCATCCCCATCCAGGTTAGGACAGGTACCCAGAATGATCTCACCCCCTCCAGAAACTAAAGGCAGAGAGAGTCATGAACATGCTCATACTGAATACTCAACTGGAAATTTCTGCACTCTTCCAGAAAAACAACAGTTTTTAGAAGCTTCAAGCTGGCTGGTTTGAATTTACATATTTTCACCAAAACCTCTCCAGCTCTCCTTTCCTGTATTAGGCCTATAGTTGCAGTTCCTTCTATGACTGTGCCTATATAATCTGAGCAGAGGTTTGGTCTCTAATATTATGTAAGAGCCATGTACTCTTTGCCACGAGAGTTCTTTACCACAAGTGGATGTTAACTCTGCTTGTGCCTTTTTTTCCTGCTGTTTGTTTTTGCTAGACATCTATTTTTCTTTGACTACTTGTTCTACTTTTGTCTTTGTCTAAAACACGATGAGACCTAGGTTCCTTTTCAAATTGATATTTGGCTAAAATGCTTTGATTGGGTCTGTTGAGCCTCAATTGCACTCATCTCACATGCTAGTAAAGTAATGCTCAAAATTCTCCAAGCCAGGCTTCAGCAATACATGAACCATGAACCCCCTGACGTTCAAGCTGGTTTTAGAAAAGGCAGAGGAACCAGAGATCAAATTGCCAACATCCACTGGATCACGGAAAAAGCAAGAGAGTTCCAGAAAAACATCTATTTCTGCTTTATTGACTATGCCAAAGCCTTTGACTGTGTGGATGACAATCAACTGTGGAAAATTCTGAAAGAGATGGGAATACCAGACCACCTAACCTGCCTCTTGAGAAATCTGTATGCAGGTCAGGAAGCAACAGTTAGAACTGGACATGGAAGAACAGACTGGGTCCAAATAGGAAAAGGAGTACATCAAGGCTATATATTGTCACCCTGCTTATTTAACTTCTATGCAGAGTACATCATGAGAAATGCTGGACTGGAAGAAACACAAGCTGGAATCAAGCTTGCCGGGAGAAATATCAATCACCTCAGATATGCAGATGACACCACCCTTATGGCAGAAAGTGAAGAGGAGCTAAAAAGCCTCTTGATGAAAGTGAAAGAGGAGAGCGAAAAAGTTGGCCTAAAGCTCAACATTCAGAAAACGAAGATCATGGCATCCAGTCCCATCACTTCATGGGAAATAGATGGGGAAACAGTGAAAACAGTGTCAGACTTTATTTTTTGGGCTCCAACATCACTGCAGATGGTGACTGCAGCCATGAAATTAAAATACGCTTACTCCTTGGAAGAAAAGTTATGACCAACCTAGATAGTATATTCAAAAGCAGAGAGATTACTTTGCCGACTAAGGTCCATCTAGTCAAGGCTATGGTTTTTCCTGTGGTCATGTATGGATGTGAGAGTTGGACTGTGAAGAAGGCTGAGTGCCAAAGAATTGATGCTTTTGAACAGTGGTGTTGGAGAAGACTCTTGAGAGTCCCTTGGACTGCAAGGAGATACAACCAGTCTATTCTGAAGGAGATCAACCCTAGGATTTCTCTGGAAGGAATGATGCTAAAGCTGAAGCTCCAGTACTTTGGCCACCTCATGCAAAGAGTTGACTCATTGGAAAAAACTCTGATGCTGGAAGGGATTGGGGGCAGGAGGAGAAGGGGATGACCGAGGATGAGATGGCTGGATGGCATCACCGACTCGATGGACGTGAGTCTGAGTGAACTCCGGGAGATGGTGATGGATAGGGAGGCCTGGCGTGCTGGGATTCATGGGGTCGCAAAGAGTCGGACACGTCTGAGCAACTGAACTATGAACTATGTTAAGACTCAAGATCGGAACCTTCAGTACCTAGAATCACAGAAAGGGGGCGCACAGCACGACCCTGTTTGTGGTGAACTAAGATGTGAGAATTGGACTGTGAAGAAAGCTGAGCGCCAAAGAATCGATGCTTTTGAACTGTGGTGTTGGAGAAGACTCTTGAGAGTCCCTTGAACTGCAAGGAGATCCAACCAGTCCATCCTGAAGGAGATCAGCCCTGGGATTTCTTTGGAAGGAATGATGCTAAAGCTGAAACTCCAGTACTTTGGCCACCTCATGCGAAGAGTTGACTCATTGGAAAAGACTTTGATGCTGGGAGGGATTAGGGGCAGAAGAAGAAGGGGACGACCAAGGATGAGATGGCTGGATGGCATCACTGACTCGATGGACGCGAGTCTGAGTGAACTCCGGGAGATGGTGATGGACAGGGAGGCCTGGCGTGCTGCAATTCACGGGGTCGCAAAGATTCAGACACAACTGAGCGACTGAGCTGAACTGAACTGAACTGAAGTCCTAGAGGATTTCTCAACTCTTCCTCCCATCTCACCCCACCTTGCTCCCTATGCTTGACATTCTGACTTCATGGACCATTTTCCACTTACATCTTCACCCTTCATAGTAAACTTGACCCTCCACACTCTCTGCCAGCTACAGATATTGAGATCACCTCCCAACTAACAACATGTTGGTTCCCTCCTCCCAGCTTGAACCACTGGGGATTTTTACAGGTTTAGCTGTGCCCAGAAGGCCTCACACAGTCAGTGACCTCACCCCCTGGAGTTATATGTCAGTGAGGCCACCAAACTCAGGGACAGAAAAGAGTAAGGAGAACTGAGGAGAAATCTCAGGGAAATTTGGAAAGAACAGCAAGTTTCCCCTCCTTCATGAGGGTAGAACCCCTCGCCCAGATCCTACTTGGGAAGAAAAGCACTATGAACCTCATAGTAGAATCTGAGCCCATACCAGTAGACTAATGGGAAGACCCCAGTGATGCCAAAAGAGAATTTCAGGAGGCTCAAAAGAGCTGTAAATACATTTCATAAGATGTTCAGTGAAAAATCAACATAGATCATTGTTAAAGCTGATTGTCAGTTAATGCATCCAGGATTGTGTTGCCTGTATCGGCATGCTTTTGGAAATTCCTGAATGTTTCTGAAATCTGAGGCTCTCCCTGCTTCCAGACTTGTTTCACTCAATTTCACCCTTGAGAGTGGCCAGAGGCCTTGCCACCCACCCGCTGGGAACCATCAGCAGTTTCCCACCACCCCACTAAACACAGTGTGACCTAGGTCAGGACAGAAGGCCCTGCAGGACCGGGCCTGATGAGATTTCTTTCTGCATCACAAGATTCTCTTGAGGAACGCCCTACATCTTCTTCATTGCTGTATCTCCATCCCCAAGAGTCACATCCAGCACATGGTACATTGTGTCTATTGACTGATTAATATCATGAACAAAGTGCTCCTGACTGGGATCAAATCCTATTTATATAACTTCTCATCTTTCTATAAAGGAAAAAATTAAGTGACTTCACTGTGTTTTCTGGTGCAGAACCTCAGTGGCCCCAGACCTCACCAAAGCATCCACAGGCCCAAGGGATTGTGTGGCTGGCCTCCCTCCACAGTCACTGTCTGTAAAACTGAGGTCCTTGAACAGTAAGCCTGCCCTGGTTGGAGAAGTGGGAAACAGTTAGTAGCCACTGGGAGCTTGCAGCCAAGGAAGTGTTTTTCTAGTCTGAATCAACACACCCAGACATCCCTGAGAGATCCTGAGGGCAAGTAAACGTCCGCTTCCACAGGAACTTGACTCCCCATGGAGGAGGCCACCCTAGCACCAAGCCCACCCTGTCTTACTCTCTGAAGCCCAGCAGTCTGACACCCACTTCCTTTTCCACGTTCCACGGCAGTGAGGTCTCCTGGAGCCCAGTCTAGCTCCTCTTCCCACTTGACTTCATTCCAGAATGCCCCGTGGAAAGGTTTTTCTCCTTCTAAGTTTTCTCCCCAAGACCAAGGGAACCCTCTGCTGTCCAGCAAAGCCAGGATCTTTGTATGCACTCAGCAGGCATCGAGTCAAGACTTTCTCAAGGGATCTCAGCGGTCTGAAACACTGGTCACACAGCTTCCCACCATAGATCTTCCTTACATTTTCAAAACTCAAAATAGCCCAGCAATGGAGTGATGAAGCAAAGGTCAGAGCCACCCCAAGGACAAGCAGGCACTCGTCTTGTCAACCCGATGACATTTCTGCTAACTTGGGACCACTTGTAAAAGGAAACTTCTCTGACAGGCAGCTGAAACCAGAGTGATGGGGAGAGGCAGCATGTACGGTGGAAAGAGCAAGGACCAGGAAATCAGCAGGACCAGGTTTAGGTCCTCACAAATGGCTGTGGTATTTTTGACAAGTCGTTGAAACATTCTAAGTGTTCTTTGCCAAGAGTCTATGAAATCAGACAGACATGAATCTGCCACACATAGAGAAAGTGGAGAACTAGAGAAGTGACGCCTTTCTGAGTGCTGGGTTCTTCATCCATAAAAAAAAATAATAAAACTGCAAAACACTAGCCCTTGAAACCTCTCAGCGACCTCCTGAAACTCAGAGAGGTTCAAGCTTGCCATGGCTTGAAGATCACATAGCTAACGTCCAGAACCCAGATGGAGCCCAGTTCTGTCTAATTCCCAAATCACATCTCCCAAGTCTCATGCTTCCAAAGTAAAATAAGACACATATGTGATCTTTGCTTTAAGCAAACTCAAGTTTTTGAGAGACGTTATGCATGTGTCCACGCTGTCACTTCAGTCCTGTCCAATTCTTTGCAGCCCTGTGGACTGCAGCCTGCCAGGCTCCTCTGTCCATGGGATTCTCCAGGCAAGAATACTGGAGTGGGTTGCCATTTTCTCCTCCGGGGATCTTCCTGACCCAGGGATCAAACCCACGTCTCTTACGTCTCCTGCACTGACAGCTGGATTCTTTACTACTAGCACCACCTGGGAAGCCCAAGTGAAGTTATGTTGTTATTCTAAAGGAATCTGTCTTATGTAGCAAAGAAACTTATAGTTACCAGGGGTTGGGAGTGGGAGACAAATTGGGAGGGTGGGACTGACATATGCACACTACTATATATAAAATAGATAACTAATATTCATAAGAACCTGCTCTATAGCACAGGGAACTCTGCTCAATACTCTGTAATGGCCTATATGGGAAAAGAATCTGAAAAAAAAAGAGTGGATATATGCATACATGTAACTGATTCACTGTGCTATACATCTGAAACTAACACAATCTTGTAAATCAAGTATACGTCAATAAAAAGTTTTTAAAAATAAAATAATGTGTTTTATGTCCACGTATATTCAGTAGCAACTTTTTGGAGGAGGTGAGACATATGGGCTGGGCTTTGAAAAATGGGTTTGATAGGCCCCTTTATCCTTGACTACTAGGAAACCTGATCCAAGTGTGTGGCTCCCCGTCACATTAATGAAGGACTTGGCAGCCTCTCTGGTGTGTGCATTTACCTCGCCTGCCCATAGTTTCTTCCTTCTGTTCTACCTAGATCTTTTCTTTGCTGCACCGTTTGACTTGAAATGTACTTTATCTTGTTGCTTTGAGTGGATCTTTGTAAGGAAGCTTCTTTCATATGTTCTATAGCAATGGCACCCCACTCCAGTACTCTTGCCTGGAAAACCCCATGGACGGAGGAGTCTGGTGGGCTGCAGTCCATCGGGTCGCTAAGGGTCGGACACGACTCAGCGACTTCACTTTCACTTTGCACTTTCATGCATTGGAGAAGGAAATGGCAACCCACTCCAGTGTTCTTGCCTGGAGAATCCCGGGGACAGGGGAGCCTGGTGGGGTCGCACAGAGTCGGGCACGACTGAAGCGACTTAGCAGCAGCATAGCAAGGTCAGTTCAGTTCAGTTCAGTCGCTCAGTCATGTCCGACTCTTTGCGACCCCATGAATCTCAGCATGCCAGGCCTCTCTGTCCATCACCAACTCCTGGAGTTCACTCAGACTCATGTCCATCAAGTCAGTGATGCCATCCAGCCATCTCATTCTCTGTCGTCCCCTTCTCCTCCTGCCCCCAATCCCTTCCAGCATCAGAGTATTTTCCAATGAGTCAACTCTTCACATGAGGTGGCCAAAGTACTGGAGTTTCAGCTTTAGCATCATTCCCTCCAAAGAAATCCCAGGGCTGATCTCCTTTAGGATGGACTGGTTGGATCTCCTTGCAGTCAAGGGACTCTCAAGAGTCTTCTCCAACACCACAGTACAAGAGCATCAGTTCTTCGGCGCTCAGCTTTCTTCACAGTCCAACTCTCACATCCATACATGACCACTATAGCAAGATAGAGGATAAGCAAATAATTCACCATACGCAGCCAGTTTCCTACCTCACCCTTACTTAAGTGTAGACAGGCCAAGTTTAGACACTGCTCGACTAACGACAAGTTTCAATCCTCACATTTTGTGAAGTCCTTGCCTTTCGACCTTCTCATTCCTGCACTTGTCCCCTCTCACTCTACCTGTAGTTTCACAAAGGTAGGTGAATCAGGTGCACTGAGGATGCCCGATGTGGGCAGTTGGGGTTTGGGGGAACATGTAGGCCAGCCTGCTGAATCCCCTGGGAGGGTGACCCCAATTTCAGTGACGGTGCTCCTGGAGGCCATGGCTCAGAAGGTGCCTCATCGGTCCCTGGGCCTGCCCCCTGCTGAGATTTCCTGTCCAGTCCCCAAGTTCCTCCATCATGGGGGCTTTGCTCTGGTCAGACCGCCTCCTAGAACCCAGAGTCCTGTGTCGACCCTGAGGCCTCCAGCTGGGGCAAGAGATGAGCACAGAGTGGCCCCACCAGTGGGTGAGAACAGAAATATGCAGTCACCTGAGGGACCTGGAAGGATGCGCGGGCAGGAGAGGCTGAAGACCCCCATGACCTCCGAAGGGAGCTGAGTCATGCTGCTGGGGAGCCGGCCACCCGAGAAGTGAAGTGAAGTGAAAGTCACTCAGTCGTGTCCGACTCTTTGCAACCCCATGGACTCTACAGTCCATGGAATTCTCCAGGCCAGAATCCGGAGTGGGCAGCCTTTCCCTTCTCCAGGGGATCTTCCCCACCCAGGGATCAAACCCAGGTCTCCCGCATTGCGGGTGGATTCTTTACCAGCTGAGCCGTAAGGGAAGCCCAAGAATACTGGAGTGGATAGCCTATCCCTTCTCCAGCAGATCTTCCTGACCCAAGAATTGAACCAGGGTCTCCTAGCAGATTCTTTACCAGCTGAGCTATCAGGGAAGAAGGCTGAAGAAGCTATCAGGGAAGAAGCCAGCCAACCATATTAACTGACAAAAAAAGAAGGTCAGAAAGTCAAACTAAGGGACTCTGCCTATGGACTGAGCCAATGTATAGACTTCACAGCCCTGCTGGAAGGACCATCGCTACCACATGATAAATAATTGAGAGGTCTTATCAAGATGTCATTAAGTATTTCATGGATCTATTTCTCCTTGTTTCTAGTTCATTCTTATCACACAACGTTGCATACAGGGTTGAGTTTTCCCAGTAGGTCTGCTCTCAGGGAAAGCACGAATTTGTTATTGCCAATGGGAGCACTCCATCCTGGTAACCTTGATTTAGTGAGTTACTTAAGAAATAACTGGGTTTCTGAGACCGCCTCAAATATCACAGCAGAATCAACCCCTGAGTCACAGACAAGCTGCCAGAGGCCCCACAAAGTAGATGTCTAAGTCTAAAAGCCCTCAGCGTGATGGAGAGTTCACAAAAGGAGTGGATGACAAATTGTGAGAGCCTTTGGTGGCCAAGCCATGGGGTTCACTGGGTAGGACGCACAGGTTCCGAGAAGAGCACTCTTTCCTACATTTGAAATTCCACTTCTTCCTGTTCCTCCTGAAGCTGCCACCCACAAGAGTGCATTTCTGTACTCCCTTCTGTCTGCCCCTATTGAGCTGCTGGCCCACCCTCTCCCCAGAGACCTCACTTGGCCGGATGGAGGTCTTGGCACCTGCTTTCAATCTGGACTGCTCACCACACTCCCTGGGGAGAAAGCACACCTTGGCAGAACTCATCCTTCCCCTTCTGTGCAGTTGGCCTTGACTCTAACCACAGCCAACACCCTGTGAATGAGAATAATTACCAGTACCCAGTTCCTCTCCAACCAACCCATCCCACTGCCTAACCAAATGCAGACCCGTACCTTCCCTCCCGCTTGGCTCCCTGGCCACTGCCACCCCACCCAGCTCAGACAGGAGGCGCAGACTGTCTTCTTGTGTCACGAACATATTGAAACTTCATGGTATAGACCGTTACTTGAACTAGATCAAGAAGCAAAAAGATGGAATTGAAAGAATATGGTACTTCGTGATTGTTAAAGATCTTTTTATACTCAGTTCTTGAGGGAACAGGGGAACGGGAAAGTTCACCCGCTATTGGTGGGAATTCAAATTTTTACAGCTTTCCTGGGGTATAATTTGGCAATAGAGTATATTGAAATATCTTTAAAACCCAAATGCACTTGAAATCATCAGTTCAGTTTCTAGGAATTTGTCCTAAGGAAGTAAAGATATACACAAAGATTAAGCTACTAGGATGTTTATTGCAGTGTTTTTTTTTAAATACTAGAGAAAAGCTAGATATAAGCTAAATACTTAACAACAGAAGATTGGTTAAATAAATGGTACATTCATATAATGAAATACTATGTGGTCTTTTAAAACTATACAGAAACTCAGTCATAGACAGGAAGACATCCACAATATATTGTTAAACAGAAAAGCAGGTAATACACGCAAGGGGGAAAGTCTGAAACAACATATAAATGTGATAATAATTCATATTTGAATGGTAGAACATATGGGTATAATTTTTATTTCTCACTTATCAGTATTTTCTCACTTTCAGATGATAAACGTGCATTACTTAAATAATGAAAATACAATGAAATTTGCTTTTTTAAAGGGCATGGACAGTGTTCATACAGACTTAGGTTCAAATGCCAGCTAGCCCACTGATGAGCAATGTACCCGTGGAGACGTGGCTTACACTCCCTGAGCCTCAGTTAGCTCATGCCCCAAACAGCAAGACCTGCACCTTCCTCATGAGGCAGTTGTGAGAAATAAATTAGAAAGCACAAATAAAGATCCTGGCAAAGAGTACACATTGAATGACATTTTCCCCTTCCTTCCTGGATATCCAAAAATACCCCAGGATAACAATTCACAAAGGCAAGATGGTCAAACACGTACCTAACCATGTAAAACGTACGTCGGAAAAATTAGGAAAGACTCAAATTTAATGCTCCAGCCTTCATTCTTTGAGCTTTGATCTCTCCAACTCCACACAGCAGCAGACACGGAGATCTCCATTGCTAGCAAATCCGCCTTGCAGTCCAGGGGGAATGAGGCAGCTGTCTCACCCAGCCCCACCACCAGGTGGAGCCGGTCTCCGCCCTGGATCTTAATACAGCCGGCTACACCCAGTGGCCAGCACCAGTGGCTTTGCAGAAGGAACTGCAAACATGTAGGACCTTCCTCTCTCATCCTTATCTGCTGCCACCTCACTCCAGGTCCCGTTTATGCCTCACTCTTACCACCTGGGATGTGAGTCTCCTGGTTCAGGAATTTGGTTGTCTTTTCTGGCATCCCTCTGGGATCCGCCCTGCTTCGGCCCTGCCTTCTCCTAGCTTCACATCCATTTACTCTCTAAACTTTATGACTGCCTAGTGGATACTAAGCTTTGTACTAGGGCACAAGGATAAATCAGGGGCATACCCCGCTCTGGGGGTTTCACAGCCCAGTGGACAAAACTGACAGGAACACAAACCATCACACTATGAAGCTGTGTTACACTATTACTATTGCAATACTTACTTAGCACTTGTTCTCTGCCAGGAGCGGAGCCGTTCTACTCGTTTTACATGATACGCCTCATTTAATCCTCACAACCTATCTTTATGGGGTAGGTTAAAATTATTTCTATTTGGGAACGGAGGAGAAAACGAGGCACAGAGAAACTAAGTAATTTGCCCAGAGTAGCACAGCGGGTAAATGTCAAGATTTGATCATAGCTTATTTACACTCTTAAAATGACTAATGACACTATAAGAGCTTTTATTTATGTGGATCAAATCTAGTGGTATTTACTATATTAGAAATTAGAGTTGAGAAGTTTTTAAAACATTTATTAATTATCTAAAATAGCAATAATAAACCCACTACACATGAATCAAAATAACATATTTTTAAATGAAAAAATCAACATAAAGATTGGTGAGAAGAATGACATCATTTCATGTTTGTAAATCTCTTTAGTGTCTGACTTAGCATATAAGTGTATTCTCATATCTTCTTTTGTGCTATCTATTGTGGTATGGTATTTGGTTGTATTAAAAGATAAACTGAGGCAGGCGGAAAGTTTTAAGAACTTATCTGAGCAAAAAATCAATGCAAATCTGGCAGCACCAAACCAGTAGTGGTTACGAGTGTTCCACGAAGAACCAGGAAAGAGGCTTTTATAGGAAAGATGTGGAAGTGAAGTAATGAGGCTGTCTGATTGACTGTAGCTTAGGTGGTTGCCTCATTTAGGAAAGCCTACTTGACTGTGATTGGTTGCCCTTTGGTTTTGAGTTCTTAAGTTTGATACATTTACAGCTTAGGTTTTGCGTTGCTTTCATAGGCTGCTAAAGCATTAGAATCATCTCAAGTCTGATAGCCTTGTTTAGTATCTTAACACTTGAAATATTACGAAGAGTATAGCATAGGGAGGGGCTTCCCCAGTGGCTCAGTTAGTAAAGAATCCGCCTGCGATGCAGAAAACACGGGAGACACAGGTTCTATCCCTGGGTCAGGAAGATCTCTTGGAGAAGGAAATGGCAACCCACTCCAGTATTCCTGCTTGGAGAAGCCCATGGATGAGGAGCCTGGCGGGCTACAGTCCATAGGGTCAGAAAGAGTCAGACACGACTGAAGCGACTGGGCCTCCATGCACGCACAGCACAGGGAGCTCTCCTCAGGCCCCATGGTGGCCTGAATAGGAAGGCAGTCCAAAAGGCAGGGAACATGTGTATACGTATGGCTAATTCACTCTGCTGTGCAGTAGAAACTGACGCAACATTGTAAAGCAACTACTCCAATAAAAATTAATTTTAAAAAATATATATGAAGAAACCTGGCCTCACACAGACTAAGAGGACTATCTTAGTAGCCTCTTCAGATCATTGTGAAGACTCTTCTTTGATATACAGCGCGAGTTGACAGGAGGTGGTTTCCTAAAGGGTAGCTGCCGTGTGGGATCTGGCAGCTCAAAGTAGAGAATACCAATTTTTCAAAATCCTCCTTTTTCATCTGAACTCTCAAATTTTATCATTAGCAACAAATACCATCATTTGTTTTCCTCAAAGTTACAGCCCTGACTTCATTGTTTTAAAAAAAAAAAAACAAACTACCTAATTACGGACTGCCCAAGCCTGAATAACCACAGTACATATATCAGTCATTCTTTCATGGGAAAATGGTGTCTTGTGAGAAAAATGGCTGGTCCAGCTCCCAACCCAAACAACTCAGAGATTTTCCTCGAGGTTCCATTGTGCCTTGACAGGCGGCAGAAATGCTTCATTCCTACATCCCATTCCATCAAACAAAATATTCAAAAGACAGATACTCAAGGGTTGAAATTTAATTAATTGATGATTTTTACTGCTGCCTGCCAATGCAGGAGATGCAAGAGACTCGGGTTCAATCCCTGGGTCAGGAAAATCCCCTGAAGTAGGGAATGGCAACCCACTCCAATATGCTTTACTGGGAAATTCCATAGGCAGAGGAGCCTGGCCATGGGGTTGCAGAGAGTTGGACATGACTGAGCAACTAAGCAAACAGCACAACACTGCTTCATTCAAGGCCATTCTTAAGTGAAATTGGCTTTTCTTTTTTTCTTATTTTACGTTCGTGTGTGGTGGTAAATGGGGTTTCCCAGGTGGCACTAGTGGTAAAGACCGCACCTAGCAAAGCAGGAGATGTAAGAGACCCGAGTTCAATCCCTGGCTTGGGAAGATCCCCTGGAGGAGGACCTGGCAACCCACTTCAGTGTTCTTGCCTGGAGAGTCCCCATGGACAGAGGAGCCCAGAATGTTACAGTCCACAGGGTCGCAAAGAGTCAGACACAACATAGTGACTGATCTCACAGCACGTGTGGAAAATAAACAACTGACATTTGGTGCCATCACTTTGATTCATACTAAAGCATCAACATCACCCACTGCCATTTTTGCACCATCAGATCAAACACTAACACAATGAAAAGGGCAAATCTAATCTCATTAGCAATCTAAAAATAGTTTGGATCTCATGGAAACCCAATAGTGTCTCAGTTTCCTCCATGGTTCTCAGACCACACTTTGAGAACTACTGCTCTATACAGTACTCTCTGAATAAACCTGGGAATGCATGGGCCTCCTTGGGGATCAGTATATATGAAAGCCCTATCCTAAGCCTGGTGATTCCGACAACCCTCTTGACCTTGGCCAGTACTTCCCCCACCTCTGAGTCAGATCCAATCCCTTGAACTCCAGATTCTGGCTTAGATGGACCACTGACCACCACTTGTCCTCAAATCAGACCCTCCTAGCTAGGCTATACTTCTGTCCACCTCACCCCTACAGAAATAGAGGGGAACTCACAAGTCCAAAGCCTTTACAGTGTGTCAAGGATGACAGTGTTAAAATCAATTCTCCCAACACTCTTACGAGATAGATATTATCATCCCCATTTGCCAGAGAGGAAACTGGGTTCAGGGAGGCAGGATGCCCGCACCGTTCTGTCTGGCAAGAAAGCCAGGTCCTTGCACTGCCTTTTGGTCATTTCCGTCAGTCCCATTCCCACCCCCCTGTCTGGACTTCCCTTCGGTCTGCCTGCTGGTGAGGTTCCAGCATGCCTCACCACCAAAATTTCCTGAAATAAGAAAATTCCCAGCACCAGTGGTTTTAATCATCCAGTGTCTGAATTCCTAATATTCACAAATCACTCAGATGTTGGAAACTATGAGACACACCAGTCTCCGGGATAGATAATTGATTAAGTCTGAGCTGGGTAGTCCCTCGCCATTGTCCTTACAGTACGGGATGCTGGCCTTCCTTTGGGGAGTGTTTCCAAGTGTAGGTTTGCCATCCCTGTCTCTGTCCTGTTCTCGGGAGTTGACATCCTCCGGCTTCTTCCTTATCGCCTGGGGTTCCCTGGAAGAGCCTATTGAAGCCAAACAACGCCCCAGGATGTGACCAGGATAAGAATCACATCACAAGACTCAGATTCAGGAAAGTTTCTCCCAAAATAAACCCAAAGCTGAAGTAAATAAAACATTAGGAATATTTTAGGAGAGCAATTCCACAGAACTCTAAAACAGAAAAAAAAAAAAAATACCATTGTCCACAGACTTTATTCAGACATTCTGTATTTCTGCTACATCTTGTTAAGTGATGGTTTCAGTATCTGACATTGATGCAAGGAGGAAATGACCTGTATTTATGAAAATTATACCACTTCTTCTGAGGGTAAGAGCGTCCTTTAAGCACTGGTTTGAGATGGGGCAGAGAGTTTGATGAGGAGTCAAGGTTGTGATGATTAAAGCCAGGCTAGGAGAAACCTGTAATTTGTCCAAGGACCAAGCGAACAACAGCTAAGGAAGAATCGCGTTGAATACATACACAAGGGACACTGCAGTTCAGTCATGACTCCAGAGGAGGAGGAAGGAACACAAACAGAAAATATAGTTTCACAGGAAGAAACCACACTTGGTATAAAGAAGGCAAAGCACTTGGTGTAATAGACACCAGCTGAGCCATCATTGGCACATTCTATCATGACAGATTATATCATTGAGACCATGATCTTCTTGCAATATTCATTCATCCAATGTCAAACAAGTCTACCATCCTTAGCTTTGCACTGGGTATAACACAGCAATGAGAACATTGTGCCTCAAGGAGCTCCCAGGCCAGGAGGCAAAACAGACTTGAAGACAGGCAAGGATAAGAAGATAATAAGTGCTATTAATTCTGCCTCGGGAAGGGGGCCCACCCATGAAGGTTTCCAAGTGAAAGTGACAATTGACCTAGTTAAACTCCCTGCAAGGATGGTGGGTGGGATTTTTGACAGATGAAGGTGGTGGTCCCCATGACACTCCCAAAGATATTGGTCATCAACTTTCCTCAGTCTGAATTTATATCACTCTGCTTAAATCCTTCAGAATTGTATAACTTCTATGGTGCTTAATTTAAACATGATAAACCATACATTGTTATATTTGATTTAGGAAGCAGCCTGATCTAGTGGTGAAAAGTGAGGGATTCAGGGACAGGCAGGCCTGGGTTTGAATTCTGTACTCACTGCTGTGGACAAGTTGTTCAACCTCTTGGAACCATACTCCCCTCACAGAGACTTTACAAGAAACAGAATGAAGCAATTAGAGTGTCTGGCATGTAATATTCCAATCATTCTCTGAGATCAAGTAACCACATCTCAAATATCCCTTAATTCCACGTATTACTCTTTCTCTCCAACCCACAGCCTTAATCCAGGGTCTGTCATCTCTCACCTTGGCTGCATGGCACCCTCAACACTTTTGTCTCTGCTTCCTGCCTTGTTCCCCTTCAGTCCATTCTTCATACAGCAACCAAAAATGGTGTAAAATGCATATGTGCCCACCACACCTTTCCCTTCAAATCTTTCAAGAACTTCCGCTTGTTCTCAGATATAGTTGAAACAAAAGTAACTCTCAGGGCCTTCATTATTTGACACTTGCTCACCTCTCCACTGCCCTTCTCCAAGCTAATATCTCTTCCTACCCAAAGCTTCATGCTTCTTTCAGGAAGCCCTCCATGACTTTCCCCCACAGCAAGACCAGATTTGGTGCCCCGCCCCACCGATCTCTGAGCTCTCATAACCTCCTGCTTCCAATTTTCTCCCCCATCCATACTCTATTATAATCTACTACTCTTTATCTATTGTTAGACAGTCATTTCTTAGAGTGGGTTTTATAGTTTTTAATCCCTGGTATCTGGCCTGTTTTAAATGAATGAAAACTCTCACAATGGCAGAGATGAGATTAAAACCCAGGTCAGTTTAATTCCCAAATTCATGGGTTCCCACTATCCCCATTGAAACCTAACTGAAAACAGAAAGAGTGACCCCCTCCATCATGATCAAGCCCCTCCCACTAGCCCCTTTGAATCCACCCACAACATACATGTGCTAGGTACAGCCCTTCTATTACCTATGAGCTCACTTTCTGCCAGGAATTCATATCTCCCTTGCAAACTGAGACTCCATTTTATTCTGCAAAATTATTCTCAGGGAAAACACTCAATCCATTGACTTTGGTGCAAACAGTCTGGACTGACAGCGATAAGCAGGGGGTTTTCCTGGGCTCAGGACACTGGTTTTAGGGCGTGGCAAAAAACCACACTGCAATTCAGCTCAAGAAAAAAATTCCTGGAAATTTGAGCAAGCTGGTTTGTTTCTTGTCTTGGGCCAACCTTCCTTCTTTTGTCGATATCTGTGGGCTAACAACACAACAAACAATCTCTGTGCTGGTCAAGATATGGACAATAAGTAATAGGTCTGGAGATAAAATCCCCTGGGAATAAACCTGAAGTTTCATGACTGGCTATCGGATAGCTTTTTCCCATCTCGGAAGGTCCTACCGTGTCTTGGGAAGAGTGCTTGTGTCAGTGGAATCCAGGAGACTCCCCGCCCACTCTTTCCCCCATCTAGAGGTATCTGAGTCCAGCACATCAAGGGACATGTGTGTCATCCTAAGGAGTTTGGACATTAATACTAATAATGTCACTTACTGAAAACCTTCACTGTGGCAGACAGGTTTACAGTATCACTCCAATCCTGAAAGTTAAAAGTCGATACAACCAGGATACGAATGGGAAACTGGTGGAAACTTAAGGCACATGTCATTGCTACTTCAACTGCTAAGTAACAAAGACAGGAATCCAATCTGCCTCCCACCCTGGGCCCAGTCACCATCATCTCTCTTCATAACAGCTTTGACTGTATCTCCTGCTTTCTCTTTTTCCCTCTTCTGAGCAGAGTGATCTTTCAAAATGTAAGTCAGGTTATATCAAACTTCTGCATGAAATCTTTCCGTGGGGATAGGCCCAGTACCCATCCTGCCCACGCCTCTGCCTGTGGTTTGGTCAGTCCCAGGAGTCCCACTGGCCCTGCTACAGGAGCTGGTAATCTGGACGCTGCATTCTCTCTGTCGTCGTTGTTTAGTCTCTCTGTCGTGTCCAACTCTTTGTGACCCCATGGACTGTAGCCTGCCAGGCTACTCTGTCCATGGGATTTCCCAGACAAGAATATTAGACTAATTTACCATTTTCTCCTCCAGGGGATCTTCTCGACCTAGGGATCCAACCCTTGTCTCCTGCCTCCATCTCCTGCATTGGCAGGTAGATTCTCTACCACTGTGCCACCTGCAAAGCCATTCTTTTGGCCACAGAGACTGGGCTGCGGAGATTAGGCAGGTTTCAAGGACAGGCCATTATCTCAGAAGTGAATACCATTTGTGGTGGTATGGAGTCATTTTCTGCTCCCTTTCTCACTCTCACTCTCCTTCCAGAACATGAATGAGAAAGCACAGCCTCTGAGTCTGCTGGCAGCCATCACCTGAAGGGGACCTGGAGGGAACGCAGCAGGTAGAAGGCGCTGGCCCATGCAAGGAGGATGGAGCCAAGGGAATCACAGGGACCCAGAGCTGGAGCCCTGACGAGAACACATCTGAAGCCTGTCCACCTTTCAGCCTTTTAGTTATGGTGAACCAGTAAGCCCTCTTTACTCTCCACACCAGCATGGGCTAGGCTCTTTAGAACTTGCCGCAGAGAGTCTCCCTGCTGAGTCACATACCTCCTGCTTTGAATGGCATCCAGACACCCTACCTTTGTTTTAAAGGCCTACTAACTTCTAACATCAATGAGTGGTGAGGGCAAGGGCTGGTCTGTCTTTTCCCCTGGTGTTACCAGCTTCTTTGGGCTTCTTATGTGGCACTAGTGGTAAAGAGCCCCCCTGCCAATGCAGGAGATGTCAGAGACACAGGTTCAATCCCTGGGTCGGGAAGCTCCCTTAGAGAAGGGTATGGCAACCCCCTCCGGTATTCTTGCCTGGAGGATCCCGTGGACAGAGGAGCCAGGCAGGCCACAGTCCATGGGGTCGCACAGAATTGGACTTGCCTGAAGTGACTGAACACATACCTATCCGTCTAGCACATAGCAGTCACCCTAAAAACAAATAATTTTTCTGAATGAGTAAACCCAGATCTTTCGCTAGTACATTATATGCTTCCCAGAGTCAGGGAGCCCCACACGGCATCAGACGTTGAACCTACCTCTGTGTTGATGGGCTATGTTTCTCTAGACATCACGTTCGTTAGACAGCCAGCTCCCCCTTCAGTGTGGTCAAGGAGATCACCTCCAAGGAGGATTTGGGTGAGCAATGCCCGAGCTGCCGACTGTATGAGCACTCCCCCAGAAGGAGAACCAGACTGGAATTCTCACAAATAAATGGAGAGGGGACTCAGAGCCATTGTGACCTGGGTGACGATGAATGTGATCAGTGGGGCAGGGGGAATGTCCAGGTGTGGGCCGAGGAACAGCCCATTTCTTTCGCTTATCTCACTAGCAGGCCCCTTCTGGCCTCAGGCCCTCTGCCTGCTGTTTCCTCTGCCTAGTCACCCAACACTGTGACCAAACCTTGATTTCATTCTCTGAATGAAAAGTGTTTACCTATAGCTGGTTTTGTTTAGTTTTCTCTGTTCCCCCTCTAAAATATAAGCTCCATGAGAGCAGAGACCTTGACAGTCTGGCTCACAACTACACCTCTGGTATCAAGTATCTTCCAGTAAAAACACATCATCAGTGAACAGTTGCCCTGCCCCCTCCCACTCAGAGGTCAGGTCACCCACTCAGCTGACCGCCTTAAAGAGGCAGCTGTCTCCTCAGTGAGGCATTGCCCAAACGTGAGCCCCACAAACCACTTTCCGTCAAAGCATATGTTCATTTCTTTCATGGCCCTGATCAGAATATAAAATTATCTCACATATTTGTGTTTACTGATCTGTTATCTGCTTCCTCAAATGAATGTAAGCTATGTCATTCCCTGAGTCCCTAAAGGCAAGACTGCTTCCAGACATCAAGGGCTTCCCTGGTGGCTCAGATGTTAAAGTGTCTGCCTGCAATGCAGGAGACCTGGGTTCGATCCCTGGATCAGGAAGATCCCCTGGAGAAGGAAATGTCAACCCACTCCAGTACTCTTGCCTGGAGAATCCCATGGATGGAGGAGCCTGGTGGGCTACAGTCCACAGGGTAGCAAAGAGTCGGACACGACTGAGTGACTTCACTTTCTCTCAAGCTTTTCTGGAAGGAATGAAAGAATGAGGGAGAGAGGGATGGAATCTCCAAGGCTCTGGAACTGGTAGATGTGAGGAGATAAAGGAAAGGAGGGATCCAGGTTGATCTCAGCGTTACTTCCTGATGTAAACAGGGTGTGTTTTGCGGCATGAGGAAAGCCTAGGTCAGCCATAGTATGACCCTCTCAAAATAGCGTGTCTGGTGAAGTTCAAATCTGAACCCGCTTCTCTCTGATTCATGTTCCAGTTTCCTTTCTACTGCATCACGCAGCTTTCCTGTTGAAAAGTGATCCACGTCTATGCTTAAAGGAGAGACAGTCTCCCCATCCCCATTAGTCCAGGTTCTAAAGAGGTGGAGACTGGCTGTTTGAGAAACCATAACAAAACCTCTGGGCTTGTTGTCTTCACAATGCTTCAATTAAACCACTTTAATGAGGCCCAAGCAACCAATACCAGCCAGATATTTTAAAAGTCTCTCCATGCCTTTGTGCTGCAGCCAGGCCTCTGGCTTCTCCCTCTCAATTATTACCTTAACCATGCCCTGGAGACCTAAGGAGCCAGTTTATTTTGACTGGGAGATTGTTAAACAGCAGGAGGCAAGCCTGAGACACTGCCAGGCTGTGATTTCCATTGCTCCACCCGGCTAAGGAGCACAGGGTGCTGAGAATAGCTAAGGCCGCTTCCTGCTGAAGGAGGAAATGGTGGTTTCCTCAGCTCCCGGAAACATGGCTTCCTCTCCGGTGCCCCGCTCCAGGTTAACCAATTAGACAGCCTCTTCCCACCCTGAACCCCCAGAGACCTGGCCCAAGCCTGTAGAAGACATCCTGTTTCCCCTAAGGAAGAGGCCCAGCTTGAAGGAGCCTCTAGGGTATTGGAGTGAGGGGTGAGTAGGGAGTGGGGCAGGAAGGGGATGGCCAGTGGCATTAATAATAGCATTATCCCATGTCAGCTAAGTACTGTGCTCCCACGGCACCACGTTGTCCTGAGACTCAGAGAGCTAAGTAAACTTGACCTAAACTCTAACTGACCTTTGACAGTCCAAAGTCATCCAAGACCATTACGTTCAGTCCTTTTCTTGTTTCTACAGAAAACATACTGCTCACACCACACATTCCAGTAATTTAGAAATATTGCAGAGGATTTGAGTGGTCACAGGGCAACTTGATATTTTCTGGCAAGTAGCCTCATGGAGATGGCTTTGGAGCCAAGCTTCCTGGGTTCAAATCCTGCTTCATACTTCCCATCCTCTATTGTTATTGTTTAGTCACTGAGTCGTGTTCCACTCTTTTGAGACCCCGTGGACTATAGCCCATCAGGCTGCCCTGTCCATGGGATTTTTCAGGCAAGAATGCCAGAGTAGATTTCCTGCTCCGGGGGATCTTCCCGACCCAGAAATCAAACCCATGTCTCCTGCATTACAGGCAGATTCTTTACTGTCAGAACCACCAGAGAAGCCCCCATCCTCTATTAGTCATACGTTATTGGGCAGGTCAGGTTCTCTGCACATCAGTTTTTCCTCTTTTCCCCTCTATCAGTAAAGCATGTAGCACATAGTTCAGTACCAAATAAATATTCATTATTGTATTATTCCACTTCCTCCTCCCTTTCAGAAGGAAAAAAAAAATTTCCTTGTCTCAAAAAGAATAATGGTACCCCTTCTCTGAAAGCTTGGCATCAGTCAGTATCCATGCCCTTGGAATTTCAGTTTCCATAAGAGCAACCCTTATCAGGACATTCCTCTGAGTGCTTTCCTTGTAGGCCATTGAGTAGATAAAAATTCTCAATCTCATTATCATTTATTATCTTCTAATAGCAGCCACTGACCAAATGATTTTTTATGGTATTAGCACATTTTAAAAATAAACTTTATATTTTTGAATAGTTTTAGACTTACAGGAAAATTAGAAAGATAAGGAGCTCCCATATATCTCACACTTAGATTCCCCCAACATTGCACATCAACGTGGTATGTTTGTTATCATTGTTGTTTAGTCGCTCAGTCGTGTCTGACTCTTTGCAACCCCATGGACTGTAGCCTTCCAGGCTCCTCTATCCATTGGATTTCCTAGGCAAGAATACTAAAATGGGTTGCCATTTTCTTCTCCAGGGGATCTTCCCAACCCAAGGGTTGAACCCACTGAGCCACCAGGAAAGCCCTAACTCATTAATGTGCCAGTATTATAGCTGAAGTCCATATTGGTTCAGATATTTTTAACTTTTACCTCATGTCATTTTTTTTGTTCCAGAATCCTCTCCAGAATAGTTATCTTGTCCGCTAAGCTCCTCTTGGCTATGACAGTTATTCAGAGTTCCCTTGCTTTAGATGGCCTTGACAGTTTAGAGGATCATTGATCAGGTATTTTGTAGACTGTCCCTCAATTAGACATCATCTGATGTTTTTCATAGGGTTAGATAGACAGGTTTGGGAAGGAAGACCACAAAGTTCAGAGTTCCATTTTGGTCATAGCATACAACCTTATTACCAAATTCGGACTTAAATTGAAGCAAGTAGGGAAAACCTCTAGACCATTCAGGTATGACCTAAATCAAATCCCTTATGATTATACAGTAGAAGTGAGAAATAGATTTAAGGGCCTAGATCTGATAGATAGAGTGCCTGATGAACTATGGAATGAAGTTCGTGACATTCTGCAGAAGACAGGGATCAAGACCATCCCAATGGAAAAGAAATGCAAAAAAGCAAAATGGCTGTCTGGGAAGGCCTTACAAATAGCTATGAAGAGAAGAGAGGTGAAAAGCAAAGGAGAAAAGGAAAGATATAGGCATCTGAATGCAGAGTTCCAAAGAATAGCAAGAAGAGATAAGAAAGCCTTCTTCAGCGATCAATGCAAAGAAATAGAGGAAAACAACAGATTGGGAAAGACTTCAAGAATATTAGAGATACCAAGGGAACGTTGCATGCAAAGGTGGGCTCGATAAAGGACAGAAATGGTATGGACCTAACAGAAGTAGAAGATATTAAGAAGAGGTGGCAAGAATACATGGAAGAACTGTACAAAAAAGATCTTCTGTGATCACTAATCTAGAGCCAGACATCCTGGAATGTGAAGTCAAGTGGGCCTTAGAAAGCATCACTATGAACAAAGCTAGTGGAGGTGATGGAATTCCAATTGAGCTGTTTCAAATCCTGAAAGATGATGCTGTGAAAGTGCTGCACTCAATATGCCAGCACATTTGGAAAACTCAGCAGTGGCCACAGGACTGGAAAAGGTCAGTTTTCATTCCAATTCCAAAGAAAGGCAATGCCAAAGAATGTTCAAACTACTGCACAATTGCACTCATCTCACATGCTAGTAAAGTAATGCTCAAAATTCTCCAAGCCAGGCTTCAGCAATATGTGAACCGTGAACTCCCTGACGTTCAAGCTGGTTTTAGAAAAGGCAGAGGAACCAGAGATCAAATTGCCAACATCTGCTGGATCATGGAAAAAGCAAAAGAGTTCCAGAAAAACATCTATTTCTGCTTTATTGACTATGCCAAAGCCTTTGACTGTGTGGATCACAATCAACTGTGGAAAATTCTGAAAGAGATGGGAATACCATACCACCTAACCTGCCTCTTGAGAAATCTGTATGCAGGTCAGGAAGCAACAGTTAGAACTGGACATGGAAAAACAGACTGGTTCCAAATAGGAAAAGGAGTATGTCAAGGCTATATATTGTCACCCTGCTTATTTAACCTATATGCAGAGTACATCATGAGAAACGCTGGACTGGAAGAAACACAAGCTGGAATCAAGATTGCAGGGAGAAATATCAATCACCTCAGATATGCAGATGACACCACCCTTATGGCAGAAAGTGAAGAGGAACTAAAAAGCCTCTTGATGAAAGTAAAAGAGGAGAGTGAAAAGTTGGCCTAAAGCTCAACATTCAGAAAACGAAGATCATGGCATCTGGTCCCATCACTTCATGGGAAAGAGATGGGGAAACAGTGGAAATAGTATCAGACTTCATTTTTGGGGGCTCCAGAATCACTGCAGATGGTGACTGCAGCCATGAAATTAAAAGACGCTTACTCCTTGGAAGAAAAGTTATGACCAACCTAGATAGTATATTCAAAAGCAGAGACATTACTTTGCCAACTAAGGTCCATCTAGTCAAGGCTATGGTTTTTCCTGTGGTCATGTATGGATGTGAGAGTTGGACTGTGAAGAAGGCTGAGTGCCAAAGAATTGATGCTTTTGAACTGTGGTGTTGGAGAAGACTCTTGAGGGTCCCTTGAACTGTAAGGAGATCCAACCAGTCCATTCTAAAGGAGATCAACCCTGGGATTTCTCTGGAAGGAATGATGCTAAAGCGGAAACTCCAGTACTTTGGCCACCTCATGCAAAGAGTTGACTCACTGGGAGGGATTGGGGGCAGGAGGAGAAGGGGACGACAGAGGATGAGATGGCTGGATGGCATCACGGATTCAATGGACATGAGTCTGAGTGAACTCTGGGAGATGGTGATGGACAGGGAGGCCTGGCGTGCTGTGATTCATGGGGTTGCAAAGAGTCGGACATGACTGAGCGACTGAACTGAATTGAACTGATATCAAAGATGAATTAACATTATTAATTTTGACTTTGATTACCTGGGGGTTTTTCTAGTAGCTCAAATGTAAAGAATTTGGCTGGAATGCGGGAGACCAGGGTTTGATCCCTGGGTCAGGAAGATCCACTGGAGAAGGGAATGGCAACCCACTCCAGTATTCTTGCCTGGAGAATTCCATGGACAGAGGAGCCTGGTAAGCTACTGTCCATGGGGTCACAAAGAGTCAGACACGACTGAGCAACTAACACTTTGATCACCTGACTGAGTTAGTGTTTGTCAGATTTCTCCAAGGTAAAGTTACTCTTTTTTTCCCTCTTTCCATACTGCACTCTTTGGGAGGAAACCAGTATGTGAAGTCTACACCTTGGGGAGATATGTTTCACCTCCTCAATGGCAGCGTATCTACATAAATTATTTGGAGTTCTGCTGAATAGGAAACTTATATGTTCTTCCTTGTTGATTTATTTATTCAATCATTTGTTTATATCAGCATGAACTCATGGATATTTATTTTATATTTTATGTTATAACTGAATATTAGCTTATTAGCTTTGTTGCTTAAATTGCTCCAGCTTTGGCCATTGAGAGTTCTTTTAGTTGGTTCCCGCATCCCTTTGACAGACCCCATCATTGTCATGCCTTGTTTTATTTTCTTTTTGAGCACTTCTTTATTTTCTGGTACTATGAGGTGTTCTAGCCTAATCTTATAAATTTCCTGCCTCAGTCTTAGATTCAGCCATTTCTCTAAGGAAAAATGGTTCCTTTTATTGCAGAATGGCATTAGAAACCAAGATCTGGACACTAGGTATGCTCCTTATGACTGGAGTGTCATAACTTCTAAGTTCTCTCATGTTACAGAGCAAGGAAACATTTATGTGTGTACTAAGCAATAATCCACGTATTTATACATTATTATTATTAGTGTTAGTCACTCAGTCATGTCCAACTTTTTGCAGCCCCATGGACTGTAACCTGCCAGGCTCCTCCATCCATGGGATTTTCCAGGCAAGAATATAGGAATAAGTTGCCATTTTCTTCTCTAGGAAATCTTCCCAACCCAGGGATCAAACCTGGGTCTCCCATATTGCAGGCAGACTCTACTGTCTGAGCCACCAGGGAAATAGGGAATTTAAATATATTTATTTATTTATTTATTTATGGATCTAACCATCTATATCTATATTAAGCCAAATATAGTTTATACTGATGTCTCCAACTCTGATCCATTGTCTCCTGGATCATTCTAGCTTCTTCCTCTTGCTCACCCATTCATACTCACTCCAATACTAAGAAACCAGGCTCCCATCATTTGCTTATTTAATTGCTCAATTCCAGCATATTTGTATAACAGTATCTGAACTGTTAGCTCATATTCCCATGGAAAAGCAACTTTTAACTAGAGTACAGTGCTCATGTATAGTTTCTTTTACCTTTAGTTTTACAAACTCCACCCATTTCCAAAGTTACTTAGGTTAGCAGCCTTTTCCTCCACTCACATCACTTAAAGTGTCTCATACATTTGTAATACAATTATATTATTTTGTCACATTCTGCATCCCACCCTGGGACTCCTTGACTTCCTACATGAGTTTTTAATTTGCATACATTAAGGTTCACTCTGCTGTAAACGTCTGTGTGTTTTGATAAATGCATAATGTCATGTATCCACAGTTACAGTGTCAGAGTTTCACCACGCTAAAAAAGTCCCCTGTGCTTTACCTATTCAGTTCAGTTCAGTTCAGTTCAGTCGCTCAGTCGTGTCCGACTCTTTGCGACCCCATGAATCGCAGCACGCCAGGCCTCCCTGTCCATCACCATCTCCCAGAGTTCACTCAGACTCATGTCCATCGAGTCTGTGATGCCATCCAGCCATCTCACTCTCTGTTGTCCTCTTCTCCTCCTGCCCCCAATCCCTCCCAGCATCAAAGTCTTTTCCAATGAGTCAATTCTTCACATGAGGTGGCCAAAGTACTGGAGTTTCAGCTTTAGCATCATTCCTTCCAGAGAAATCCCAGGGTTGATCTCCTTCAGAATGGACTGGTTGGATCTCCTTACAGTTCAAGGGACCCTCAAGAGTCTTCTCCAACACCACAGTTCAAAAGCATCAATTCTTTGGCGCTCAGCCTTCTTCACAGTCCAACTCTCACATCCATAGATGACTACTGGAAAAACCATAGCCTTGACTAGACGGACCTTAGTCAGCAAAGTAATGTCTCTGCTTTTGAATATACTATCTAAGTTAGTCATAACTTTTCTTCCAAGGAGTAAGCGTCTTTTAATTTCATGGCTGCAGTCACCATCTGCAGTGATTCTGGAGCCCCCAAAAATAAAGTCTGACACTGTTTCCACTGTTTCTCCATCTATTTCCCATGAAGGGATGGGACCAAATGCCATGATCTTCGTTTTCTGAATGTTGAGCTTTAGGCCAACTTTTCACTCTCCTCTTTTACTTTCATCAAGAGGTTTTTTAGTTCCTCTTCTCTTTCTGCCATAAGGGTGGTGTCATCTGCATATCTGAGGTGACTGATATTTCTCCTGGCAATCTTGATTCCAGCTTGTGGTTTCTTCCAGTCCAGCATTTCTCATGATGTACTCTGCATAGAAGTTAAATAAGCAGGGTGACAATATATAGCCTTGACGTACTCCTTTTCCTATTTGAAACCAGTCTGTTTTTCCATGTCCAGTTCTAACTGTTGCTTCCTGACCTGCATACAGATTTCTCAAGAGACAGATCAGGTGGTCTAGTATTCCCATCTCTTTCAGAATTTTCCACAGTTGATTGTCATCCACACAGTCAAAGGCTTTGGCATAGTCAATAAAGCAGAAATAGATGTGTTTCTGGAACTCTTGCTTTTTCCATGATCCAGCAGATGTTGGCAATTTGATCTCTGGTTCCTCTGCCTTTTCTAAAACCAGCTTGAACATCAGGAAATTCATGGTTCAAGTATTGCTGAAGCCTAGCTTGGAAAATTTTGAGCATTACTTTGCTAGCATGTGAGATGAGTGCAATTGTGCGGTAGTTTGAGCATTCTTTGGCATTGCCTTTCTTAGGGATTGGAATGAAAACTGACCTTTTCCAGTCCTGTGGCCACTGCTGAGTTTTCCAAATGTGCTGGCATATTGAGTGCAGCACTTTCACAGCATCATCTTTCAGAATTTGAAATAGATCTCCACTAGCTTTGTTCGTGGTGATTACCTATTCAACCCTCCCCCAAATCCTCAGGTAACTACTGCCTTTTTGACCTTCACTATGGTTTTACCTTTTCTAAAATGGAATATAATTAGAACCCTAGAGTATGCAGTCTTTTTAGACTACTTTCCTTCACTTAGCAATAAGCATTTAAGATTCACTCATGTCTTTCTATAGTCTTCCCTGGTGGTTCAGACGGTAAAGCGTCTGCCTACAGTGAGGGAGACCTGGGTTTGATCCCTGAGTCAGGAAGATCCCCTAGAGAAGGAAATGGCAACCCACTCTAGTATTTTTGCCTGGAGAATTCCATGGACAGAGGAGCCTGGTGAGCTACTGTCCATGGGGTCACATCTATGGCTTAATAGTTCTTTATATTTTATTATAGAATAATAATCCATTCCAATAATAATAATATTGTGCTACAATATGTGGTACATATATGTACCACAATTTGTCCATCTATCAAAGGACATTTGGGTATTTGTGAGGGCTAGGGTTTTTCTGGCAATTATGAATAAAGCGTCTATAAATACCAGTGTGCGGGGTTTTGTTTGGACATGAGTTTTCAAATCAGTTGGAGAAATATCTAGCAGTACAATTGCTGAATCATATAGTGAGACCATAGTTAGCTTTGTTAGAAATTGCCCAACTGTCTCCTAGGGAGGTCATGCCATTTTACATCCCCCAGCAATCAATGAGACTTCCTGTTGCTCCACATCCTCACCAGTATTCGGTGCTGTCAGTGGTTCGAATTTGGGCCATTCTTATAGGTGTGTAGTGATACACACTTATTGTTGTTTTAACTGTCACTTTCCCAGTGGCAAATGATGTGCATCGTTTTTTACGTGATTAGCTTCTGTGGGCTTCTCAGGTGGCGCTAGTGGTAAAGAACCCACCTGCCAATGCAGGAGATCCAGGAGATGCAGGTTCTATCCCTGGATTAGGAAGATCCGCTGGAGGAGGGCATGTCAATCCATCCAGGATTCTTGCCTGGAGAATCTCATGGACAGAGGAGCCTGGCGGGCTACAGTCCATAGGGTTGCAAAGAGTCAGACATGTCTGAAGCAACTTAGCACACAGGCACATGTACCTTCTATAGATCTTCTTTGGTGAGAAGTCTGTTTAGATCTTTTGCACATTTTCTTACTGTTGAGTCTTCAATGTCCTTCTATATTTGGGGTCTTTTCATTTATATTTATATTTATTTATTTGACTGTGGCACTTGGGATCTTATCTTCGGTCTTCGGAACTCTTAGTTGTGGCATGAGGGATATAGTACCCTGACAAGTGACCGAACCCAGGCCCCCTGCATGGGGAGCATGGAGTTTTAGCCATTGGACCACCAAGGAAGTCCCTTGTATATTTTGAATATATCTTTCATCAGATGTGTGTTTGGCGAATATTTTCTCGCATTCTGTGGCTGATCTTCTGACTATCTTAATAGTGTCTTTCACGGAGCAGAAATTTTTAATTTTAGTAAATTTCAAGTTACTAGCTTCTTCTTTCATGGGGCATGCCCTTGTTCTCAGCACTAGAAACTCAGTGCTGAGCCTCGAATGATTTTAAATACATTCTCTTAGGTAAGCATGACACGACTGCTCTTAGGCAAGGAGCATAACATTTATTTTACAGGAGAAATGGTCGTCTGTCACACTTTTCTCTGAAGTATCTTTAAACAGGCCAAAAAAGAGAATTAGTAAGAACTAAGAGAGAATGTGTAGATAAAAGCTGGCCAAGACAAACATTAAATATCTTCAAAGTTGCCTGTTCAGCCTTAAAAATTCACGAGCATGTGAAAATCTCCTCCACTACCTCGCAGGATTTGTTTTCATATAAATATTATATTACTGTTGCTGCACACACACACACACACACACACTGCTGTTCTGCTAAAACTGGTGCATCATGAAAAATTCCTTGATGGTTGACTTTGCCCCATCCTCCCCCACAGTACAGTGACATACTCCTTCCAAGAATATTTGAACTTCAGTTTGGGAAGCAAACTGGACTGAAAAAAGAGCGAGGTTAAGCAACTTGTCTGATGTCATACAGCTAGCAAGTGACAGACCCAGGCTTTGAGTCCTAAATGAGCAGAATCCTGAGCCAGTGATCATGGGAGCTCGTGGGGTCCAGTCTGTGTGTCAGGGTCCTTGGCCACAGACAGCCTGACTCAGGGAGTCTGAGGTCATCTCCATTTCCAGGAGGCACCCTCCCCTCCTCCCCCATTGACCTGGCCTTCCCTTGGCCTCCACAGCCTCTAAAATCATACCATATAATTTAGGCTTCCCTCTCCCTCCAAAGCATAAACTAGAGGAAAGGGAGAACGCAACCCCAGACAGTGTCTATCATGGAAGCGTGTGAATGTGGGGGAGAACCAGCCTGAAGGGATGATAAAGAGCATGGGGAAAAAATTACCTTTTTTTCAATAATAAAAAACTCTCTGTGGCCAAACAATTTTTGCTGAAAGAACAATGCACATCGTACGATGTACTGAAGAAACTTATAATTATGTCAGATTAAAGTGTGTGGAAGCGCCTCTCTGGCCGTGAGAACCATTGATTTCTTGGTGTAGCTGCATTCAGTGGCTGGGGCTGGGGGGGCCACAGCTCTGAAAGCAGCAGCTTTGGGAGAGAACGCAGTCATTCTCTCAGAGGAATGGCCTTTGCCCTCCCGAGCTCGGATCTGACTAGCTCCTCTGGAAAGAACGGAGCTGCAAGCATTTGTCTGTGAGAGCTTGCTTTCAGAGCCCAGGACCCGGCACACAAGCCTCTTTCCTCTCCGCCCAGCTCATCTGGATTTTATGCGTTCAGCAAACATTACCATGGATAGGCGTGGCCCCCCAACTCCACCTTCCTCCTCAGGGTTCAGTGGTCCTAAACTTCCCCGGAAGTGTCCCCCTTTCTCCACCTGCTGTTCTGGAGTCCAAGACCAAAATTTAAGCCTCTGCTGTACCAATGGCTTGGAGAAGGCAGTGGCACCCCACTCCAATACTCTTGCCTGGAAAATCCCGTGGACGGAGGAGCCTGGAAGGCTGCAGTCCATGGGGTCGCTGAGGGTCGGACACGACTGAGCGACTTCACTTTCACTTTTCACTTTCATGCATTGGAGAAGGAAATGGCAACCCACTCCAGTGTTCTTGCCAGGAGAATCCCAGGGACGGGGGAGCCTGGTGGGCTGCCGTCTACGGGGTCACACACAGTCGGACACGACTGAAGTGACTTAGCAGCAGCAGTACCAATGACTAATTCTGTGACCCTGCTTGACCTCTCCGGGTCACTTTGCTGTCATCTGCTGAACTAGAGAAACATGCCTCTAGGTGGGGCCAAGTGGGACGCTTTCTTCTTGTCATTTGACAGTGATTGCTACCCTAGCAGGTAAAATGACCAGGCAGGGACTACATCATCCACACTGGTCTTCAGATATCAAGTATTAATGCCGATGTGTGGAGTCTAGAAAAATGGTACAGATGAACCTATTTCCAGGACTGGATTAGAGATGCAGATGTAGAGAACAGACCTGTTGACACAGAGGGGAAAGAGGAGGGTGGGATGAATTGGGAGACTGGTATGTATATACTACCATGTGTGAAATAGACAGCCAGTGGGAACTTGCTGTATTACACCGGAAGCTCAGCTCAGTGCTCTGTGATGACCTAGAGGCATGGAATGAGGGAGGGAGGTGATATACGCATACACACAGCTGATTTACTCTGTTGTCTGGGGCTTCCCAGGTGGTAAAGAATCCTCCTGCCAATGCAGGAGAGGTGGGTTCGATCCCTGGATAGAGAAGATCCCCTGGAGAGGTAAATAGCAACCCACTCCAGTATTCCTGCCTGGGAAATCCCATGGACAGAGGAGCCTGGTGGGCTATAGTCCATGGGTCTGCAGAGTCAGACACAACTGAGCACACACACACACTTCGTTGTACAGTAGAAACTAACGCAACATTGTAAAGCAATTATATTCCAATAAAAAAAAAAAAAAGAATGAAGTTTGCTGCAAGAAGCTTCGGCCCTTTGGGTAGTGACTGCTTCCTCTCAGATGTATGTAAAACAGTCAGTCCACTGTGCTAGCTCAGACATTTTTCTCCTTGTCTTACAACTTTAAAAAGAGCCCCCGTTCGCTTTTGCCTACCTCACTGCCTAGGATAAGGCAGCTGTGCCCCATGCCCCACTTGTGCCCTGAGCCTCCAGGCATCTTCAGGGAATGCTTCAGGGTGACTGCCACCATTGACATTTCAAAGACTCCAGGATGGGGCTCTGAGCACCTCCTGCTCAGCGTGACGGAAGGATGGAGCTAGAACAGGGAGTTTGGAGGATTAACCAGCTCTCCCACTGCGAGGCCAGGCAACCTGTTACTAAATCCTCCTACTGGATTAAGCCCGAGCCCACAGATCAACCACAGCCTTGAACAGACGTGACACGATGGGACACTTTCTGGGCCTTGGTCCAATGCAGCAGCTAAAAGCAGACGGTGCATGGGCACATGGTACTTGCCACTCTCTCCCTTGTGCTATTTGTAGTGGCAGCAGTTTCTTGAAAAAAAGCACGTGTCGAAAGGCCTAGGTGTGCCCCCCGTTCTGCCACTTGCCAGCTGTGTGACCTTGGGTGGGTTACTTCACACCTCTGAGCCGCAGGCCCCTCAACAGAAACGCAGAACTGGTGGGAGGGATCTCACAGTCCTGAAGGATGCTGAGGTAGCGTCACACACGTATCTCCCCAAAGAGGACGTGCAGGAAACGTGCGTGTGACCACTCCTGGCTGGGGGAAGGCCTGGCTCCGATGTCCCTCCACCTCTGCGGCTCCCTCTCTCTGCCCCCTTCTTCTGTGTTTCGTGGCACTTTGCACCTGCTTCCATCTTAACACTCAGCCTTTTCAGTTTCTCTTCTAACCAAGGCTTCTCAGAAACAGGGGTTCTGTGGTTGTTTATCTTCGCCTTCCCACACCTGGCCACACGTGGGCTTCTGCAAATGTATAGCAAACTAAAAACTCTTTGTAACAGATGCCCTGCCTGGCATCACTCACTAGTATGCCTATCAATACTTCATATCCCCCTCCTGGACTAGATACTCTGAGAGCAGCGACCAGGTGTATGATTCATCCTTCCTTGTAGTTTCTACAGCATCAAGACAGACACACAATGGATGCTGAGCGGATACATGTGAAAAGCAAGAAGAAAAATGAAAAAAAGGAGAGAAAGAAATAGATGCCTCTCCCCAACAACAGCAGCTCACGCAAGTCCTCCTGCCCACTCAGCGCCAGGCAGGCCCGCATTCTTGCTCTCCCTCTGAAAGCAAGGGCCAGATATTTTCTTAGTCCTCCTGGAGAAAGACTCTAAAAGATCAAAGCTCAATTATAGCTTCTTCCTTTCCAGCAGAACTTTCTGGGTGATGTTAAATAACTCAACCAGTCACCAATAGGTCACAATTACTATGGAATTGTCAGGGTCATGGGATAACCTTTCCCTGACTTCAACAGGCAGGAAGCTGCCCCCTGTAAACTCTTCATAAAGACGTGCAGGGACGACCCACCTCCCATTAGTTTTCCCCACTGAGACACAACCTGCTGTTTTCAACCTCTGTGTCTTTGCTGTGCTGTTCCCTTTTGTTTGAAATGCCTTTGCCTCTCCTCCAAACCACCCCTCACACTCTGCGATTCCTACAACCACCAGCCTTGCCACAGCCAATTTGCCCTGCTGACTCATACACATCTTTCAAAATCTGACTCAAGTGTAACCTCACTAGGAGGAGACATTCCACCCAGCAGGAATGTGGAAGAATGGTTAGCAGCCCGGACGTTAGAGATGAATCTCAGCGCTAGCACCTATGAGCTGTGTGACATTGGGAAACTGACCTCCCATCTCTGGGACTCAGTTTGCTCATCTGTAAATTGGGAATGTGAACACTTTCTTCACAGAGTTGTTCTGAGAAGTAAGTTGGCTAATGAAAGTAAGGAGGCTGGCATGGAATTTGGCATATGCAAAGCTCCCATGAAGGGCAGCTGTAGTCATGTATTCCATGGACCCCAGACTGGATTAACAGCGCTTCCTCTGTTTTCCTAGGGCACCCTGTGCTTATATCTGTCGCTTCCATTTAGCTCATTGTTCTGATATCTATTCACTACTTGTGGCCCTACTAGATGGTAAACAACTCTTGTGCCAAAACTCTTAGCATCCCCTGGACCCAAGACCAGGTTGGTTTGATTCATAAGTGAATAAATGGATGGAATGAATGAATGAATGAATATATAAGCTGAATTAGTAGACCTTTTGGCTACCTTGATAGCCATGCCTTTTCTAAGACCCATGAGGGCTGGAGCTAGAGCGACCTGGAGTAGCTCAGGTCTGAAGCATGCCTGGGCTGTCACATGGGGCCAGTGTATGAGGACATAGAGCAATGGGGAGAGTGAGAACTAAAAGATGGACTCTGGACTCCTCTAGTGGTACAATAGGTAACTATCCACCTGCCAGTGCCCGGGTCGTGGGTTTGATCCCTGGTCCAGGAAGATTCCACATGCCTCAGAGCAGCTAAGCCCATGCACCATAGCTACTGAGCTTGTGAGCCGCAACTACCCAAGCTCGTGCCCCTAGAGTCTGTGCTCCGCAACAAGAGAGGCCCCTGCTCACCACAACTAGAGAAAACCTGACACAGCAATAAAGACCCAGTGCAACCAAAATAAATAAATAATTTAAAAATAAAATAATAAAAACTAAAAGGTGGACTCCCACAGGTGCTTTGTTACTGCTGAGTTTGCCCCTCTCATTTCCTCCCAATGTCCACCAGGCAGTCAGCCATCAGTAAATGTTTGCTTGGAGTTATTCATAGATTCATTTGTTCATTCAGCAAATATTTATTGAGTCAGACATTGTTCTGGACACTAGGGTAGAGCAAGGGTTAGGATGGGCATATTCCCAACAATATGATTCCTTGGAGAGGTGACATGAGCCATTATCACCTTATTAGTAAAGCTGTGGAAGTAGGAAGAGAAGGAGGAGCCAAGGACAGGGAGCCAGGAAATCGATTCAGATCTTTGCTACGAGCACCATTATCTCAGCCAAGTCACTCAGCTTCTCTCAGCCCATGAAGTGTTACTTACACAGGGTGGCCATATCTGCCCTCTTCACCACAAGGTCAAATATGTGTGTTGGGAATGATCATAGGAAGGGCTGCGGAGTTGTGAAAGACAGCAGCTTACAGGCAAACAACTCGGCTCTGTGGCATTGTCTGCCTCACTAAGCTTTATTTCCTCATCTGTAAAATGGGGGCACATACTGACTTGGCCCACCTTGCAGAGTGCTTGTGGGCCTTAACCTGGACTACAGGAGGAAGCAGTACTCTGCAGACAGTAAAGAGCTCTGTCCTTGTAACTCTCTGGCAAGCCTGCACTTCATCCCCTTGCATCTCAGTTTCGAAACCTGGTTTTGCTCAACTGGATCAAATAGCCTCTCTGACCCTCAGAGTCTTCATCTGTAAAATGGGAATAATCCTTTCTGGCCCAAACCCTAGTGTTATGAGAATCTGATACAATCACAGATGTGAAAAACTCTGGCAAATGTCAACATGCTGCATAAAGCATAAAGTGCTCTGTAAATTTGAGGAACAATTTTTCTTTTTGATATCATGAGGGATTTATGCTCATTGTAGTAGAATTAGACTTGATCCTATGTCTGTTCCTCCCTATCTAGAAAAATAGAAAGAACAGAACCAGGGAGATGGTCTCCAGGTATTCCAAGCACGTGTGGAATCTCACTTTGTTCTTGAGATAACCCCATGTGTTGTGCAGGAAAAAAATTTTTTCTGTCATTAGAGAGGAAGATGGGAGAAACTTGGTCATTCTTCTACCTACAGTGTGCACGTAGGCCGTCAGGCTCCTCAGTCCAAGGGATTTTTCAGGCAAGGATGCTAGAACGGGTTGCCATTTCCTCCTCCAGGGCATCTTTCCAACCCAGGGATCAAACCCACGTCTCCCATGTCTCCTGCATTGCAAGCGGATTCCTTAATTGCTGAGCTATCCAGTAAGCCCAGTACCTCCAGTGTACTTTCGGGCAAGTTGCTTTCTCTCTCTAAGCCTCATCTTCCCTATTTGTCATATAAAGAGATTGGATTCTATTTTAGTTAGGATACATACAGCTACAAGGGAAACAAGTGATAATCAGTAATGTTATCTATCATCTCACAATAGCAAGAAGTTCAGATATGGGCATCCCAGGTTGGGTATTACAATGTCTCAAAGGTGTCAGGGCCACAAACCAGTTTCCATGTGGTTTTTTAATGGTATCAAGATGATCCTACAGCTGGAAACTTCATACTCCCACCCAGTAATGCCCAAAGGCAAGAAAAGTCTAATGTTTGCCTTGGACTTCTTCTTAAGAAAAGAACATAGAGAACTTTCCCAGACCTGTCCCTTATATTTAGAAGGGGAAACGGGAATGAGGGTGATCGCATGTCTCTTATCTAAACAAGTCAGGAAAAAGGAAAGGGATTATCATGTCAAGCAACAAAACCCATGTTCTGATAACAAAACCATCAAGGTACTGTCTGCCAGGCAGACAACCCTCAGGTCTGACACAGGCTCTGGGTTTCTGAAGGACATGAAAGGCCCCAAGTGCAATGCTAAGATCAGACCAAGGTCACTGAGAGCCCCCTTCCCAGCCTCCAAGTCCTACCCTGTTCCATCTGGGTAGAGCTGAGTGGGAGGTGGTGTTGAGAGAGCCAGGACCCCACAGCCGGGAACCGCCCTCTGGCCTGCAGGCCACCCATTCAGCCAGGTGGCACCTGGCAGTTTTCAGAACTCTAGTCCACCAAGCCCAGAACAGGTGACCCCTTACTTTCCTCCCTGCATCTTCCCATAAATAAACAGAAACCGATAAGAGTAACTGAAACAAAACAGAAGTCTATTTTTACATCAGGTAGTAGGTCTAGAAGCAAACAACTCAGGATTCCATGGCCTTTAGGAACCCAAGGCCCTTCTATCTTTCTGCTCCTCCATCCTCACCAAACATCCACTCTCAATGCGATTTCACAGTCCAAGACTGCTTCTGCAATTCTATTATCATTGTATCACATTTAATAAGGAAAAGTGAAAGTGAAAGTCGCTCAGCCGTATCCGACTCTTTGCGACCCCATGGACTATACAGTCCGTGGAATTCTCCAGGCCAGAATACTGGAGTGGGTAGCCTTTCCCTTCTCCAGGGGATCCTCCCAACCCAAAGATTGAACCCAGTCTCCCACATTGTAGGTAGATTCTTTACCAGCTGAGCTACAAGGGAAGCCCAAGAATACTGGAGTGGGCAGCCTATCCCTTCTCCAGTGAATCTTTCCGACCCAGGAATCAAACCGGGGTCTCCTGCATTACAGGCGGATTCTTTACCAACTGAGCTATCAGGGAACCCCTAAGCTGAAAGGAAAAGGAAAAACTAAAAACAAAACAAAAACATAGATCAGTTACTTCTTATATCTCATTGTACAGGACTTGGTCACAGGGCCAAATTTTGAAGCGAGGAAATGTCCTTTTTAACTGGGCATCTTGCAACCCTCAATTTATTTAAATTAGTAAGCAAGATGAAAACAATGGATATCATCACGGGGTAACAAGATTTCTGAGTAAAAGGTCTGGGCAGTTGATCATTGCAAAGTGTTGGAGGATGGGGGACTTTGGTTGGTCATCTCTTTGTTTAGCTTTTTAGGCCTTCCATCTTGCTACGTATGGGACTCTGGGCACGTCACTTCTTCTCTCTGAAACTCCTCTGCTCTAAGATGGAGGTGGGACCACCAGATCAACTGTGGTGAAAAGATTCTGAGGGCAAGACTTATTCTTTGATTTGTTCATCCATTTAGTTGCCAAGAATCTCCTGACACATCTTCTGTGTGCCAAGTGCTGTGCTAAGCAGGGAGGATTTGGAGATTCATAAAAAGCCTGCTTCTGGGAGTTTACAGTCAGTTGAAAAAAGCCTAGGAAAGCATCCATTATGATAGATGGTGCTAAATTCCATGTTAAGGATAAATGCAAAGTCAGGGGAGGTTGGAGAAGAGGTACCTATTTTAGGTAGGGGACCGCAAAGGCATCGTGGGGATGCTTCAGGGATGAACAGGAGCTTGTGGGCAGAGAAGATTGAAAAGTACAGGAAGGAGGCCAGCATGTGCTAGGTATGAACCTGTAAAAGAATACATGATGTCCTGCCAATATTTTCCCACTGCACACTCACTCTCAGGTAGGGCTCCAGTTCCTGAGCTTTTTTAACCAGCTGTTGTTGACTCTTTGCAACCCCATTGACTATAGTACTCCAGGCTACTCTGTCCTCCTCTGTCTCACCGAGTTTGCTCAAACCCACCTCAATTGAGTCAGTGATGCTATCTAACCATCTCATCCTCTGTTGCCCTGTTCTCCTCCTGCCTTCAATCTTTCCCAGCATCAGGGTCTTTTCCAGTGAGTCGGCTCTTTCTATCAGGTGTCCAAAGGATTGGAGCTTCAGCTTCAGCAACAGACCTTTCAATGAATAGCTGGGGTTGATTTCCTTTAGAATTGACTGGGTTGATCTCCTTGTTGTCCAAGGGACTCTTGAGAGTTTTTTTTAGCACTACAATTAGAAAGCAACAATTCTTCACCGCTCAGCCTTCTTTATGGTCCAACTATCACATTCGTACATGACTACTGGAAAAACCATAGCTTTGACTAGACGGACTTTTGTCAGTAAAGTAATGTCTCTGCTTTTTAGGTTTGTCTAAGTTTTCCTTCCAAGAAGTAAATGTCTTTTAATTTCAGCTAGTGCTGTTTATTTAGCTCATCTGAATTCAGAAAGATTGGGAGTTGGGTCCTGGCTCCACCATCTAACAGCATGACCTCAGGCCAGGGGCTTCATCTTGAATCTGACCTTCACCCCAGCACGAGCTTCAGCAGCTTTGTCTACGCACATGCCCTCAGTGTCGTGGACTGAGTGAGATTTCATGTATAAATGGGCACAATGTGGTCCCGACATATGGTGAGTTTTCAGCCCAGATTTTTTACTCCCCTCTCTTCCCCAGGGCTTTGGGAGAACCTCATTGGTTTCAGGGAAGAAGGAAGAAGAGACGGTCACTGGCCAATGACTTAAGGAGGACAAGAGTGGTTTCTGCGGTGATATTTTTAAGTGCAAACTGGAGCAGGAAAAAATCAGGTGAGAGAAACCATGTTGCCTGCCAAGGAGTAGACAGCACTGTTCACCTCTTGGGAAAGCAGCTGCAAAGAGCCTTTAAAGCAGGGGAAAGGTCAACCTTTCACAAAAGAATGGACTGCCCAACCCTGTGGCCCTGGACCTTCCCCCCTATAATTCCTATGATCCCCCATGCTGATTTTCTGCCTGGAAATGGGACTTCTGTCCTGCCAAGCTGCTTGCACTGTGTGCACGGGCTGTGTCCAGGGGCTTCGTGGAGTGTAAACTGCAGGCAACCCTGATGAGGAAGATTGTTTTTGTCTCGGTACCTCTGCAGGCTGGCCTCCTCACCTCCACGCTGTTTGATCAGTGCCATCTATGTGCCTGCCTTCACTCACAGCTTTCCCTTCTTCCTTGTACCTTCCAAATCCTTCACAGCCATGCGTTCAGGAGGCCCACCCTGATGGCTCTAGTCCACACTGATCCTGTGCCCTCAAGGTGTCTTCAGACAACCACACCAAGAGATAGTCACTGTGTTTCTTCTTGTTTTTTCCTACTAGGCTTTATCCTCACCCCACTTGAATGAGGACTACCTGGGCTTCTAATTCTCTGAATTAGCATCATCATATCAACAGGGAACTTGCTTATCCTTGCGGACGGGGCTAGCAATCTGTAATAGCACTCCCGGTGATACTAACACACACTCAAATTCAAAAACCAGTACATCCAATAATCCTGTTAGACGAAATAGCAATTTTCTTCCTTTGGCTTCAGAGTTCTCTAGAAACACATCAACATGAAAGTCCCATCACAGAGCACTATTCTTTCCTTCAGCAACACTCCAGCACCTGAAATGCATGGAGATGGAAGGCAGACTTTTTCTTCCCTTGTTAGCTTTGTAATTTACCCCACAGGTTTATAGAGCATGTACCATGTATGTTTGGGCTTCCTAGATGGCACCAGTGGTAAAGAACTCACCTGCCAATGCAGGAGATTTAAGAGACATGGGTTCAGTCGCTGGGTCAGGGAGATCCTCTGGAGGAGCGCATGGCAACCCACTCCAGTATTCTTATCTGGAGAATCCCATGGACAGAGGAGCCCAGCAGGCTACAGCCATGGAGTCGCAAAGAGTTGAACACGACTAAAGTGACTACACGCGTACACACACACCATGTATGTCTCCGGCTTGCACTCAGACACCTCTGAGTTTGAGTCTGAGCTCACCACGCATTGCCAGGAATGGAAACACAGTGGGATACGGAATCCCATGGGGAAGTGAGACAGGAGAGTTGATGGAGCTAGGTTCCGGCTCTGCCTGCAGGAGGGGGCACTTCCAGTTCTTTGGGGGAGAACCTCTCTAGGTGTACAGGATTCTGTCTCCCTGCCAATCACCTTCTACTGACTCCTTGCAAGAGGGGGCTCCCACCGTGTGGGGAAGGGCCTGGGGTGGGGCACTCCAGCAAACATCAGTGACACATGTTTCCTATTATACACAGCATTCTTTGTGGGAGCCCCAGTGAAAAATACACATGGCCAACCATCACTTGCTCAGGAGGAGGGGGCCCAGGAAAGGGGATTTTTCACTGCTGGCTTTACCAAGAGTTAGAAACAAAGCAAAGGCTCTGAGCTTGTTAGAAAAACAAACTGTTTGTGCTTTGGCTTTTCATTTGAAGGATTAGCAGATGGTCTGGATATCAGCAGATACCTGAGGAGCTCACCTGGGTCTCAACACAATGGTGGAAAGCACGTGAGATTTGGCACCTCCTGGTTCGACTCCCTGGCTGCCTTTCTGAGTAGCATTTAGGGGAGACACCTGCCTGACTGTGCGTCAACATCCACATCCCTAATAAGAGGGTAATAACATGTCACCATGAAGGGGAGGCACTATAAAGACTCTGCGAAATGGTGTTTGCAAGAGGGCTCTTTGTAAAATATATTACATAAAGGGGTTCTTACTATCATTTTTGAGCTTCCCTGGTGGCTCAGTGGTGAGGAATCTGCCTGCCAATGCAGGAGACGCAGGTTCGATCCCTGGGGTTGGGAAGATCCCCTGGAGGAGGAAAGGGCAACCCACTCCAGTATTCTTGCCCCAGAAATCACATGGACAGAGGGGCCTGGGGAGCTATAGTCCACTGGGTTGCAAAGAGTCGGACATGACTTAGTGACTAAACAACAACAAATATTATTATTAGATACAGAAAATTCAGAAAGAAACAGTGTCTGAAAAAATTGACAGCATGATACAGTGGAAGAAATAAGTATTTAAGAACATACAGAACACTACTTACTAGCTGTATGGCTTCAGGCAAGTTACCTCACTTCTCTGAGTCTCAGCTGTCTCATCTGCAAAATGGGGGTAAAAATACTGACCAGATGGAGTTGCTGCAAGGCCTGCCTCGTTTTTTTTTCCTGTAAATATCCCTACCCTCTAGAAGGTGCTCCATATAGGTAGCACTGAAGCCCAAGGATGCCCAAGGGGGCACCACCCCCTCCACCCCACCCACTGGGATTTGAGGCTATTCCAGGAGTCGGCCCTGCTCTGCACATGCCCTCACTGGAGGGGAGGTGGCTGCCCCCTCCCCCTGACACTCCTCTGAGAAGCCATTCTTCATCGTCGCGGCTCCTGCAGCCTCCCCTGACCGCCTCGATCAAGTTACAGACCCATTTGTTTTTCCCCGCACAAAGCACTGTAGTCTGCCAGCTTCTCCCCCTTCTCCTCCAGCCCGGGGAGCTGGGCCAAGAGTTCATCTCCGAGTAGCACAGGCCCAGTACTTCTCACTAAGGAACACAGAAAATGTCACAGCCAGCCCCATGTCCATACCTTGTATGCGTCTTCATCAATTTCCAGGCCCCTGGGAGCAGTTCCCAGCCTCTACTCCTTTTCAGCTGAGTATGTTCCCTAGAGGGGCCAGGAGTTTCTTAAACCTGCTCAAACCCAGCAGGTGTTGGTGAAGGATCTGATCCTGGGCAGGGGTTTGGGGGTGGGAGGGACCAGTGTGTTCAATCAGCTCCCAAGTCCCAGCTTCCTTTGATACATGTCGATTTTTTTGCAAAATTCTCTCTTGACCACCAAGACTCAGTGAAGCACTAGTACACGCTGCCCTGACAATCTGCACTTCTTCCTGAAGGACTCACAAATATGTCAGTTGAATGTTCTCTGGTAAGCTTCAGGAGGCATTTGATCAAGTCTATCTCCTTCTCCACTGCTTCTATAGCACAGACCACAGTGCTTGACGAAGAGCTGATGCTTAACAGATATTTAATGGATGAATAAAACCTCCTGACAATACTGTAGTGTAAATATTTTCATTTTCCTGATTGTGTAGAGAAGGCAACTGAGACCCTAATAGGTGAAATGTCTAACTCACGCTGACCCAGCCAGTAAATAGTTGCACTAAGATTCAAATGCAGGTTTTCACCAAGTGTTTGCTGCGTTTGATTTATATTAAGATCACGCTGGAAATGTTAACAAAGGCAATTTTTAAAAATAAAGAAGCTGAAACTGCCCAGTGTTCCCTCTCCACCCCCAACACAGCATGACTTGTGCAAGCCAGAAGGTTCTGAGCAACCCACGCAAGGCGGAGGCCAGGAGACAGGGGCAGCCCTTGTCCCTCAGCTGCGGGGACTGGATCCTCACATGGAGCCCCTCCCGGCTTGTCCCCACCAGGGCAGAACTTGGATAAAAAAGTCTCAGAAGAACAAAGACCACATTTTCCCCTGCAAGGCAGAGAGGCCAGCACTGGGGAAACAATGGTCTTGCTAGGATCAAAGAAAGCTGGGCCCAGACTGGGGACAAAAGCTGAGCCCCAGCTTGATAAGAATGACAACCTGCCCTCCTCCTCCTTCTGTTACAAAGGTCTAGGGGTGGGGGCAACGGCAAGCATGTGTGCAGGTCCTTTGAGGCCCACCCCATCTTCCAGCTTCATCCCCCAACTCCCTGCCCCTCCTCACCCCACACAGCTCCAGGAATGCAGCTTAATTGCTCTCCCCTACCAGCCATGTTCTTTTCCATTCTAGGCCTTCATTCAAGTGTTTCCTCTATCTAACATGCTCTTCTCCTTCCACTGACTCAGGTTTCAGCATTTCAGCTCACAAGCTGCCTCCTCTCTGCCCTCCACTCTTTGAGGCCTGGGTGCATCGCACCCTGCTGTGTGCTTGCTCCAATCCAGTTCCAGCACTGCTCACATGGAATTATTATGACCAGTGTCAACAGATGCCTCCCTCCCACAGCAGACTGTGACCACATGGAGGCTGAGACAATTTCTTAATGCTTTTGCAAATGCATTGCCTAGCACAAGAAGAGGCAAATGGGTAAACATTAGTTGAATGAATAAAGCAATGAATGATATAGAGTGAGCTCTCCTAAGGCCTGGAAATTCACCTGGGGACCTTGTCGTTTGAATAAATCAAAAACGTCTCTGCCTTCTCAACCTCTTTCACCGGATTTTATGCAACTAACATTCTTAAGGGCTTCCCAGGTGGCACTGGTGGCAAAGAACTCACCTGCCAATGCAAGAGACTTAAGAGATACAGGTTCAATCTCTGGGTCAGGAAGATCCGCTAGAGGACGGCATGGCAACCCATGCCAGTATCCTTGCCTAGAAAATCCCATGAGCAGAGGAGACTGGCAGGCTACAGTCCATAGGGTCAGAAAGAGTCAGACACGGCTGAAAGGACTTATCAATATTCTTAAACTGCTCCCTCTATTTGGGGTATACCCAAAAAAAGATGTCCTTTTCATCATACGGGACTGGAATGCAAAAGTAGGGAGTCAAGAAACACCTGGAGTAACAGGCACATTTGGCCTTGGAATGTGGAATGAAGCAGGGCAAAGACTAATAGAGTTTTGCCAAGAAGATGCACTGGTCATAGCAAACACCCTCTTCCAACAACACAACAGAAGACTCTACACATGGACATCACCAGAATGTCAACACTGAAATCAGATTGATCATATTCTTTGCAGCCAAAGATGGAGAAGCTCTATACAGTCAACAAAAACAAAACCAGGAGCTGACTGTGGCTCATATCACGAACTTCTTATTACCAAATTCAGACTCAAATTGAAAAAGTAGGGAAAACCACTAGACCATTCAGGTATGACCTAAATCAAATCCCTTATGATTATACAATGGAAGTGAGAAATAGATTTAAGGGCCTAGATCTGATAGATAGAGTGCCTGATGAACTATGGAATGAGGTTCGTGATTTGTACAGGAGACAGGGATCAAGACCATCCCCATGGAAAAGAAATGCAAAAAAGCAAAATGGCTGTCTGAGGAGGCCTTACAAATAGCTGTGAAAAGAAGAGAGGCGAAAAGCAAAGGAGAAAAGGAAAGATATAAGCATCTGAATGCAGAGTTCCAGAGAATAGGAAGAGGGATAAGAAAGGCTTCTTCAGCAATCAATGCAAAGAAATAGAGTAAAATAACAGAATGGGAAAGACTAGAGATCTCTTCAAGAAAATTAGAGATACCAAGGGAACATTTCATGCAAAGATGGGCTCAATAAAGGACAGAAATGGTATGGACCTAACAGAAGCAGAAGATATTAAGAAGAGGTGGCAAGAATACACAGAAGAACTGTACAAAAAAGATCTTCATGACCTGGATAATCACGATGGGGTGATCACTCACCTAGAGCCAGACATCCTGGAATGTGAAGTCAAGTGGGCCTTAGAAAGCATCACTATGAACAAAGCTAGTGGAGGTGATGGAATTCCAATTGAGCTGTTTCAAATCCTGAAAGATGATGCTGTGAAAGTGCTGCACTCAATATGCCAGCACATTTGGAAAACTCAGCAGTGGCCACAGGACTGGAAAAGGTCAGTTTTCATTCCAATCCCAAAGAAAGGCAATGCCAAAGAATGCTCAAACTACCGCACAATTGTGCTCATCTCACATGGTAGTAAAGTAATGATCAAAATTCTCCAAGCCAGGCTTCAGCAACGTGAACCGTGAACTCCCTGATGTTCAAGCTGGTTTTAGAAAAGACAGAGGAACCAGAGATCAAATTGCCAACATCCGCTGGATCATGGAAAAGGCAAGAGAGTTCCAGAAAAACATCTATTTCTGCTTTATTGACTATGCCAAAGCCTTTGATTGTGTGGATGACAATCAACTGTGGAAAATTCTGAAAGAGATGGGAATACCAGACCACCTGACCTGCCTCTTGAGAAACCTGTATGCAGGTCAGGAAGCAACAGTTAGAACTGGACATGGAACAACAGACTGGTTCCAAATAGGAAAAGGAGCACGTCAAGGCTGTATATTGTTACCCTGCTTATTTAACTCATATGCAGACAGAGTACATCATGAGAAATGTTGGACTGGAAGAAACACAAGCTGGAATCAAGATTGCAGGGAGAAATATCAATAACATCAGATATGCAGATGACACCACCCTTATGGCAGAAAGTGAAGAAGAACTAAAAAGCCTCTTGATGAAAGTGAAAGAGGAGAGTGAAAAAGTTGGCTTAAAGCTCAACATTCAGAAAACGAAAATCATGGCATCTGGTCCCATCACTTCATGGCAAATAGATGGGGAAACAGTGGAAACAGTGTCAAACTTTATTTTTGGGGGCTCCAAAATCACTGCAGATGGTGACTGCAGCCATGAAATTAAAAGACGCTTACTCCTTGGAAGAAAAGTTATGACCAACCTAGATAACATATTCAAAAGCAGAGACATTACTTTGCCAACTAAGGTCCATCTAGTCAAGGCTATGGTTTTTCCTGTGGTCATGTATGGATGTGAGAGTTGGACTGTGAAGAAGGCTGAGTGCCAAAGAATTGATGCTTTTGAACTGTGGTGTTGGAGAAGACTCTTGAGAGTCCCTTGGACTGCAAGGAGATCCAACCTAGGAGATCATCCTAAAGGAGATCAGCCCTGGGATTTCTCTGGAAGGAATGATGCTAAAGCTGAAACTCCAGTACTTTGGCCACCTCATGCAAAGAGTTGACTCATTGGAAAAGACTCTGATGCTGGGAGGGATTGGGGGCAGGGGGAGAAGGGGACGACAGAGGATGAGATGGCTGGATGGCATCACTGACTCGATGGACGTGAATCTGGGTGAACTCCGGGAGTTGGTGATGGACAGGGAGGCCTGGCGTGCTGCGATTCATGGGGTCGCAAAGAGTCAGACATGACTGAGCAACTGAACTGAACTGGGTGTTAAGAATCCATTTTTTTTTGTTGTTGAATGGTTTTGTTGAATGGTCAACAAAAAGGTCAAAACTGGAAGAAAAAAACAAAAAGTGGAAAAGGTAAGTTTTCATTCTAATCCCAAAGAAAGGCAATGCCAAAGAATGTTCAAACTACCACACAATTGCACTCATCTCACACGCTAGCAAAGTAATGCTCAAAATTCTCCAAACCAGGCTTCAACAGTATGTTAACCGTGAACTTGCAGATGTTCAAGCTGGATTTAGAGAAGGCAGAGGAACCAGAGATCAAGTTGCCAACATCTGCTGGATCATTGAAAAAGCAAAAGAGTTCCAGAAAATCTACTTCTGCTTTATTGACTATGCCAAAGCCTTTGACTGTGTGGATCACAACAAACTGGAAAATTCTTCATAGATGGGAATACCAGACCTTCTGACCTGCCTCCTGAGAAATCTATATGCAGGTCAAGAAGCAACAATTAGAACTGGATATGGAACAACAGACTAGTTCCAAATCAGGAAAGGAGTACGTCAAGGATGTATATTGTCACCCTGCTTATTTAACACACACAGAGTACATCATGAGAAATGCTGGGCTGGATGAAGCACCGGCTGGAATCAAGATTTCTGGGAGAAATATCAATAACCTCAGTTATGCAGATGACACCACCCTTATGACAGAAAGCGAAGAACTAAAGAGCCTCTTGATGAAAGTGAAAGAGGAGAGTGAAAACGTTGGCTTCAAACTCAACATTCAGAAAACTAAGGTCATGGCATCCAGTCCCATCACTTCATGGCAAATAGATGGGTAACAGTAGAAACAGTGTCAGACTTTATTTTGGGGGGCTCCAAAATCACTGCAGATGGTGACTGCAGCCATGAAATTAAAAGACACTTGCTCCTTGGAAGAAAAGCTATGACAAACCTAGACAGCAGATTAAAAGGCAAAGACATTATTTTGCTGACAAAGGCCCATCTAGTCAAAGCTATGGTTTTTCCAGTAGTCATGTATGGATGTGAGAGTTGGACATAAAGAAAGCTGAGTGCCAAAGAATTGATGATTTTGATGTGTGGTGTTGGAGAAGACTTGAGAGTCCCTTGGACTGCAAGGAGATCCAACCAGTCAATCCTAGAGGAAATCAGTCCTGAATATTAATTGGAAAGACTGATGCTGAAGCTGCAACTCCAATACTTTGACCACCTGATGCGAAGATCTGACTCATTAGAAAAGACCCTGATGCTGGGAAAGATTAAAGGCGGGAGGAGAATGGGACAACAGAGGATGAGATGATTGGATGACATCACCGACTCAATGGACATGAGTTTGAGTAAGCTGGGAGCTGGTGATGGACAGGGAAGCCTGGCATGCTGCAGTCCATGAGGTCACAAAGAGCTGGACACGACTGAGCAACTGAACTAAACTAAACTGAACAACAAAGCAAAGTCCTTACCCTTGCGGAGTTTCAGTCTATAACCAGGAACAGGGAGACAGACGTTAATCAACTGCACAACTTAAAATTATGGTAAGTACAAGGAAGTGAAAGCACAGAACACATTGTGCATCCATTTCTGTCTATATGCCCAGCAGAGGTCTCAGCTCTGGGAGGGATACATCAGAGAACTATGTGTCCACTATGGAGATAGCCTAGCTAATAACAGGGGAAACTGGTCCAGGCTGGGAAGGCTTCTCCGAGGAAGTAAGAGTTGAGCCAAGATCTAAGGGATGAGCCAGCATTAGGAGGCAAAAGCCAGGAGGTAAAAAGACTAGAAATTTGCCATGATTGGCAAACTCATGTCCATTGAGTCGGTGATGTCATCCAATCATCTCATCCTCTGTTGTCCCATTCTCCTCCCGCCTTTAATCTTTCCCAGCATCAGGGTCTTTTCTAATGAGTCAGATCTTCGCATCAGGTGGTCAAAGTATTGGAGTTGTAGCTTCAGCATCAGTCTTTCCAATTAATATTCAGGACTGATTTCTTCTAGGATTGACTGGTTGGATCTCCTTGCAGTCCAAGGGACTCTCAAGAGTCTTCTCCAACACCACAGATCAAAATCATCAATTCTTTGGCACTCAGCTTTCTTTATGTCCAACTCTCACATCCGCCTATGGGACGATGTCAACGCCTCCACTCTAAGATACCCACAGAGAACTTGGTAAGAGAAATTGGCAGAGCAATCAGAGTGTGTGATGGTCAGGCTCAAAATGCCGAGAGAGACTGTACTTTGCCCAAGGTCACCAGCCGGACTCTAGCAATGAAGAGACAAGGAGCCCTGGGACCCCAGCTCCAAGACGGCTGTGTCACAGTGGCCTGGACCTGTGAGGCAGACTGGGGAGAGCCTTCTCCAGCCCACAGATGGGGCCCTGGCATTGAAGGGCAAAGCATCCCCAGGAGGTGCCTTCCTAGAGGACCAGGCTCAGCCTGGAATTTTCTATAAAGGGACTGCCACTTACCATAGCGAAAGTAATAATGATGCCTCATGCTGCTGTTTTCAAGAACCATGTTCAGTTAGCAATGCGCTGTCCCCAAAACGGCCCCATTTCTTTTAAGAGCAATAGTCAAGCCCTAGATTTCATTTAGACTGGGTTCTGATCAAGCCTTATTAACTGTGACCTCGGGCAAGTTAATTCTGTACTCTCACCTTGAATTTCCTCATTTGTCATGTGGGACCAAGGCTCCCTAGTGGGAGATTATGATTAGGGTGATATTTTTATTATTAGTCAGCTCAGGCTGCCGTTACAAAGCACCAACGACTGGCTGGCTTAAACAACAGAAATATTTTCTTAAAGTTCCGGGAGCTAGATGTCTGAGATTAAGGTGTCAACAGAATTGATTTCTTCTGAGGCCTCTCTCCTTGGCTTCTCCCCGTGTCCTCACATAGGCTTCTCCCTGTGTGCTGACTTCTTCTTACAAGGACACCAGCTCTATGAGATTAAGGCCCTCCCTAATGACATCACTTTAATAATTATCTCTTAAAAGTCCCCATCTCCAATTACAGCCATATTCTGAGGTCCCGGAGTGTAGAACATCAAAATATAAATTTGGGGGGAATACAATTCAGACCATGACAGAAAATGTCTGCATGATCCCCAGCACATAACTGAATCTTGGGCGTGGGTGTCACAGGGAGAAATTGTGGGGTAAAAGACCACCAGTTCTTTCTCACGTGCCTTAGTGGACAAAAGTAGGCCATGAGGCACGTTAGGTTTTAATTGTGTCTTGCTGCCTGGACAACTTTGGCAAGACCTTAACATAGAGGCAAGACTTAACATAGAGGATGTACCTTCTAAGGTCCACATTCCTTTCCTTCTCACATAATCCTAGTGAATAAACAGAGAAAAATGAAGTTCCCAGCACTGGCCACTCCAGCAGCAGGACAAGAAAGAGGCTAAGCTTCTGCCATTTTTCAGAACCAGCCACACCAGTGTTCACAGAGGACTTAGCTTCCTGCTGCTGAACACATAGTTGAAGCAACTTCAGAAAACCTTCTCTGCCTTACCTTTTCCCCACTGCCTTCCCCAGCAAGCAAGAGACAGCATTTTTCCTAGAGGCTATCAGTTATAATATTAGCAGGCCCGGGAGACATAACTTAGGGAGCTGTCCTGATAAGACTCTGTGGTGGTCAGGTATCTGAGGCTAGATCTTTCATCTGGCACCCTCTCCTGCCCTGTCTGGCCCCACCAGAATCTCACCTTTGAAGTAGCTTCCCCATTGTGCCATTTGTTCAGTGAGACACTAAAGAGGTTGTTGGTTTGGGTGTTTTTTGTAAAGACTATCTCAGCACATCCTATTTGCAACATGAGCCCAGGCGGTTCCTACAGACTGGCTTTAGCCTATTGTATTTGCTTCCTCTTTGAGTCCAGTCATATCAAGATAGTGACGCCAAAAGAGATGAGTGAGCAGAGGAGAGACGCTGAAATAGCACTTTGGCACAGCAGGAAAAAAGAAAAAGAATGAGTTTTGAAAAGGTGTTAATTGATCTTTAGGCTGATGAGGCTCTATTTGGGGTAAGCTTTTTGTGCTCCATTCTGAACTCCATATCATGTACTGATTTTTAAGTGAGTCAGGCTCATTGCAGAAAACGTGGAAAACAAACAATGCAAAGAAGCGCACACACATACAACCTATAAGCCCATCACCTTAAGATAATTGTTGAGATAGTTGTTCTTAGTGTTTGGATGTATTTTACTCCAACCCATATGGTTGAGATCATACTAAAATTTTATGTCTTGTTTGTTTTTTTCAGCCTATTGATATATAATTGGCATATCTTGCCTGTTTTGCTTAACATCTTATCATAGGCATTTTTTTCAAGAAAAATATATTGTCTGATAACATTCCATTAAATTGATGTGCCACTGTTATTTATCCATTCTCCTATTGTTTAAGTTAGTGCTATTGTCTGTTTTATTATGAATGGCTTTTCTCTTATTGGTTTTGCTGTTATAAATAATGCTACCACCTTGGACATCCAAATACTTAATCTACCCTTTACTAAGGACATATCACATCCTTAGTTCATACCTGTGTTCTTATAACAACCCTAAGAATTAGGTGGTATTTTCATGGAATAGATGAGGGCAGTGATGAATCCAGAACTGAAAGATAACCCACTTATTTAGACCTCAAGCCTGATGCTCTTTCTTCCACACTATGCTCCATGTTACAAGGTGAACGACAGATGAATAAACCACCTGACAGCCACATCCCATCAGAAAGAGTTAGATGATCCAGGAACTCTATACCTGGAGGAGTCAAGGCTTAGAAAGCAAAGATGTCACCCAGTATCAGCCAGGAAGGCCTATTGGTTAAAAAAAAAAAAAAGTCAAGCAAGCTTATCCATGCAGCCACAGGGGGCAGAACTAAGACATCTGTACGGGAATTCGAGATGATTTTCACTCAATATAAGAAAAAAATGGGTGGTGCCATGAGTCTGACTTAAGACAGACTTGAGTTTGAATCCTTGCTCCCTTTCTCACCAGTTGCATGAATTTGGACAAGTCACTTGTGTTCTGTGAAACTCAGATCCCACAAATTAAAACTGTATGAGGTTGATCTGAGGGTTAGGGGTAATGCTCATTTGGTATCAAGTTTGGTCCATAGCAGGAGCTGAATAAATAGTCACTACTCTTTTTAATACTAGGTTGTGGCTGTTTAACCCTGGAAGGGGCCACGTTGGATCTTCAAGCAAAGTTGGGATGTCCCTCTGTCCATTGGATGACGGAGGCAGCCAGAGGTTAAACCAGGTGATTTCTAAGTCCCATCATTAGAAAAATGTGAGCCAGAGTTAGGAGCCCTGGACCCAAGATCTTGTTCCATTAACTTATTAGATGAGGCATAAGAACAAATGACTTACTTTTTCTGGGCCTCAGTCACCTCGTTCATAAAATTGGGAATAACAACAATGCACTCTTCACTGGGCTATTAGGAGAGAGACAAGAGATTGTTGATATGCAAGCACTCATATAATCCTAAAAATTTCCACCAAAGTCCATTCATTTTGATTAGCATTCCAGCTCCACAATGCAGTGACTCTCCTGAAGCTGCACAGAGAAAATAAATTGTGCTTCTGATAAAACTGCTGGCTTCTAGTCCCCACACCCTTCCCAGTCATACCTGTATTAGCCAATGTTGTTTGAAGAGGGAACCTGCCAGGACAACCAGCACAGATCTGGAGTTTGGAGGGGCTTACAATGCTGCCTGTGGAAATGCCTTTCATCTACCAGGAATGTCTATGGTATTTACAGAGCAGACAGGACTAGGTCAGAGGCTCTCAGGACCTTTCCCTAGCTCCCTCACCTCTGGGTGCAGGACACTTACAGAGTATGGACAGCTGATCCTTTGGGCTGGAGTGCTGTGAGCTAGGCCTGACACATATTCCATTAATTTCCCAGATAGGCAGCCTGCATTCATCCATCTGATCTCAGCCACCCTGGTTGTCTTTGGGGTTTTACGTTTCCTTTGATCATAGCAAGGGACTGGCACCCTTCACTCAAATGCCAGACATTCCTGATCCTCAGTGCTCAGATTTTCTATCCATCACTCAAGAATGAACAGGAATTGCACTGAGGAAAACATGACTTGTAGCAACTTCAGCCCATAAATTCTGTTATGTATTTTCTTAGCCAACATTACCTTTCCTCCATTGATGTCTTGAGATTTATATCATCCCCATCCTTACAGCAAAATTGGGCTGTTGAAAGCTCTGAAGACAGCTAGACATATTACAAATATCAGTTCTGACATTTGTTTGTGACCAAAGGCAAGCTGTTATGTAGATTAAATGAGATACTGTATATTAGACCCTTAGCCCACCACTAGGCCATAATGGTGGTGGTGGTTTAGTCTCTAAGTCATGTCCAACTATTACAACCCCATGGACTGTAGCCTGCCAGGCTCCTCTGTCCATGGGATTATCCAGGCAAGAATACTGGCATGATTTGCCTTTTCCTTCCCCAGGGGATCTTCCCGACCCAGGTATCATACCAGGTCTCCTGCACTGCAGGCAAATTCTTTACATCTGAGCTCCAAGGGAAGACCATAGTGAGTATCCTGTAACTAGCTGTTCCTTAGCTACTGTCATAGCTGCATGTTCTTGGGCAACTCACATGACTCTTTTGAGCCTCAGTCTCATCTGGAAAAATGGATCATCTATTAAAAAAAAAAGTGATTAAGAAGAAAGCAATAGATTGCACACTCAGAGAAGGCTACTTTTTCAACTTAGTAAATTGTGTTTCCTTGGTATGTTGTCTAGAGGAAACAGAGCTTCAGCTTCCTTTTCTATAAAGGACAAATAATAACACCCATTTTTCAAGGTTGCTGAGAGAATCAGAAATAATATCTGGAAAATTCCTAGCATGAAGAGCAACTATGGCATTATTCCTGATATGTGAGTGGCAGCACGATTACCACTTTAATTTTGAATGGTAGCAATTTAAATTTAGCATCTAAAGCCACTGCCTTCTTCAAAGAGTGGAACAGTGTAATCACCAGCCAACACCAAAGCAGACACTGAGGCAGACGCTTTGGGGGCAACAGATGGGCCACCTAGGTTAAATCAGAGCCAGGCTCAAATTACATGGTAGCCACTAAATGCTTTGGGGGAGAGATGACCACTCTCCCACCTGTCCTTCCCAGCCTCTCCCTGCCCCGTTCAGGAGTAGAGTATCCCTTTAGAACTGAATTAACAGAGGAGCCAAGATGAAGTTAACTGTTGGCCTCTAGCTCTCACCCCATCTTCAAGTACCATGTTTCCACCCTGGTCTCTCATCACCTAAAAGCAGCTCTGTCATATGACTCCTAGCTCAAAGAACTTGAGTGGATCCCTAATATCTCCCAAATGAAGTTCAGATTCAAGGTCTTGAATGAAGTTCATACAGTTAAGGTCTTCTAGGATTTCTCACTACTGATTCCAAGGAGAGCTCATGGAACAGGAGGACAGGAGGTTGAGGGGTACTCCAGCCCCCAGCAGTCACACACATCTAGCTGAAACTCAGCCCATGCCACATGGACCAAAGTTCCTGGAAGAAAAAAGGAAATATTCCTCAGATCCTACAAGGTGAGACCTGGTGCTGTTATTCCAGGTAATTCTCATGACCCCTGTGAGCTAGAGATTCTTACTGTCTCTGTTTTGCAGATGTGGGGACAGAGCCCAAGGTCAAACAACACAGGCAGAGTCTCTGGGCCCCTTGCCTCATGGGTAAAATGGGACTAAGGAATGCCTCCCCATGGAAGAAGGAGGACGCCCTCAAACACCCTGAGGTGCTGGCTGTTGCCAACATCACCTCAGCTTGAGCATCAGCACTGTTTCTGGTCTCATCATCCTTTCTTCTAGATCTGTAGCTAAAGTCATAAAGACCAGCACGGTGTCTGGAGCTAGAAAGGATTTCACTGAAACTTGTACCTATTTTTTGGAGCCTGGACTCAACACTAGGTTTCTGTCAGAAAGTAAGGGGCAGGGACTTCCCTAGTGGTCCAATGGTTAAGAATCTGCCTCGCAATGTGGAGGATGCAGATTTTCAATTCCTGATTGGGGAACTAAGATCCCACATGTGTCCAAGCAACTAAGCCAACACGCCGCAACCACTATGCCTGAAAGCCACAACTAGAGTCTGTGTGCTACAATGAAAGATCCTGGTGCAACTAAGACCTGACGCAGCCAAATAAATAAATTTTTAAAAAAGAGAAAGAAAGCAAGGGGCAGGCAAGTCCCACTGGCCTCAGCTAAAGCTGGCCTCCTTGTTATATGTCCTCAAATTGGCACAGCATTTGCCTTATAGTTCCTATAATTATACATAGTGGGGACACTGAGGCTGAGGAGTTCATGAGGGCAGGACATGTGTCTAATGTGCCCAGCACTGCATCCTTGGTGTGGCTGATCTCTAGGTACTGGATGAACAGATGAATGAATAGGCTGCTTTCCCTGGCAGCAGTGTGTGTAGGGTTATCAGCTGAACCAAGAAGAAGCATTTAACAAGTCATGTAGACTGCTGTTAACGCAACTCAGAATCTGCTGGCCTGGGATTGCCTGGGATTTAAGTCACAACAGCAATAAGCAGACTTAAGTAAAGCTTAGTTACGAAATCCCAGGAGAGCAAATGTTTAGCCCTCGAGGACTCAAGTTCAAGTTCCACCTCTGCTCCAACTCATATCACATGACCTTGGGAGATGCCCTCTTCCTCTACCAACATGGAAAGGGGGGGATCAGGAGAGCTCACAACACACTTTCAAGTCTGATGTTCACATTTCTCCACTGGCTAACTCTTCTTACTCCAACTTTTAAGGATGTTTTGAAAATAGCTGAAACAATATGCAGAATTTTAGAGGCAGCTACTGGGGGTAAAACTCATATCGACCAACCCATCACCTCAGAATGGTGCAAAGATTCAGGATATTGGTAATCTAAAAAAGAGGACAAGCCCCTGGTCTGAGGTTTGGGGCTTTAATGTAATCAGAAAGGTCTCAACCTCTCTCCCACTCTCTTTTACACACACACACACACACAAACACACACACACATATGCACACCAAGGTAATCCTATTATCTACTTGGACAAAAAAAAAAAAAGATGACAAGTGTTTGGAGAGGGAATTGTCATTTTCTCTACTGTCTTCTTCCCCATCTCTCGTTTTTCCTCTGTTCAAAGCTTAATTCAGCTGAGCACTAAGCACTACCTCAACCATTTCACATGAAGCGGAGGTTTGCAAGCCTGTTCAATGCAGATTCCCAGGTCCCAGATGGAGTTTCTGAATCAGACATTTTGCTCACACGCCTCATGACCCCTCTCCACTTCCTATGCTTACTAAGTTTTGAGATGCACTTGCAAAGGTTTAACCCAACTTAGGGTCTATCCAAATGTGCCATGCACTTTACAAGATAGCCTGAAGCCAACAGGCAACACTTTTTGACCTTCAGAAGTGGCAGGTTCATACGGTTCAACCTAATCCATGGGTGTAAGCGATGTAAACCTCAGCACAACCTTCCAGGTGGGCATAATTATTCCTGAGTTACCTTTAAGAACACAAGGCTCCCGGGGGTTATGAGTCTTGCTGATGGGCACACAGGCATGGAAGGAAGACATGGGATTCAAATGCAGGCCTGTCATCTCCGCAGCCCACGTCTGCCTCTCTGTTCCGGAACCACCTTGACTCCTCAGGAAGCGGGAACACTAGGCAGCTATGCACTGCCCAGGCCCGTGTCTTAGGTCGGCGCCACCACTGATCAAAATGGGGCCACAGGTTTGTCCCTTGAGGCCTGGGATGTGTGCACAAGTTTTCAGAAAGCTTTGTTTCTTGTCAAAAACTCGACTGATGTTTTTCCTGGAATGGCTTTTGGAAGGGAGCATGATTGCTGATTAAATATGAAGTGGTCTGAAACTTAAGTGTCTCTCTGAATAACGTAATGTTTACTCCTGATCAGGAAGGGGTGCCAAGGGGCTGTCTCCTCACGGTTATTTATGTGTCCCAGTCTCCAGCACCCCCTTTGGAAGCCACTGCAATGACCCTGTTGGTTTGACACCCCCTCCCGCAAGGGATCCCTGTCCTGAAGTGGCCCGAAGACTGGGCAAGAGGGAGCATTTCTGACCCCGGAGCCATCACTCTGCTGGCTGAACCCGGTGCCTGCTCGAGCCCAGAGCCGCCCCGCTCTGTGCCCAGAGGAAGATGCAAAAACTCACACATTCTCCTCCTTCTGTAACTGGGGACTGGGGCCCCGAATCTGTAAGTCTGTGGAGGCAAAAAGAAAAAAGAGCAGCTTTGTCTAGAAAGACTCCAATATTACATTTATCATCTCTTTGAATTCCTCAGTTTTCATACTTTGAATTCTTCAAAGGCTCTCAACATGGTCATTCCTGTTACCATTTGATAAATAAGGAAAAAACCAAGACCCCCAGAGTGAATGCTTTCTTCAAGTCCACACGTCAGTTAAGCAAGACTGTCTGATTTCAAAGCCCTTATTCATGCCCAGAAGGAAGAGGCAGGTAGGAGGGGAAGGGGACTTATTTTATGCCAAGCGCTGTGCTAAGTGACCTCCTCTTCAGGGTCTCCTCTACTCCTTCTATCACTGCTGTGAGGAAGGCATCATTACACCCATTTCAGAGGTAAGAAAATAGAGGTTCTGGGTATGGGACTGTTTGCCAAGGCCACACAGGCAGCAAGCAGCCGAACCAGGCCACAGGCCAGGCTCAATTCCCACCCACTTATGCTCCTTGATGACAATGAGCCTCAAAGTCTGGGTCTCTTCCCAGCCCTGCCACTAACCGGTGTGTGATTTGGAGAAAACTACTTGCTTCTCTCAATCTCAGTTTCCTTTTCTGAATTGTAAAAAGACTTCCAGTGCCTCTCAGGTTTGTAAATTGAGACAACGGAGACCCCTCAGAACAGATTCTGTGTGTTGGAGAGATGACCTGGCTGCTGGATGGATTATAAATGGATATTGTTTAAGTAGCAGGTCCTTGAGCTGTCTTTGTAGAGGGAAAATACCTCAGTTTATGCCGGCCAATAGGGAGCGGCTAGGAGGGGGACTGGGATGTCAGAGTGTTTGGGAAAAGCAAGAAGCATAGAGAAATCCTTGGAAAGTCCCTACAAGAGCTCTCCAAGCCACTTCATGCAAGCAGAGCAGGAACAGTGTGGGTGAGCTGGGACTTGTGTGAAGTGATTCTGCACTTGCTTAGAAGGAGGGGACATATCCACCTGCCTAGAGCAAATGTACTTGGAGGTCATCACCTCCAATCTCTTGTCCATATCCCCAAAATGTGCCTGAGTTGGACATCACGAACCCCCGGCAAACGTTCAGTCCTGGGACCACCAGACGTTCAGTCCTGGTACCACCAGTCATAGTAGATGCTACCATTGACTAACCCCCAGAAAGGGAAGAAACTAATTTGTTTCAGCTCATCTGTATACCAGGCATATATTCAATGATAGAAGTAACCAATTCTGAAGTTGTTTTTTTTTTTAACATAATAGTAATAATAGCAATTTAAAAAGGAGAATAAGGACAATAAGAACAAAGACACTTAGGGAGTTCTTTCCTTGTGCCAATGTGCCAGTCCCTTTACATAGGTTGTGTTAATCCTCATAACAACTCGAAAAAATATTTACTTTTACTGAATCCATTTCATCAACATAGACCCCTGAGGCTCAAAGAGGTTGAGTCACTTATACAAATCACACAGCAGGTAGCTGGCAGATTGGAACTATGAACCCTGGTCTGTTGGACCTGGATGCTTTGGCTGCGCTTATACCTCCTAGAGGAAACGCCTCCACTCGTCAGTCTTTCCCTGTATTAACAGTGTCACCCTTGGTCAAAGCATTTAACCCTTTTAAAACCTCAGTTTCCTTATCTGTAAAACAGACTTGTTTGGGGACCAAGAAAACTAGATCCATCGCCATATTCAGTTGGTCATTCCACAGCCACTGCCGGGGGTCCTTTGGTGTGTCTGAGCTGGGGTCTGGGGCTTGGGGGCTGAATGAGAATGTCCAATGTTAAGGATAAAAGATAGATGCAGCCAATCAGAAGGTAGCATGTCAAGCATTATTAGAGAACTGTTTGCTGCCCAGATGCACTGGGTTAATGTTTTCATGAAACAGGAGAATTATTGGCACATTGAAGGCTCATTTCCCCTCTCGTCTCTGCCTGGGGCTCTCCCTCTACATCCGTATTCCTCAGATGAGATGCCTGGGCCAACAGAACTTGTACTGGCAGTTGGTTTCAGAACTTGCAACACGTTGGGCTTTTTTTGTTGTTAAGTCTCCAGGATCTTCTAGCCTGGAAAATCCCAAAGGTGACTCAGAGACTTTCACGGAAAGTGACCAAAGTCGAGGCCTCTAAAGCCCCTGGATTCCACCCACTCTGCATCTGCCCCTTCCCTGGGCAGAGCTGGCCAGAACTGAAGCACACAGACCTCGCTCCCTGCGGCAGCCGAAGGCAAAGGCACCCAGCCAGTAGCTGGGTAGCCTCCATAGCCAGGGTCCACTGCCCCTCGGCTCTGTGTCAGTTGTAGGTCCCCAGGCAGGTCTGTCCAAGTTCAATGTCCTCACCTGTCAAGGGGGGACAGAATTTCTAGCCTCTCTTCCTCCCAAGCTTATTGTAAAAACTAAAAGGGAAAGTACAGTGTTGTGCAATGACACACCTGTCACAGAGAAGCCATTCATTCTCCAGTTAGCATACCCTCTGCTTCACCAACTGACCGTAATACCTAATATTGGGACTTTTCCGGCTGTCCAGTGGTTAACACTCTGTGCTTCCACTGCAGGGGGTGCAGATTTGAGCCCTGGTCAGGGAACGAAGATCTCGTATGCCACACAGCACAGCCAAAAATTTTTTTAATATACCTAATGTTTTCTGGGTACCAACTATAACCAAATTAGTTAATAACTCCATATATTAAGTTCCATATTTTAACTAAGTTAATATGTGTAAAACTAAGTATTAGAGATATGAGTTAGTATTAACAGTTACATATATTCAAACTTAGTTAACATATGGAATTACAAAAACACTTAGTTTTACATATATTAACTAATGTAATCTTCAGAACAACCCTAAAGGTAGATATTTTCTATATCCCCATCTTACCTACAGGATAACTGTTCAGAGGTTAAGTGACTTGTTTCAGGCTCCGCAGACACAGCTGAGAAGTGCAGAGCTAGAAATGAACCCGGGAGGTAGAGCTCCAGCGTCTGTGCCCTTAACCTCTACCTCACTCTCCACCAGTGAGATATGGGGTCCACCGTCTGGTAGGAAAGAAAGGTAAGCAGACATCTGTACTATCAAGATGCATGCTGGGATAGAGGAAGTAGTACAAAGGGACCACTGAGCTAGAGGAGGGGCTCCAGCCAAGCCTGCAGGTATCAACGAGGGCTTCTTGGTAGCAGAAAGTACAGACTAACAATGTGACCTTGACAGAAGCTCCAACTGTGGGAAAGTCTTAGGGTGAGAAAAAGGCTGACTGGTGTAACTAATGGGGAGAAGTGGGACATAGGGTGCAGGGGCCTGACCAGCTAGGGAGGATCATATGGGGCCTTTAAGCAGTGCTTATTTATCAGGCAGGGTCCCAGCAGGACAAAGATGGCACGCTTCCCTGAGTGATTTAAGAAAAGTATAAGAAAGTTGACACAAAGTGTAGACGGGGAACAGGAGAAGTGATGATGGCTAGTAGCATTCACAGGCTAGTAGCTGGTCCACCGTGAAGCCTGAAGGGACCTGAGCAGGCAGGGTACAGGGAAGGCTGTGACGGGAGCTGCGGTCTTTGGCAGACAGACACGACCTTCCCCAGGAACCTGCAGGAGGCAAGTGGGAGGCCAGAGCTCTGATCGCTCTCCTCCTCCCTTCCCACCTCCCGGGGCTTCACTGGCTGAACCAGGCTGGGACCATGAGCATGGTGGGCCTCTCAGAGATCAGGGTCTGGGGAGAAGAAGGGAAGATGGGGGCCCTGCAGGGGGTCCCAGAAGACATCCTTGGCCAGGGCTTTGTTACCTTAACCTGGGGAACAGGGTGAAAGAAAATGAGCAGCGTGTGAGAACCGGAGGCAAGGTGGCCGGTCAAGGCTGCGGCAGATGTCGGTAGGAGGGCAATGTCCGGAGGGAGGGGTGTGGGCAGGAACCACGGCAGTGGTGTTTTGAATAAAGAGACTTGGACAGTCGCTAGGTAAGAGGCAGATCTCTCCTCTCCCTCCTCTTCCCAGCCCCCACTGTGACACACTGGCACGGGCACACACGTGCACACACCACCACCACCACTCCTCGCACCTGCTGCCATCACAGGCTGCATCCTTCAGGCTTCTGATTCACATTCAGCTCGCATCTGTTGATGAGCATCCCTAGTGTAGCTACCACCAGGCCAGGTGTTCTCACTCCACTGTTTCATTCACATGCTGAACAAATCCGCCATCTGGGCACCATGCTCTTAACTTAAAGAAGAGCAACATGAAGTTCAGAGGAATCCAGAGACCTGTTCAAGGTTCCCACAGCAAGGATGCAGCATAGCCAGGACTTGAACCCAAGTCGGCCTGGTCCTGTCTTTCCACCTCCTCTCTCCCTTCTTCCTCTTGCCCGCCTCTTTTTCCAGCAGGACACCTCTAAGTCTTACATGTTGACCCCCACCCTCCCAGGGGTTTCCTTGCTGAAGGACGTTCATTCCTACAGAGTCCCCAGCAAAATGAGTTAGGCATAAAGGCATCTTCCCAAGACCACAAGAAACCTCGGGCATTGCCAGAGCCTTGCAGGCCTGAGGTTCCAAATCCCAGAAGGTCTGCTCACTCCACCCTCCTAAACAGAGGGCACTGGCTGCTGTGGATTGGGTGATGATTACAGTGAGGGTTTGGGTTTCCCAGGTGGTGCTAGTGGTAAAGAACCCACCTGCCAGTGCAGGAGACATAAGAGACGTGGGTTCGATTTCTGGGTCAGGAAGATCCCCTGGAAGAGGGCATGGCAACCCACTCCAGTATTTTTGCCTGGAGAATCCCATGGACAGAGGCGCCTGGCAGGCTATAGTCCATAGGGTCACAAAGAGCTAGACACAACTGAAGAGACTTAGCACACTCGCTTAGTAAGGTTGTATAGGTGGAGGGTGTTTACTTGATCCAGACTCTATCTGAAGGGCTTTAACTTGAAACGTCACAAAACCCAATGGAGTGTGTAAACTGAGTACAAAGAGTTTAAATAAATGAACTAAGGACCCAGAGACAGCGAGCAGTGAGGCTGTGTCAGAACACAGCGAAGCTGTGTCAGAACAAGCAAGGCAGCTCCACAGTCTGTTCACTTCATCTCCTTGTGTGGCTTTTGTCTGAGCTGGAAAGCCCCAGAGCACATCCAAAATCACCCCTCATTCTGAAAAGGAAGAAAAGGAGGCCTAGAGAGAGGGAGCAACTTCCCAGGTCAGTGGCAGAGCCTGGACTAGACCCACTCACCCCCAATCCAGCACTCCTCCCACCTTCTGGCACTGCCTGTCCTCCAGAAGCTCTGTGTGCCCCAGGCTGGAAACTGGCTGAGCTTCTTGCTAAAAGCTTGATTATGCCAGGGTGAGCTCTCCCCTCCAGGAAGCCAGTTTACGGGACATTAAAGTCTCTTGCTAATGACCTATATTCCTCACATTCAAACTGGAGCTTGGCCAGATTCTCCAAGTGACTCCTTGCAGGGGTCACAAAGCTTTTGGCTGGGGAATAACCAACGCCAGATATTTCCAGAAGCAGGAAAACCCCTAGGGTCCCATTCCTCAGCTCCCCCTCGACCCACAAGAAGGTTGCTCTGCAGCCAATGGAAGATAATTTCCTTTTCTTTCTAAGACTCTCATTGAGGACACTTGGCTAGCTGGGGGTCACCAACACCTCCTAATCACCCTCACCCTATAATTATTCTATGGATGAGAAGCTTTAGGATGGGAATGTCTTTATCCTAAGCTCTCATGGAACCAATGGGGAAATTGAGGTCATCAAGGAGATGATACCAGCTCCACGTTACACAGCAGGGCCAACAACGATCAGAGGCAGGCTAGACACCCCACCAGTCTATCCTGAACCCTGCTTCTTTCCATCATAGTTTGTAGGGTCCTCCCAGCACACCCAAAGTAAATCTTTATTATAAGTGTTTAATGATTCTCAAAATCTCAAAGAGTTGTAGATATGCTTTTGAAATATATTTGTAGAAATAAAGAGAAAAAGAATAGTTTAGGGAATAACTTGTCTCTCTCAGCGCTTATTTAATCTGTTTACTCAGGATTACCAGGCCAACTACCAAGCTGTCTCCTTCCCTCCCCCAGGAGGCCTGAAGGAGGTAAATTTAGGACATCACAATGAGGTCAATGTGCTAATGTTTGTGAAGCACTTCAGTTTACACAGTGTTTTCATGTTACACTTTGCAACAGCCTTGTGAGGTGAATGCATACCGATTGCAAGAGAGACAGTGTGCCCTGGCTGTGTTTCCACTGGACATTGGAGTGAGAGACTGCTAGGGCCAAACCTCAGTCCCAACACACATAGGCTGTGTGAGCTCAGGGCAGCCATTCATCTTCTCTAAGCCTCTGCTTTCCTCATTTACAAAACAGATGTTATACCCACCTTGCAGATGAATGAGATAAAGGCCCAGCACTTTATAGCACTCAGTAACTGTTATCATTGCTTTTCCTTGTATCTTGTGCCAAGGGCCACATTCCCAAAAAGGTATTTAACCCTGGGACTTGTTATCCCATCTCAGGCAAAAAATATTCATGAGCATCAGAAGGGTTTGAGAGATTTCAGATGAGAAATCCATAATCAGTTCAGTTCAGTCGCTCAGTCATGTCCAACTCTTTGCGACCCCATGAATTGCAGAACGCCAGGCCTCCCTGTTCATCACCATCCCCCGGAGTTCGCTCAGACTCATGTCCATCGAGTCCATGATGCCATCCAGCCATCTCATCCTCAGTTGTCCCCTTCTCCTCCTGCCCCCAATCCCTCCCAGCATCAGAGTCTTTTCCAATGAGTCAACTCTTTGCATGAGGTGGCCAAAGAACTGGAGTTTCAGCTTTAGCATCATTCCTTCCAAAGAAATCCCAGAGCTGATTCCTTCAAAATGGATTGGTTGGATCTCCTTGCAGTTCAAGGGATTCTCAAGAGTCTTCTCCAACACCACAGTTCAAGAGCATCAATTCTTCGGCGCTCAGTCTTCTTCACAGTCCAACTCTCACATCCATACATGACCACAGGAAAAACCATAGACTTGACTAGATGGACCTTAGTCAGCAAAGTAATGTCTCTGCTTTTGATTATGCTCTCTAGGTTGGTCACAACTTTTCTTCCAAGGAGTAAGCGTCTTTCAATTTCATGGTTGTAGTCACCATCTGCAGTGATTTTGGAGCCCAAAAAAATAAAGTCTGACCCTGTTTCCACTGTTTCCCCATCTATTTCCCATGAAGTGATGGGACTAGATGCCATGATCTTTGTTTTCTGAATGTTGAGCTTTAGGCCAACTTTTTCGCTCTCCTCTTCCACTTTCATTAAGACTCTTTTTAGCTCCTCTTCACTTTTTGCCATAAGGGTGGTGTCATCTGCATATCTGAGGTGATTGATATTTCTCCCGGCAAGCTTGATTCCAGCTTGTGTTTCTTCCAGTCCAACGTTTCTCATGATGTACTCTGCATAGAAGTTAAATAAGCAGGGTGACAATATACAGCCTTGACGTACTCCTTTTCCTATTTGGAACCAGTCTGTTTTTCCATGTCCAGTTCTAACTGTTGCTTCCTGACCTGCATACAGATTTCTCAAGAGGCAGGTTAGGTGGTCTAGTATTCCCATCTCTTTCAGAATTTTCCACAGTTGATTATCATCCACACAGTCAAAGGCTTTGGCATAGTCAAAAAAGTAGAAATAGATGTTTTTCTGGAACTCTCTTGATTTTTCCATGACCCAGCGGATGTTGGCAATTTGATCTCTGGTTCCTCTGCCTTTTAGAAAACCAGCTTGAATGTCAGGGAGTTCACGGTTCATGTATTGCTGAAGCCTGGCTTGGAGAATTTTGAGCATTACTTTACTAGCATGTGAGATGAGTGCAATTGTGCGGTAGTTTGAGCATTCTTTGGCATTGACTTTCTTTGGGATTGGAATGAAAACTGACCTTTTCCAGTCCTGTGGCCACTGTTGAGTTTTCCAAATTTGCTGGCATATTGAGTGCAGCACTTTGACAGCATCATCTTTCAGGATTTGAAACAGCTCAACTGGAATTCCATCACCTCCACTAGCTTTGTTTGTAGTGATGCTTTCTAAGGTCCACTTGACTTCACATTCCAAGATGTCTGGCTCTAGATTAGTGATCACATCATCATGATTATCTGGGTCATGAAGATCTTTTTTGTACAGTTCTTCCGTGTATTCTTGCGAGCTCTTCTTAATATCTTCTGCTTCTGTTAGGTCCATAGCAGGAGGGCCTAGAGGAGTTATCCCACATTGAAGGTCAGAAACAGCAGCGGTAAGGAGATACCCCTCGTCCAAGGTAAGGAGCAGCGGCTATGCTTTGCCGGAGCAGCCGTGAAGAGATACCCCCACGTCCAAGGTAAGAGAAACCCAAGTAAGATGGTAGGTGTTGCAAGAGGGCATCAGAGGGCAGACACACTGAAACCATACTCACAGAAAACTAGTCAATCTAATCACACTAGGACCACAGCCTTGTCTAACTCAATGAAACCAAGCCATGCCTGCAGGGCAACCCAAGATGGGCAGGTCATGGTGGAGAGGTCTGACAGAACGTGGTCCACTGGAGAAGGGAATGGCAAGCCACTTCAGTATTCTTGCCTTGAGAACCCCATGAACAGTATGAAAAGGCAAAATGATAGGATACCAAAAGAGGAACTCCCCAGGTCAGTAGGTGCCCAATATGCTACTGGAGATCAGTGGAGAAGTAACTCCAGAAAGAATGAAGGGATGGAGCCAAAGCAAAAACAATACCCAGTTGTGCATGTGACTGGTGATAGAAGCAAGATCCAATGCTGTAAAGAGCAATATTGCATAGGAACCTGGAATGTCAGGTCCATGAATCAAGGCAAATTGGAAGTGGTCAGACGAGATGGCAAGGGTGAACGTCGACATTCTAGGAATCAGCGAACTAAAATGGACTGGAATGGGTGAATTTAACTCAGATGATCATTATATCTACTACTGTGGGCAGGAATCCCTCAGAAGAAATGGAGTAGCCATCATGGTCAACAAAAGAGTCCAAAATGCAGTACTTGGATGCAATCTCAAAAATGACAGAATGATCTCTGTTCGTCTCCAAGGCAAACCATTCAATATTACAGTTATCCAAGTCTATGCCCCAACCAGTAACGCTGAAGAAGCTGAAGTTGGACGGTTTTATGAAAACCCACAAGATCTTTTAGAACTAACACCCAAAAAAGATGTCCTTTTCATGATAGGGGACTGGAATGCAAAAGTAGGAAGTCGAGAAACACCTGGAGTAATAGGCAAATTTGGCCTTGAAATGCGGAATGAAGCAGGGCAAAGACTAATAGAGTTTTGCCAAGAAAATGCACTGGTCATAGCAAACATCCTCTTCCAACAACACAAGAGAAGACTCTACACATGGACATCACCAGATGGTCAACACCAAAATCAGATTGATTATATTCTATGCAGCCAAAGATGGAGAAGCTCTATACAGTCAACAAAAACAAGACCAGGAGCTGACTGGCTCAGATCATGAACTCCTTATTACCAAATTCAGACTTAAATTGAAGCAAGTAGGGAAAACCGATAGACCATTCAGGTATGACCTAAATCAAATCCCTTATGATTATACAGTGGAAGTGAGAAATATATTTAAGGGACTAGATCTGATAGATAGGGTGCCTGATTAACTATGGAATGAGGTTCGTGACATTGTACCAGAGACAGGGATCAAGACCATCCCCATGGAAAAGAAATGCAAAAAAGCAAAATGGCTGTCTGGGGAGGCCTTACAAATAGCTGTGAAAAGAAGAGAGGCGAAAAGCAAAGGAGAAAAGGAAAGATATAAGCATCTGAATGCAGAGTTCCAAAGAATAGCAAGAAGAGATAAGAAAGCCTTCTTCAGTGATCAATGCAAAGAAATAGAGCAAAACAACAGAATGGGAAAGACTAGAGATCTCTTCAAGAAAATTAGAGATACCAAGGGAACGTTTCATGCAAAGATGGCCTCGATAAAGAGAAATCCATAATGGGAGCTATTAATAGATACAGTCAGAATGAGTACCTCACTTTGGTTAATCTAATCAGTGAAACCAGGCCTTATGTGGGAGGTACTGAAAAGAGGTACTATTTTTTTCCTGCAGGTTCAGGATATGAACCTAAAGGATGAAGGCCTGGAGGAAACTGAGAATGAAGCCAGTGTGGAGGAAAGGAGGCCTGAGAGGGGAAGGGAGACGGGGTCCTGATGACATCTTTTGACCCCTCTCTCCAGCAAGCTCTACCCCGCACATTTAAACTGTATGCACCAATGCATTCTTTTTGGGTGGAGAAGAGTGTCTATGGCTTGCAAGTAAAAGAATCCTGTGGACTTACCCACTGGCCACAGCGTTGTTGAAAGATTAGGGATGCATGCTGGGTGACATGAGTTGGATGGTCTCATTGGAATGAGATACACAGGGCCTGATGTGCTACTTCTACTATGTTATACTTCTTAAGCTGAATAGTTATGTATGTAGATTTTTCATGCTCTTCTCTGTGCTTTGCATGTATGAAAAATCTCAGAAAACAAAATTTTATTTAAATCTACCAGTCTCTTTTCTAGGGACAGTTTGGCAATACATATCAATTACAATACACAAAGCCATTAATCAATTTCATTAATTAAATTACCAATTTAAAATGCACATATCTTTTAGCCCTAAAATTCCTCTTCTTCTTTTTTTGGCCACACCTCACAGTTTGCGGAATCTTAGTTCCCTGACCAGGGATGGAACCCATGCTCCCTGCAGTGGAAGCACACAGTTTTAACCACTGGACCACCAGGGAAGACCCCTAAATTTCCTTTCTTATCCTAAGAAAGTATTAAAATCTACACAAAGATTTGTGTTCTACACTGTGTATCATTTCCAAAAATTGAAAAGAATCTCAGTTTCATCAATAAGGAATTGAGGAAATTATGGTATATTCTTACAATGAAATAGTTATATAGTCAGGAAAAAGAATACAGTGGATTTTTTTTAATGCATTGACAGGGAAAAAATGAATATATATATAATAATATTAAGTGGAAGGGTGTATCATTTAGAAATTGTGTCCAGGCACCAGTCATAGAAGACCTCATCACAGTGGCTTAAAATCACAGGGAGTTATTCTCCAATGTTAAAGAAGCCTGGAGCAGGATGATGGGGAGTGGTTTGGCTATTCCTTTAAGTTATTGATGTCTCAGCTCTTCTCTTCTTGTCCCCAGTGTGTGGCTTCCATCCTCAGAGTCCCTTCATGGCCTAAGATGACTATGAAACTCTGCCTTCCTATCTGTTTATAGCTAAGAAAGAGTCAGGCATGCAGGTCAAGAAGCAACAGTTACAACTGGACATAGAACAACAGACTGGTTCCAAATCTGGAAAGAAGTACATCAAGGCTGTGTATTGTCATCCTGCTTATTTAACTTATATGCAGAGTACATCATGCAAAATGCCAGACTGGGTGAAGCACAAGCTGGAATCAAGATTGCTGGGAGAAATACCAATAGCTTCAGATATGCTGCTGACACCACATTTATGGCAGAAAGAGAAGAATAACTAAAGAGCCTCTTGAAGAAAGTTGAAAGAAGAGAGTGAAAAAGTTGGCTTAAAACTCAACATGTAGAAAACTAAGATCATGGCATCCAGTCCCATCACTTCATGGCAAATAGATGGGGAAACAGTGGAAACAGTGAGAGACTTTATTTTCTTGGGCTCCAAAATCACTGCAGATGGTGACTGTAGCCATGAAATTAAAAGACACTTGCTCCTTGGAAGAAAAGCTATGACCAACCTAGAGAGCAGATTAAAAACAGAGACATTACTTTGCCAACAAAGGCCCATCTAGTCAAAGCTACGTTTTTTCCAGTAGTCATGTATGGATGTGAGAGTTGGACTATAAAGAAAGCTAAGTGCCAAAGAATTGATGCTTTTGAACTGTGGCATTGGAGAAGACTCTTGAGAGTCCCTTGGACTGCAAGGAGATCCAACCAGTCCATCCTAAAGGAAATCAGTCCTGAATATTCATTGGAAGGACTGATGCTGAAGCTGAAACTCCAATCCTTTGACCACCTGATGAGAAGAACCAACTCATTTGAAAAGACCCTGATGCTGGGAAAGATTGAAGGTGGGAGGAGAACAGAGCGGGTCAACAAGCATGAGATGGTTAGATGGCATCACCAACATGATGGACATGAGTTTGGGTAGGCTCTGGGAGTTGGGGATAGGGAAGCCTGGCATGCTGCAGTCCATGGGGTCACAAAGAGTCAGACACAACTGAGTGACTGAACTGAAGAAGGAGTTAGAGAAAAGGCTGAAAAGACATGCCTCTCACCTGCACCAGCCTCTCTTAAGCAACCTTCTGGGTACTGTACAACCTGTCTGCTTATATGCTATTGGCTAGAACTTAATCCCCTGCACACATCTTGCTAGAACAAAAGCTGGGCAATGTAGTCTTTATTCTAGGTGGAAGTGTGCCCAGCTAGAGATAAAAATTCTGCACTAGGTGTGTGTGTGTGTGTGTGTGTGTGTGTGTGTGTGTGTAGAATGCAACATATAGGTTGATAAGCATATAAAATAAACTCTAGCAGCATATACACACTAAAAAATGGTTATGTCTGGAAAGTCAAATTAGAGAGAATTCTTTTACTTGCTACTCCATATCATCCTGAATTAATAAAATTATTTTCAACCAATATTTATTATTTTTGAAATCAGGAAAGCAACCATAAATATATCTTAATTTGAAGAAAAAAGAGATAATGATGTTAAAGTCCTATAAGGCAAACTTCAGCAAGCATTATGTATTGGCAACAATACTATATGCCAGGGTTTGAGTATATGCATTTATGCTCATGCATTATTAAGCAGTCTTAAAGCTTTGAGAGCATAGTAGGTATTGAACAAAAGAAAGGCCAAACACAGAAGACATGAAAACTTCTTTTCTGATCTAAAGAAACTAGAAATCTACTGATGACACTTTTATCATGATTCAGTGAAGACTTCCTTTTACAAACATTTCATCTCCCCTTGAGATTCACCCAACAAACATTAATTCGTTGCCCACCATGAGCCAGGCAATATATTAGGCCCTTTCAACCTTTCTCATATAATCACTCACAAAACTCTAGCAGGCAGATACTTTTGTCCCGTTTCATAGATGAGGAAGACAAGCTTCAGAGAGATGAAAAAAGTTGGGGGTTTTGTTTGCTTTTTAAATTTTCATTTATTTATTTTTTTGGCCTGAAGTTTTCTCTAGTTGCGGTGCATGGGCTTCTCCTCGCAGTGGCTTCTCCTATTGTAGAGCACGGGATCTACGGTGCCTGGACTTTAGTAGCTGTGGCTTGCAGGCTCTACAGTGCAGACTCAGTAGTTGTGGTACACAGGCTTAGCTGCTCCATTGTTTGTGGGATCTTAGTTCCCTGCCCAGGGATTCAATCCATGTCCCCTGCATCAGCAGGTGGATTCTTAAGCACTGGATCACCAGGGAAGTCCCAGTGTTTTTTATAATACCTGGATGACCCATGTTTCTTGGACTAAGAATTAGCATGTTGGACGTCTGTGTTTTCTACAAGGGTTAGGACCTGAAACTTTTGAAAGAACCTTTTGCGGAAGCATTTCTGAATTGTCCATCACCAACCATTTCTTCTTGGATATCATCATGTTTGTTGATTGGAGCTGTCCTTTAAGTTGATGCACCTCTGGATCCAGATAAAGCATTAATCTGTCTTCCTTCTCCATCAAGTGTACAGTTTTTAAGCTATCACTGGCATTTTAAGTCTTCTAAAAACAGTATATGCACGGTCCATAGCACAGTACAAGCAGCATCTAATAATAGTTTTTATTGAAGACTGTTTTCAGATTCTTGAATAAATCAAATCTTTGGTTGAGACCCTACTGATGATCCCTGAGAAAGCCTTTCCCACCTCACCTCTAGTACTGACCATTGCTGCTCAACCCTAGTTCTTCCTGACTTCAAAGCTCATCTTTTTACTACTCCACTGGAGGATGTCTCCAAGCTGGATCATCCCCTACCCCTCCTGCAGAGGCCAAGGGATGATAAATGGCAAATATTCCTCACCCAAACTCCCTGTCTCATACCTTAGGAGCCTCAGAGTCTGAGGCTTTCTAAAATTAGGTCAATCACTTCCTTCCTTACCTCCAGCCAGTTTTAACTATAAGCTCTCCTATCCATCTTCCTTACTGGCTGAATTTTCCTCTGTGCTTTCATGGACTACCATAACCCAGCAGTATTTTTCCTATTGCCTCTTAACTTCCCCTGGGAGTCTGACTTGTTACTCATTTTGGACGTGGTGCCTTGTGAACTTGATAATAGTCTTCCTTACCTTACTCATCTCTGACGCAAGTGAGGAAGAGCCTTTCCAGTTTTAGTCACTCCTTAGAGATGGGGCTCTGGGTGTCATGCTACCCCTCCTACTGCATGTCCAGTGAGTTTCCCGGATGCAGAGGGAGTGACGGAGAGAACTTGGGCTTTGGACTGAGACAGACTTGGGTTTGAATCGTAGCTATACAATAATTCTGAGTCATAATTTTCTTATTTCTAAAATGCAGGTGATAAATGCATTTTTTCCAGACTGCATGTGAAGGTTTATTGATATAAGTATTTTGTTGCCTAGCACCTAGGAATCATTTAATAACTTTTGTTATTTATCTTACCTCCAGTATTCTTGATTGAAAATACCCTAAATTCTCATCGTATAACTAAAGGATACTAACATCAATTATAATTAGGTCAAGAGTTACACAGCATAATTAAAAGCATGGGCTCCAGGACAGATGGCCTGAGTGTGAATCTGAGTTTCATTTCCCAACTGCAAAATGAGTTTTATGATTGTACCACTTCATGGTGGTCAAATCACTTAGAATAACGCCTTGACAATTATAAGCACTTAATTTGTATGTGATATTATAGTTGTTACCATGTATTGAAGTCTTGTTAAATTCCAGGCTCTATGTTAAACTCTTATTCATCCTCTAGCATTTTCACAATGACTCTGGTCATAGGATCCCTGCCTTTGAGCTAGGGAAACTGAGGTTCAAGTGGTAGGATAACTTACGCCCTGATTCTAGAGCAAGTAGGTGGCAGAGGCTGGATTCATGACAGGCAGTCACCACCCTTTTCACTCTGCTCTGAGGTTATCTCCCTCTGACTCCAGCTTATTCTCTACGGAGCCCCGTTGGCTCCTTCCCAGCTTCCTATCCTGATATCTCAAGGACATTTCCACATTAATCTTGGTTTCCTTTGCTATTTATGTCCTGTTACCTTTCCCAAGCTTTATCACAAGGGTTGATTAATCAGAAACTGTTTCTCAGCGGCTATGACCCTAAAGGAAATATATTACAGCCTCTGTAACCATTCCTGATCTCAGCTCATGAATGATAGGCTGTTTATCAGAGAGCAGAAGGCAGCCCATTGTTGGGATGTAAAGAAAAGGTGACCAGGTTAGAAGGCCTCATATAAGACATGGGTCTCTGGGACCTGCTGAGTAAGCTGATGTGCATATGGTTCTTGGTAAACAGGATATTTTCTTGGGCTCCAAAATCACTGTGGATGGTGACTTCAGCCACAAAACTAAGACACTTGCTCCTTGGAAGAAAAGTTAATACAAACCTAGGCAGCATATTAAAAAGCAGAGACATTACTTTGAGACAAAGGTCCATATAGTCAAAGCTATGGTTTTTCCAGTAGTCATGTATGGATGTGAGAGTTGTATCGTGAAGAAGGCTGAGTGCCAAAGAATTAATGCTTTCGAAATGGGGTGCTGTAGAAGACTCTTGAGAGTCCCTTGGAAAGCAAGGAGATCAAACCAGTCAATCCTAAAGAAATCAACCCTGAATATTCACTAGAAGGACCAATGCTGAAGCTGAAACTCCAATTCTTTGGCTACTTGATTTGAAGAGCCGACATACTGGAAAAGACCCTGATGCTAGGAAAGACTGAGGGCAGAAGCAGAAGGGGATGACAGAGGATGTGATGGTTCGATGGCATCATCGACTCAATGCACATGAGTTTGAGCAAACTCTGGAAGATAGTGAAGGACAAGAAAGCCTGCCATGCTTCAGTCCATGGGGTCGCAAAAGTTTGACATGACTTAGTGACTGAACAACAACAAACAGGATGGTGTTGGCCCAAACTGCTAACACTCAGCTCTGCCATGATGTGAAAGGGGTCTCCTAAGAGCAGAGATGCATAGCCACAGAGATGGTCATGCATTCCACCTAACCACCAGTAGAAATTAGAATGATAGCAGCTGCCTCTGATGGAAGGCTTCTCGTGTGCACACACCTCCTGGGTGTCAGTGCTTACCAGGCCCTGACTTGCCCTTGAAGCTCCAAGAATCCCAAACAACCTAGAGCCCCCCAGAGGCACCATGCTAATTCTTGCCTCTGTGCCTTTATCCATGCATTCCTTCATTTGACACTTATATCCTAACTATCTATTATGAGTCTTTGGTGGGGGGAATTGTGTCCCTTTCCCCAAAATCCATATCTTAAAGTCCTGACCTCCAATATCTCAGAATGTGACCTGACTTGGAAATGGGGTCATTGCAGATGTAATTAATTAAGAGGAAGTCACACTGGAATAGGATGAACTGTGTCCTTATAAACAGGGAAAATTTGCATGCATACACACGGGGGTAATACCACATGAAGATGAAGGGAGAGAGCAAGGGGATATGTCTACAAGATGAGAAACACCAAAGACTGCCAGCAAACCATCAGGAGCTAGGAGAAAGACATGAAGCAGATTCTTTCTCACAGCCCTCAGAAGGAACCAAGTCTGCAGACTCCTTGATCTCACATCTCTAGTCTCCAGAAATGTGAGAAAATACATTTCTGTTGCTTTAGTCATCCAGCCTATTTTTTGTTACAGCAACCCTGACAAACTAAAACAGCATCAGACATGAAGTTACGGGGATCAGCACTGAGTAACACAGATGAGGTCCCTGCCCACACTGAGTTTACCTCTCAATAGAGAATACCCTAAGAATACAAAATTAAATACACTACAACTTCAGGTCATGATAAGTGATGTGAAGGAGACTAAAGCAGAATAAAGGGATGGACAGTGAACAAGGTGCTCAGAGAAAGTATCTGTGAGGAGGGGATATTTTGCGTAGAGGCCTGAAAGAAGTGAGGGAGTAAGTCATGCAAAGTTGTGAAGATAGAATATTCCACGTTGGCCCCTTTGTCTGGATGGTTGTTCCCCTTGCCAGCACCCTCTCCTAACCCTCCCAGCACTGGATGACTCATTCTAGTCTCAGCTTAGATGCCGTCTCTTCCAAAGAGACTTAGCTGACCCCCAAACTAAGCTAAATGCTGCCCTTCTACGGGCTCCCAAACATCTAGAGTACATGTATCCCTCAACAACTTGTTATATAATTTTTTTGGTTAGTTTTGTGTCTTTCCACCTAGATTGTGCTTTCACAGAGGACAGGACCATGTCCTATTCATTTCTGTGTCCCCAGAGGTCAGCAAAGAATCTGGTGAACACCAAGTGTGATAAGTTTGTGGTATAGATGGTTGGGTGGATGGATGGATGGACTGATACATGAATGGACAGAAGAAGTGAATGAGATTATGTTATTTATTCCTCCCTACAACGTTGTTCAGTTCAGTTCAGTCGCTCAGTCGTGTCCGACTCTTTGCAACCCCATGAATCACAGCACGCCAGGCCTCCCTGTCCATCACCATCTCCTGGAGTTCACTCAGACTCATGTCCATCGAGTCCGTGGTGCCATCCAGCCATCTCATCCTCGGTCATCCCCTTCTCCTCCTGCCCCCAATTCTTCGCAGCATCAGAGTCTTTTCCAATGAGTCAACCCTTCTCATGAGGTGGCCAAAGTACTGGAGTTTCAGCTTTAGCATCATTCCCTCCAAAGAAATCCCAGGGTTGATCTCCTTCAGAATGGACTGGTTGTATCTCCTTGCAGTCCAAGGGACTCTCAAGAGTCTTCTCCAACACCACAGTTCAAGAGCATCAATTCTTCGGCGCTCAGTCTTCTTCACAGTCCAACTCTCACATCCATACATGACCACAGGAAAAACCATAGCCTTGACTAGATGGATCTTAGTCAGCAAAGTAATGTCTCTGCTTTTGAATATGTTATCTAGGTTGATCATAACTTTTCTTCCAAGGAGTAAGCATCTTTTAATTTCATGGCTGCAGTCACCATCTGCGGTGATTTTGGAGCCCAAAAAAATAAAGTCTGACCCTGTTTCCACTGTTTCCCCATCTATCTCCCATGAAGGGATGGGACTGGATGCCATGATCTTCGTTTTCTGAATGTTGAGCTTTAGGCCAACTTTTTCGCTCTCCTCTTTCACTTTCATCAAGAGGCTTTTTAGCTCCTCTTCACTTTCTGCCATAAGGGTGGTGTCATCTGCATATCTGAGGTGATTGATATTTCTCCCGGCAAGCTTGATTCCAGCTTGTGTTTCTTCCAGTCCAGCGTTTCTCACGATGTACTCTGCATAGAAGTTAAATAAGCAGGGTGACAATATATAGCTTTGACGTACTCCTTTTCCTATTTGGAACCAGTCTGTTTTTCCATGTCCAGTTCTAACTGTTGCTTCCTGACCTGCATACAGATTTCTTAAGAGGCAGGTTAGGTGGTCTGGTATTCCCATCTCTTTCAGAATTTTCCACAGTTGATTGTCATCCACACAGTCAAAGGCTTTGGCATAGTCAATAAAGCAGAAATAGATGTTTTTCTGGAACTCTCTTGCTTTTTCCATGATTCAGCAGATGTTGGCAATTTGATCCCTGGTTCCTCTGCCTTTTCTAAAACCAGCTTGAACATCAGGGAGATGGTTCATGTATTGCTGAAGCCTGGCTTGGAGAATTTTGAGCATTACTTTACTAGCATGTGAGATGAGTGCAATTGTGCGTAGTTTGAACATTCTTTGGCATTGCCTTTCTTTGGAATTGGAATGAAAACTGACCTTTTCCAATCCTGTGGTCACTGCTGAGTTTTCCAACTTTGCTGGCATATTGAGTGCAGCACTTTCACAGCATCATCTTTCAGGATTTGAAACAGCTCAATTGGAATTCTATCACCTCCACTAGCTTTGTTCGTAGTGATGCTTTCTAAGGCCCACTTGACTTCACATTCCAAGATGTCTGGTTCTAGATTAGTGATCACATCATCATGACTATCTGGGTCGTGAAGATCTTTTTTGTACAGTTCTTCTGTGTATTCTTGCCACCTCTTCTTAATATCTTCTGCTTCTGGTAGGTCCCTACCATTTCTGTCCTTTATCGAGCCCATCTTTGCATGAAATGTTCCCTTGGTGTCTCTAATTTTCTTGAAGAGATCTCTAGTCTTTCCCAATCTGTTGTTTTCCTCTATTTCTTTGCATTGATCATTGAAGAAGGTTTTCTTATATCTTCTTGCTATTCTCTGGAACTCTGCATTTAGATGCCTATATCTTTCCTTTTCTCCTTTGCTTTTCACCTCTCGTCTCTTCACAGCTATTTGTAAGGCCTCCCCAGACAGCCATTTTGCTTTTTTGCATTTCTTTTCCATGGGGATGATCTTGATCCCTGTCCTCTGAGCCACCAGGGAACTTTCTACAACCTTGAGGGATAGTTATTATTGTACTTATGATACAGATGAGGAAATCTTGGTCTCACTGAGGAGGGATCTGGGCTATTCACACTATTCATACTGACCATGTTCTAGGGCACAATTCAACTGGCCTAAATTATTGAAGGACTTAGATGAACAAAGTCACCCATTGGACCCAAGTTCCTTGAAGGGCGCAGCCCTTTACAAATTACACTCTGGAAATTACATTTCCATTTGTTCCTCCCAATAGCCTGAAAATATATAAACAGGATAACTGTCTTTATTTGACAGACAGGAAAATCCTGATTCAGGGAGGTGAACTGAATTGCCCAGGCTCTCACAGCTAGCAAGCAGAGCAAGGACTCCTGACTCCCTGTTTTCCCATCCATTAGTGCTGCTGCCCCAACTCACTGACCCTCAGAACCATATCTTAGATGCTTAGAGCTAAGAGGACTTGGACTTCATATAGGCCAACCTCTTACAGATGAGGAAGGAGAGGCTCAGAGCTGGCAAACCCATGCTCACCATCCTTTCTTCAGACTTACCCCATTTCACTTGCTCAAAGAGAGTACCAGAGGGATGCTACTCTCTTCAAAAGCAACAGGAAACACCTGCCCTTTGTAACAAAATGAACAAAAAGCAAAACAAAGAAAGAGAAAAGGAAACTGTCATCTAGACAGAACGCTAAAACTCATTTTTCCCTGAGAACGGCAAGCTCTTCTCAGTGCCCCTTTCCCTTTAAGACCATAAGCTTTTCTGGAGGATTAAATCGGAGGAGGACAGAATGATGATAAATCCGCCAACCATAGCAGCCCCTCCATTAGCCCTTTAATGATAAACATGTGAAGAACTGATGGTTTTGAACTGTGGTGCTGGAGAAGACTCTTGAGAGTCCCTTGGACTGCAAGGAGATCCAACCAGTCCATCCTAAAGATCAGGCCTGGGCATTAATTGGAAGGACTGATGTTGAAGCTGAAACTCCAATAGTTTGGCCACCTGATTGGAAAAGACCCTGATTCTGGGAAAGATTGAGGGCAGGAGGAGAAGGGGACGACAAACGATGAGATGGTTGGATGGCATCACCGACTCAAAGGACATGAGTTTGGGTGAACTCCAGGAGTTGGTGATGGAGGCCTGTCATGCTGCGGTTCATGGGGTCACAAACAGTTGGACACGACAGAGTGACTGAACTGAACTAAACTGCGGAGGCGGAGGGGCATGGCAGCAGGGATGGGCAGGGTTCAAGGAGTTTCTCCCTCTCTGGTATGGATGGGAACGGCTGCATTTCTCCAGTAACCCAGCTTTGCTAATGGGAAATGGAGGGGAGCAGGAGCCCCACCACAGCCAGCAGTCTGCAGGGCAGCAAAGGTGATTGTGACTTTACTCCCACCATCCACATGGCCCAGCAGCCCTCTGCTCTGTCCTGGATCTCTGTTCCCAGTTCAAGGTTATGGATTCAACCCAGAGAGGTCAAGGTCAGATCCAGGAGCTGCAGTCTGCCCCCATTACATGAACAGGGAGAAAATCAAGCGTGCCTGACATTTTGGGATATAATATCTCAAATCTGGTCTAAAGTTGAAGGTTTTTATGCTGGAAGCCTGCTTCCACACCAGTGTTCCAAAAACACGAGCAATATTCACCTCTCATTCAAGGAAAAAACCTCAGTCGCTTCCTTCTACCCTGGGATCGTACTCACAGTCAAACAATGAGCAAGGCAGCTCACCCTACTTGAGAGCTGTCCCCCCAGCAGCACTGTCTCTCCATTCCTAGAGCACCTACCTCAGATATGACCTCATCACCTCTTGTATGACCTTCTTATTGTAGCAGACCCTCCCTCCCCTGACAACCTACCCCACCTCTTGACATGCTCTTCCTGCACAATTAACCTGATCAGGTTAGTTCCCAGCTCCAAATGCCAGGTTCCTGTTTCCCTTGTTGTTGTTCAGTCACTAAGTCACGTCTGACTCTTTGTGATCCCATGGACTGCAGCATACCAGGCTTCCTTGTTCTTCATTATCTCCTGGAGTTTGCTCAAACTCATGTCCATTGAGTTGGTGATGCCATCCAACCATCTCATCCTCTGTTGCCCCCTTCTCCTCCTGCCCTCAATCTTTCCCAGCATCAAGGTCTTTTCCAACAAGTCAGCTCTTCACATAAGGTGGACCAAGTATTTGAAGCTTCGGCATCAGTCCTTCCAATGAATAATCAAGGTTTATTTCCTTTAGGATTGACTGGTTTGATCTCCTTGATGTTCAAGGGACTCTCAATAGTTTCCCTTGAGATATGTCCAAATTCTTCATCAGGCTCTATATAACCCAACCTCAGCTCCTTATCTCTTACCACCCCTGGCTCCCATTCTTCTCCCCAGCAGCTCTCAGCTGCTTGCAGTTACAGCCACATTGTGCCGTGTATCATCTCCATTCACTTCTTCTTGTGACCCTTCTTCCTGGAGCAACTCCCTCCCCCCACCATCTCCCACCTCTTATTGCACTGCCCAAATGCTACTCAGTCTTTGAGACCCAGCACAGGCATCATCTCCTGAAGAGGCTTTGCCAGGTCTCCTTCATGCCAGCCCAGCCACCCAGCTGGAACAGGGACCTTCACCTTGCACCCATAGCCCTGTCTTGCTACACCCACAGTGACAGCCACCTAATCATGTCCCTTTCTTCTGACTCCTCCTCAAGGGTCAGCACTCTGTTTTACTCATTTCCACATCCCCAGATGCTGGTCAAATCTCTGAAAGAACAGAAGAACTCTATAAATGTCTAATGGGTGAATGAATGCATAGTTGGTGGAATTGATTTGAAGAATCAGACACAACTGAGTGACTGAATAACAACAAATGAGGGAAAGTAAAGAGTCTAGGAGAGTTCCAGGTATTGACACTTTTCCTAAGACTGGAAACACACAACAAATGAAGGTTTAGGGAGCAGATGGCTGCCCCATTGGGTAGAGATGTCCCATAGGCAGTTAGATCTGTGTACATATATGGAGTTCAGAAAAGACTGTATCTGGATGAGGGATATCATTTGGGGAATCACTGTAGTAGGAAAATTGTTCAGAGAAGGATCTAGAGTGAGAAAAACAGGGGTGGGAACCCTGAGGAACACTGTCATTAAAGCATGGGCAGAGGAAGATAGTTCCATGTGAATAACAAAGGCTGTTGCTGCTGCTAAGTCGCTTCAGTCGTGTCCAACTCTGTGAGACTCCATAGACGGCAGTCCACTAGGCTCCGCCGTCCCTGGGATTCTCCAGGCAAGAACACTGGAGTGGGTTGCCATTTTCTTCTCCAATGCGTGAAAGTGAAGTCTCTCAGTTATATCCAACTCTTAGTAACCCCATGGACTGCAGCCTTCCAGGCTCCTCCATCAATGGGATTTAACAGGCAAGAGTACTGAAGTGGGTTGCCAGTGCCTTCTCTGAAATAACAGAGGGGACGTGGCCAAAGAGGTAGGAGCTGCTCCATCAAAATGTAATGCCACCCAAATCAAGGGATGAGAGAACTCCAAGGGGACCAGTGTTTCCAAATGCAGCAGTCACTTCTTTTATTTATTTGTTTACTTGGCTGTGCTGGGTCTTAGCTGTGGTATGGGAACTCTTACTTGCAGCATGTAGGATCAGTTCCCCAACCAGGGATCGAACCTGGGCTCCCTGCATTTGGGATGCAGAGTCTTAACCACTGGACCACCAAGGAAGTCCTCCAGCAGTCACTTCTTAAACAATGAGCAAGGCCTTTATAATCTAGTCCTTGCCTAGATTTTCTACCTCATCCCCTCACACTGTAAATTTCAGCCCTTCTGCATATCTTAGGGTTCTCTCAATCTTCTGTGAAATTCTACCTTCCCATTCATTTGTTCATTCATTTCCTCTCCTGTAAGGTCCACACATTCCTGTGTGGTTCCACACAACCCACTGGAAATTGTCATCATCAATCAAATGCCATGTTGAGCTTTTTCTCCTATAAAGCTTGCCTAACCTGTTAACCACTCCTTCCTGTAGCCCTCCACTTTTCTATCAACTTGGCTCTTACACATCATCTGCAAGACTATATTTCTATTTCCATGCCTCTTTTCCCCATAAGATTGCCTTGTCTAGGGGCACAGGCTGTCTATTTATCTCTACAATGTCAACAGCAGACACGTGATGTGGCATGGTCAGCAGTTTATATGTTTTATTGAATGGGAAAGAGTGAACAAAAGACTTTGCACATCAACATCACTCAGAGAACAAATCAATGGCAGTGTAAAAATCAAAATAGAGTTAATTGAGAATTCTCCTTTGCTGGGTTTTGATTAACTTAGGTTTCCCTGGGTTAATGCCTGGATTGATACTATACAGAATACATTCAGGTCTGCCCTGGCCTATATGAGCTCCTGAATGTAGTTGCAAATGAAGTAATCTGGGTGGGAGAGATCACCTTTGTACGGTAATATAGAAACATCCGTTTGTGTTGAGACTGCCAAACTGGCTTTCCCCTAGCCCCACTGCACCAAGGGTGTCTCATAAATGTTAAATAATCATAATGACCATGCTCAAGGGGGTGTCAGTGGTTATAAAAGCTGGCTTTTATGGATGCTTGTCTGCATCTCCTGGTGGGTGGCTACAACTTACACAGGCCTGATGGCCAGAGGGCTGCACACAGGCTGCATCTGAGAGACCTCTACGCTTGGGTGGCTTGGATCCAATCACAAGCTGGGACGCCCAACCATTGATTGATTGAGGAAGGCCACCCACACTGAGCCTTCTGGAATCCATTGGTGAGTCACGGGCCAAAGGATTATGTCTTCAATATGGGCCATCAGGCCTGATACCAAAGCATTTCCTGCTTACAGCTTAGGGGAGCTGTCATTAATGAGGGTGATGACCTGTGGGTCCAAGAAATAGACAGATGAGAGGAAAACCACAGTCTCATTTACACCTCACGGGACATGGCTTCCTCAGCTTCTCTGTTTGATTCTATATTCTCCAGCAAACCTCATTTTACACTCATCCTGTCATTTATCCATTGTATTCATTCATTCCATGGACATTAATTGAGCATGTGGGCTAGACATTAGAAGTACAGAGATGAGTAAGGCACAATTCCTACCCTTTTGGGTTAATTGTAGACAAATAAGAAACCATTCCCATGTAATGTGTTATGTATATGTGGCCACTGCATGCATGAGCGCTCAGTCACTTAGGTTTGTCCAACTCTTTGCGACCCTATGGACTGCAGCCTACCAGGATCCTCTGTCCATGGAATTTTCCAAGCAAGAATACTGGAGTGGGTTGCCTTTCCCTTCTCCAAGGGATCTTCCTGACCCAGGAATCAAACCCATGTCTCTTGCATCTCCAGCATTGGCAGGCAGATTCTTTTCCAGTGAACCGCCTGGAAATCCCATCTATGGCCACAGGGGTATGTACAAAGTGAAGAAAGGGGACACAGAGGTCATATTTGTACTGAGTTTTAAAGGATGAATAGGATTCCAACGGGCAAGGAAAAGGGAAGAAGAGAGGTGCCGGGTATCCAATGGGGTGAGGAGGCATTTTAAACAACTAGATACATAGAATGAGAGGAGTACAAAGTAGGGGTCAAGAGTAGGATCTCTGCCTCCATAATTTCAGGGGTACCACTCACATAAGAGTCTACAAAGTCATGTAGTGCATAACCTGGTGGTTATATCCTCCTCATGGCCCTTTTTGGGAGACTTGGGTTCAGTTCCTGTCTCTGCTACTCACCAGCTGTATGACCTCGGGTGATGTTCTTGCTGTTCCTCATTCCTTTCAAGTGTGGAATAAAGAAACTGAACTAGATGATATCCAAATAATCTCTTCTCCCCAGGGTCCTCTATGAGTCCAGCCTGAGATGAAATGACAAAGGAGTTAAAGCTTGTTGTTTGGGGAATGAATTAGGTATTGTCCTCAGAAATAAAACCCTAATCTTCCCCTAAACTCTTGATTTATGTACATTTTTTTAACATAATGTTGGTTAAACTGTGATATATAGAATGTGAGCACTAAAACAGGATTTAACGATCATTTAACCCAAGTGATTCATTTTTTAGAAGATGAGACTGAGACCCAGAGACAGTAAATGACCCACCCAGAGGCATACAGTAAGTTAGGTCAAGATCAGAACTCTATCAGACGCTTTGTCCTAAGCCAAGCAGTTACCAAGTTTGACACTGACTAATTCTATGACATTGCAACCGCCTTGGCTTGTTTCATGTTTATTCAAATAAAAAAGGAACCATCATCCTACTGAGAAGCATAATGCTGCTAATGAAGGCTGCCTGCAGATCCACTCACATGCCTCCTGGACACCCTATTCCCACTCTGCTGGCTTCCAAACAGCAGAGCATCCAGCTGACCAAATCTGCAAATCTAGGACCATAACACACCTCCACCTGATATTTCTTTGAAATATAAAAACTCCAAACCCTTTTCCTCATAATTAAATTAAATCTAGGTATACACACAAGTCACTTTTGATGTGGCCAAAATGTTCCAAGCACCAGACATCCAAATGAGAAACTCAAGTGTGATTCTTGCTCCTCCTCCTCCTCTCTCCCATTCTCTCCTCCCAGTTCCAAAACATGCCCTTGTCTCCAACTCCACTGACCTACTTCAGAGCTATACCCTTTCTTACCAGACCTATTACAGAAGTGACCTGACTAGTGTTCCTCCCTCCCATCCATTTCCCTCCTCCTGCCACCATGATGGTTTTGACTCTGCCCTGCTCAAGGGCAAACCAGGGGCACTCCCACATCTATCAGTAAAATCCAGTCTTGAGCCTGGCATCTTACACATTTTCAATCTTCCCCCACCCACCTGCCATTGTTTATCTCTGCCTCTGTACTCCATAAGTATGTATAATTATTACTTATGGTTCTGCAGGTATGTTGGGGCTTCCCAGGTGGCTCAGTGGTAAAGACTCCACCTGCCAATACCGGAGACACAGGAGAGGCCAGTTCAGTCCCTGAGTTGGGAGGATCCCCTGGAGGAGGAAATGGCACCCCACTCCAATACTCTTGCCTGGGAAATCCCACGGACAGAGGAGCCTGATGGGCTGCAGTTCATGGGACCACAAAGAGTCAGACACGACTTAGTGACTGAACACGCAGGCACACACGCATGCACTGGGGACAGGTATGCTGTGCTGCCTCAGGTCTCCACACCTTTACTCAGCTGTTTTCTTTGCCTGGAATGCTTTCCCATCCTCAAATCCATCTCACTTGTACATCCATCCTATACAAGTCTGCTCGGAGATACCACAGCAAAATTCCACAGACTGGGTGGTGTAAACAACAAAAATGTATTTCCTCAGAGTTCTGGATGCTAGAATCCATGACCAAGATGTCAGCAAACTCAGCTTCTGGTTAGAGCTCTCTTTCTGGCTTACAGACAGCTGCCTTCTCTCTGTGTGTTCACACGGGCTTTGCTCTGTGTATGCACACTGAGAGATAGCTCTCTGCTGTCTCTTCTTCTCCTTATGAAAAGCCCCACCCTTATGACCTCCTTTAATTGCCTCCTTAAAAGCCCTATCTCTAAATACAATCACACATTGAGGGTTAGAGTCTCAACATATGAATTTGAAGAGCACAATTTAGTCCATAACACCTCCATTATAGCACTCATCTCTATGTATTACAATGTTTTATTTTCATGTCTTTCTCCTCCATTGACTTCTGAGGTCTTGAGGAAAACTAGAAGTCTGTGAATCCTCATGTCAGTGAAGACTGGTCCAGGTTTTGTGAAGCCCAAGTCTTATAAAATGTGATTGGGCCCGCACTAAGGATGGGATTAAAACTTAGGTCCTGAGTAACTTGAGGAAGGGCCCATGCAAGTGAGAGCTCTGGAGCTTCAGTTTCATAGTCTCACAGTTTTGCTGCCTCTAGACTCATAATAAAAAGCTTCATTGGGTCCTACAAAGACCACTGGGCTGGGGCGCATTCAAACTTCTCATCTGACTTTGGACAGATAATTTCATTATCCACACCTCAGTGTTTATGCATGTGTAAAATGAACTTACAATACCTGCCATGAGGTTGTTTTGAAGATGTAATTAAATAACCTGAAAATACATTAAATATTTGTTTATTTGCTCATTGTCTGCTTCTAACTACAATGTAAGTTCCATTAGGAAGAGACTCTGCCTTGGTCGTGACTGAATCTTTTCCATGATGGTGCCTGGAAATGGTTGGATGCTTCATAAATATTTGTTGAGTGAAAGAATGTAGTGCCTTGTAGGATGTGAAAGAATGGTGCTTGGTATCCGTCGTTAAGTTCTCCCAGTTGTAACTATCACTACTATTAATGAATCTTTAGTTTTATGAATAAGGAAGAGACAGAAAATACTAATGATTAGAAGACATAAAAATCACTGTAAACTAGACTCTGGAGAGCATTATTATTCCAAAGCTCTTATTCTCCTAAATGTTCTGAAACTTAGAACAAGAAAATATCTGGAAGGAAGAAAGAAAGTTGAGAGAGGGAAGGAGAGAAGGAGGAGAGGAGGCAGAGAAGAAAAGAAAAAGAGATAGACAAAACAAAACAAAAGAACACTGAAAACTATCCAGGCAATGGAGAGAGGCAAAAAGGAAAGCCCCAGAAATTTGACATCGTTTCTTCCAGGACCAAGACAGCTTATTTATTATTCATTGTTCATCAGCTCCCCTTGTGCTCTCCAGGGAGGAGGGAGTGTGGCTGGGTGCAGAATGCTCTCTCATCAGCCTTCAAAAAGGGCAGACAACCTCAAGTCATGTCAGGCCCCAGTCTCTTCTATCTTGGAGCTGAAAAGCTAGTCTTCCAATTTAGCTCTGAACTCCTCACCCCAATCAATTAAGAGAAATCTCATCAAAAACCCCAAATAAGTTTGGTTGGCCTGACCTAGCTAAAGAGGCATGGTTCCTCCTGGAAGAATCTATCATGTTTAAATGGCTCACACTGATGGTTAGGAATTCAGGGAGAGAAGCTGTAACCCACACACAAGAGCTGAGAGGGACCCCCACACTTACAGAGGGCCCCCTTCATGACAGATGGGGAAACTGAGGTTCCAAGACAGCCAGCAACTTTGTCAAGGTCACAGAACTTTTTATTATTATTGTTAAAAGGAATCCCTGAGACAGATCTGGCTTCCTACACAGTCCATTTAATTCTCACACTTGACTGTGTTAGTAACTCTGACTCGTGGTTCAAGGTTCAAGGCTCTTATGAGCCTGACCTCAGCTTCACAGACCTTGTTTCCGCTTCTCATTTCGCTTCCTATGTGCTATGGGAACTTGGACAAGTGACAGCACCTTTCTGGGCCTCAATCTTATCCTTTGTAATTTGTCTCACATATGTGCTGTCAAGATTAAGTAAGACTGCATGTTTTAAAAGCTGGCACTTTTTGTGCTTAATAAATGCTGATTTCCCACCTTCTCCCTTCCTCCTTCTTGCTCCCCTGGTGGTTCAGACAGTAAAGAATCTGCCTACAATGCAGAAGACTCGAGTTCAATCCCTAGATCAGGAAGATTCCCTGGAGAAGGGACAGGCTACCCAACCCAGTATTCTTGCCTGGAGAATTCCATGGTCAGAGGAGGCTGGTGGGCTACAGTCCATGGGGTCACAGAGTAAGACACTAACTGAGCAACTAACATTTTCACTTTCCAATCTTCTCCCTTTCTCCCCCAGCCTTCCTTCTTTCCCTTTCCCTTCACCCCTCTTTTCTTCCTTTGTTCTTTACATACAAATGATGAATGCGACGAAGTAGAACACAGGGTCCTTGCTCAGAGGAAATTCATCTCCAATCAGGCTTCTGTTATCAATTCTGTGACACATAAAGGTGGGAATACACAGCTGTCATTCCCTGTCTTCAAGGAGCTTATAGAAAACCAGAGCTACATACAAGGGAGAGAAAACCCCACAGGAAGCACGAGATATTTCCAAGCATTCAAAAATTTTTACACATAGAAGAAGGGAAGAAATTACCAAGTTAGGGTACAGTGATAAGGTATCAGAGGGGGAAACCCAAGAGGTACTGAAGTTCTGTTTGTCTGATTCAGAAAGAAAAAAAAAAAAACGACAACTGGTAAAGGGAACTAGAAGTTCACCCATCAGGGCAACTATTTCTGGGCACCAGAGAATCTAAGTCTTCTGGGTTCTGTGACTAAAGAACCTGGTGGGAAAAAATATCTTAAAATTACATGAAACTGAAACAAGAGAAAGAAAATGAAAGGAGAAGAGGAAAGAAGAAGGAAGAAAGGAAGGAAACTACCACTGGTTTTCACTTTTCAGTACTAAGTCCCAGGCCAGATTCCTTTATATATTCATTCTATGGGTGAAAAAAAGAAAGGACGAAAGGGGACAGGGGCAGCGAGGAAGGGTGGAAGGAAGAAGGAAGGGTGGGAAGAAAACTTGGAGATGGATACTCTCTTCTTTTTAAACAAGAGGAAACTAAAGTCAAGAGAAAATGCCTTGCCCACGGCAACACAGTCATAAAACGAAGAACTACTATTGAAAGCCAGCTATGTGTAACTGCAAAGCTCGGGCTCCCTCAGGACAGCCCAGTCCCCCCCATCAGAGTCCACATTATCCCCCAAATTATAGCATCAGTGGTAAGGTACAGTCTGAAGAGCTAGGATGTCATGGGAAGAGGAATAAAAAGCACAGAGAAATGGGCCCTTTCAGGTGCTCATGGAATCCCACCATTTCTGTGATTATCTCTACAACATGAATTTCTCCTTGGGCTACTGACAAAGTTAACCCCGGGCAGGTCACCTAATCTCTCTGCTGCCTTATCTGTAAAATGGGTTCATAACATCATCATCATTTGATGAAAGAGACTGGATTAGCTGAAATCTTGAGCACCTGCCCAGGTTGAAGTTTTTAGATGCTACTCACATCACAGAATTTCACATCTAAAAAAAGTATAAAAATTCACACCCAAGAAATGGCTAGACTCTTGGTAGAGATTTCCACTTGGCCCATTTGTCTGTTCTCTTCTTTTGCATAATGATAGAATTTTTATCTAGTCACAAGACTACCCAGGTAAAGTGATTTCTTGGCCTTACTTAAAGGTAAGGGTGGCCATATGATCAAATTATAGGTAGTGGAATATGAAAAAAAGTGGTATGTGCAACTTCTTCCCTGAAAAAGAAATGGTAAGCTCTCCCCAATTCCCCTTTCCCTCTTCCTGTTGGATGAAATGCATACTTGATGGCAGGAACTGCCATCCTGGATCATAGGATGGAAGGCACATGATGAGGACCATAAGGGAGCACGATGGGAAGAACTTGGGTTCTTCTATCATTCTATATGGAATCTAGAACAGTGGTACTGATGAATTAATTTGCAGGGCAGCAGTGAAGAAACATAGAGAACAGACCTATGGACATGGGCATGGGGGAGGGGAGGAGGGAGAGGGTGAGATGTATGTGTATGGAGAGAGTAACCAGGAAACTTACAATACCATATACAGAATAGATAGCCAATGGGAATTTGCTGTATGACTCAGGGAACTCAAACAGGGGCTCTGTTACAATCTAGAGGGGTGGGATGGGGTGGGAGATGGGAAGGAGGTTTGGGAGGGAGGAGATATGGGTGTACCTTCGGCTGATTCTTGTTGCTGTATGACAGATGGAAAACCACAAAATTCTGTAAAGCAATTATCCTTCAATTAAAAAATAAATAAAGTGAGAAGAAAAGAAGCCATCATTCTATCCCTCAATAGTCTACCTGAGCTTCATATGTGAGAGAGAAATAAATTCCTATCTTGTTTATGCTGCTGGCCTCTAGCAAATACATCCCTTTTATGGAAAAAAAAAATCACAGATTGTCCAATTTGGGAAACATACTGCATGGAAAGTGAAATGAGAAACATTTTAGACACGTTCATGGTATTGTCACAGTTATAAATACAAAGTCAAATGGGGCCAATGAAATTTCATGTCTATGCATGGAAATAGAGAGTCCCTTAGATAATCCAAATTATATTTACATCGAATAGAAAGGGTTGGATAACCATTTCCATGTATACACAAAATTGTAGAAGTTAGAGACTTTTTAATTATCCTCACCCCCTACCCTGAGCCTAGAGGCCACAAGACCCAGGTAGAATGAAAATTATATAATCCATTTATTTTTAAACCAAATTCCACTATGACTGCAGGGTAATAGTGGGAGAAGTCTGTCCAGGGAGGATGAGACAGGATGAGGTGAGGTCAACAGATCTCCAGGAACCTGCCTCAACTGCACCTTCATTTCTCTTATCTGCTTTATATATCGAGGTTCCCCAGAAAAATTCAAATGATTCTGCAGTCAAGCCTGAGTAAGTCCAACTTCCTGGTTAATAGAGGAAAGAACTAGCACCCAGAAAGGGGAATTGACTTGCCTACAGTCACACAGTGAGGGAGAGGACAAGTTCCCAGGCCTAGGAATCAGCCTCTTTCACTGAACCAGACCTATTTATTAATCAGGATAGACACAACTGCTAGCCCAGGGACAACCCGCTCTTACCACAGAGACAGAGTTTCCCTTTTGTTTGTGATTTTTAAGTGACTCTCTCATTCACATGGGTGCTTCAGCCAGAAGGGAAGGAACTTTTGACCACAGCAGGTGCTTGCAGCCTGAGAATGAGCCAGTGAATTCCTATACTGGCAGCAGGATGTCACATCCTCTCCAGCCTGCTCAGCTGACCCAGAGAAGGAAGGATCTCTCCTGGTCAGAATGGGTCTTGAGAGCACAGCAAAGGAAGGTATCACACTTCCTGTAACATGACCTCAACCAAAGATGTCTTCTTCCCAGAAGGGAGGATCAGGTGGGTGCCAGGAACAGTCCCCAAATCCTGGAGCACCAGTATTGATCCATCAGATTAATATTAAAAGTGATTGGGGGGACTTCTCTGGTGATCCAGGGGTGCAGATTCAATCCCTGGTGGTAGCTAAGCCCTCACATGCATCTTGGCTAAAAAAAAAAAAAACCCACACAAAACATGAAATAAAAGCAATATTATAACAAATTCAATAAAGACTTTTAACATGGGGTAGTGGGAAGAAGTGACTGGAAATTCCCTGGTGGTCCGGTGGTTAGGATTTGACGCCTTCACTGCCATGGCCTAGGTTCAGTTCCTGGTCAGAGAATCAGAGAATTAAGATCCTATACGGTGTGCAGCACAAAAACAACAACAACAACATTCAAAGTGATTATTCGTTGGAATGATCCAGAAGTTCCCACTTCCCAAAGGCCTTTTACATACATTATCTCAGATGGCGGTTCTTACAGGGCTAGAGGGGAAGCGGGTCAGAAATCAATATGGCTTCCTGATACCATCAGAGACACTGGAGCCCTGTCAGGGTCTCACTAGAATGTGAATTCCCCCAGGGAAGGGGATTAGGTTGATTTTTGTCTATTATTTCCCTAGTGTTTAAATACTACACTTGAACTGATGCCCATTATTTGCTTCAAAAGTGAAGAAACAGCCTCTGCCAATATTCCCAACTTCATCTCTCTTCAACACCCCTCTAATAAGACACAACCCACTCAGCCTTCCAGTCAGTGAACCAAGGCAGGTCCCCAAGCTGAGGCAGCTCTCTCTCCAGCCTGCAGGGTTTATGCATGCTCTTTCCTCAGCCTGAAATGGCCTCTGCCAACTTTTCCTCTACTGGACCTTTCTATCTTAGTTGACATTCAGGGCTGCTGTGTTCAGATAAGCAAGTTGTTCATCAGGCAAGCGTGATCTGGAAACTAACACAATATTATAAAGTGACTGCATTCCAAGATAAAACAAAAATTAAATTAAATTAAAAAAAATAAAAGAGTGATCAGCCCAGGAGGCAACTGGGGACACAAAGATCTGCCTGGGCTCTGCTTGTCAAGCTGTGCAACCAGGTTAGGGGCTGCATTTACCCAGTAAAAGGGGAAACTTTTTAAATTATCACACAGCTTCCATAAGGCTAGAGTCCTATTGATATCAGGTCTTCCAGGGCTCCTTTGGCCATATCCCAGAGCAGCATAGAATCCACACTCTCTACCCTTGCTCATTTCCCCACAGAAGCCATGAGGTCTTCCACTGCAGCAGCTGTCTTGTTAGAAGTTGTCTCAACTGTTACAACAGTGCCAGGCCCACAGGAGCACTTCTAGAAATGGGAATGAATAATGATGGGCCTAGAGAGGTGAACTGCCTTTTCCAGGGTGACACGGTCAGCCATTAGCAGAGCTGGCTCGAGCCCCCCAGGCCTCCTGGGGTCTGGTCTAGAGCTTCCTTCCACAGTAGAAACCCTCCTTCCAAACACCGCTTCTGGAAGCCAAGCCCTCAGAGATATCTTATTTAGCAGTGAAGATGAGCCAGATGAGCCTAATTAATTTTGAACCCTTGCATGCAGCTGGTTCACTCAGTCAGTGAGGGTTACTCATGAACAGAAATATTTGAGAAGGCTCATTTTTCCACCCCCAATTCATAATTCTGCCTACTCGTCACTCTTCACCCAGATTTAAGAGGTGCTAGTGAACTTCAAGTAGGCCCTGTGCCTCCAGCACCACTGTCCTGACCAGGCTTTGCCCCTTGATGCTTATCCTGCAAACGTAAACCAAAGGGGCTTGACCAAGTGGCTTCTGCAAAGGGTCATGGAGCTAAAAGTATCTCACACTTTGGTATTTGGGGTATAATGTGATTCAGAACCCCTGATAACAAAGCTGTGCAAGAAAAAGTGAGGAGGAATGCAGAAAATCACCACGTTGGCAGCTGGGAGAACTGGTCACTGTCCTGTTAGGATAATATTAATAACTCCTCATTGGAAAGTGAGATTTGACTAAAGCCACTTTGCCTGCAGAGGACAACATTCCCAAGGCAGAGCTGTCTGGAAGATTTGAAAGGTGAGCAAGAGACAAGGGGCTTTGACTGCTTCTCTATGCAAGAAGGGGGCTGTGCTAGGAGTAGAGAACCCAGGAATGGTCTCACACTTTGGTCTTTGGGTATAATGTGATCCAGACCACTGCCCACTCCACTGCTTTATTGCTCTGTGACCTTGGGCAAGTCATTGACTGTTTCTGAACCTTGGTTTCCTCATCTGAATAAGGAAGATAAAAACATGTACATTGAAAGGGGTTTTTTGGGTCACACCCTTCTTTATCTGCTTATCACTACTAGAGCCTGGGCTCCTGGCTTAGACTTGCAGTGTGACCCTGGGCAAGTTATTTCTCTCAGTCGCAGTTTCCTTTTTCTTGTAAAATACCGTCTACCTCAGAGTTGTCCCAAGGGATAAAAGAAAGGAATGCATATAATATACTCATTTAGTAACTGCTAAACAAGTGTCTGAGAAGGCAACGGCACCCCACTCCAGTACTCTTGCCTGGAAAAATCCCATGGGTGGAGGAGCCTGGTGGGCTGTAGTCCATGGGGTCGCTAAGAGTCGGACACGATTGAGCGACTTCACTTTCACTTTTCATGTTCATGCATTGGAGAAGGAAATGGCAACCCACTCCAGTGTTCTTGCCTGGAGAATCCCAGGGACAGGGGAGCCTGGTGAGCTGCCGTCTATGGGGTCGCACAGAGTCTGACACAACTGAAGCAACTTAGCAGCAGCAGCAGCTAACAAGTGTGAATAACTCTTAGTAGTAAGAGTTATAGCCTGACTATAAGTCAGACTACTAAGTTACTAATAAAAACAGACCACAGATTAGTTCAGTGGTAAAGAATCCACCTGCCAATGCAGGACATGTGGGTTTGATCTCTGGGTTGAGAAGATTTTCCTGGAGGAGATGGCAACCCACTCCAGTAGTCTTGCCTGGGAAATGCCATGAATAGAGGAGCCTGGCAGGCTACAGTCTGTAGTGTCACAGAGTCGGACACGACTGAGCGACTAAATAACAATGACCCAGGGAGCTCCAGTTTGGGCATTCCTGTTTCCTGATCTTAAATAATTATATACCTTCTCTGGTCCTCCATTTATTCCCTCAGTAAAATGAAGGGATGGGGCCTCCCTAAGGGCTTTCCCTCATTACACTCTGTGGTTACCTGAATCTCTGCCCCTCTGAACTCTTCGGGGTCTGAAATGTCCATTGTCCGCCTGTGGAACTCCCTGCTCATCATGTAGGGCCAGGTTAAACAGACTTCCTCTAAGCATACTTCCGTGACAGGCACAGAAAAAAGCAAACAATCAAAGTAAGTCATGGTACTTTCCCTGCTTTTATTTTTTTCTCATGTTTATATAGTGACTTTGTTATTATCTCCATTAATTCTGTGCCACAACCTATCACCCCACTGTACAGGGCGGCACTGAGATATAGCAATAAGTATCTTGCCCTTCATAACACATTTAGTTATGGTAAAGGCAGGTCTAGTCCCAAACCCTCTTAACCCCTAATATTAATATTTCTACTGTGTCATACTGACAACATCCCAGATTACTCTGTAGCGTGAAAGGATTGGGAAAGTCGTATTGTCCAGTGTTGTTTGAAGGGAAGATGCTTTTTTCCTGCTTTTAACAGTCACCTGGATTCAGCACTTCGACTTACTCCTCTTTTTTTCTTCCACTCAGCAAACCCAGTAGCCCTGGAGGACATGGCTCCAGCAGAATAATAGATACTACTTGGGCTTTAAAGGCAGATCCAGGCCAAACCAAATTCTGTCCCAACTGCCTATCTAATGATATTGGTAAGTCACTTCAACTCACTAAGACCCAACTGCCTCATCTGAAAAATGGGAGACTAATGTCGACATTACAGGCTATCAGAATTCAGTGCAGGGACCACCAAGAGCTGGGACTTGAAAACGAGTCACTGGAACGAGCTCGAAGTTGCCTTTCCGTTTGGAAACATCCCCAGGGTGTGGCACAAAGGAAGCAGGAAATAAAGTGTTGGTGGATGGCACTCTGTGTATGCTGCTGCTGCTGCTAAGTCGCTTCAGTCGTGTCCGACTCTGTGGGACCCCATAGACGGCAGCCCACCAGGCTCCCCCGTCCCTGGGATTCTCCAGGCAAGAACACTGGAGTGGGTTGCCATCTCCTTCTCCAATGCATAAGAGTGAAAAGTGAAAGTGAAGTCGCTCAGTCGTGTCCGACTCTTAGCGGTCCCATGGACTGCAGCCTACCAGGCTCCTCGGTCCATGGGATTTTCCAGGCAAGAGTACTGGAGTGGGTTGCCATTGATAGAGCTGCTTGAAGTCCAAATAGGCTAGCTGCCAGGCCTCCGGATAGATAAACTGCCGCCACAAAGAGTTAATGTTCAACTGCCCTTCTGACCCTGTGTCCTTCAAAAAGAGTACTGGCAGGAAGCCCTAGGCAGCCCCCACTGGGCCCGTGCCTGCCCACCCAAAGAAGCTGGCGGAGAAGGGTGCCGGCCAAACAAAAACCTTTAACTGTGATGTCATCGCAAACTCTCTCCCAGATAAATGCCCAGCTACCAAAGTATCTGCATTGCATGCCAAAACGTCCAGCCGGGCAGAAAACAAGGAATCAGGTCCCAGGCGGCCCGTGCAGTCCCGTCCCTGGCGCCTGTCTCGCTGACACGGGACCCGGGGATCTCAAGAGACCAGCAGCCCAGGAAGCACCCGGGCTGCCGCTTCTCTAGGCCGCCCTCTCGGCCCCGGACGACAAGCCCCACCCCGGTTCGCAGGACAACCAATCAGCGCTTCTTTCTTTCCCAGAGCCTGAAGGGACCGCCCCGATGCGCTGCGGCGGGAAGAAAGCCCCGGATTAAAACAGACTGAAAAGCGAGTTCCGAGATAATGCACAAAGCGGGCCAATCGGGCAGCCGAAGTAACGCTGCAAGAAACCGCAACTGACTTCTTTCAAGATGTTAGAAGATATTCCACCTGTGAAAACGGCGGCAGAAATATTGAGGGAGGAAGAGGAGAATCGGAGAGTCATTGCACTTAGGAAAAAGAAAATAAGACGGCTGACATGTTAAAAAGAGTCCTAACTCCAAACGCAGCAGTTTGACCCCCCCCACACAGGAAATTAATAATTCATGGATTGTATCACCCATCCTTATGCCGTCCCTTCTCTCCTTCCGCAACTTCAAGTCCAGACTCCATCATTTTAATGACTCGGCCTCAGCTCCCTTGCACTCTCACGCATCAGTGTGAGCACCTGCCAAGCCAGTTAAAGGCAATTTTCCCGTCCGTCTTCACGTGCGACCACCCGGCGCACATCGCCTGGCTGACTCCTCAACAAATTCCAGAAACCAAGCCGAAGTCCTAATACATTTCCCGAGTGGATTCCATCCCACTTCTTTAAACGACCATTCGACGTCTCTCTCGTGTCATCCCCAGCACCTCCTCCCCCACCCTCCCCCACAGCTGCTAATCTTGCTTCGGTTTTATTGAGGAAATGGACTCGATCCCAGCAGAGCTTCCTCCAGCCACCACCAGCTCCCCGCCAGCCCATATGGATATCCGCGCTTGCCCTTCGCGCTTCCTCTCTGCTCCCGCGACGAGGCTGCCTTGTCCCTCTGCCATGCCCTTTCAAGGGCCTCACCCCTTTTGGTACTCCATGCCCACGTCTTTCACTGCCCCAAACCACCTTCCGGCACCCTCACTTTTCCCTTCCTGTCGAAATCATTTTCCTCCGCGCACAAACATTCTGCATTTTCTCTCATCTTTAGAAACAAGAGCAAACCCAAATCAAGCGTCTCTTTAGGTTCCATATTTTCCTTTGGCTACCTACCCATTTCTGAGTATCCTTTACAGTACAACTTACCAAGGACAGTCTGTGCCAGTGGTTTTCAAACTGGTTTGGTTTGCATACCCACAAAAGAATTTTGAAAAATATGTGCTCTAACCCATATTTCAAACTGACATCTAAAATTGTTCATTGTAAGTTTAATCGTTGTAAAGAGGTAATTTATGACGATTTGTAAATACTGAAAATTTGAAATGAAGATACTAAGTCACTCTTTTAAAAGATCTAGTTGAATGTGAATATCATAGCATTCTGATGTTTACATTTACCTAAAAAGTATTAGTATATGAAAGAGCTCCTTTTAACAATCAGAAATTTTAGTTTCTTTTATTTCTTGAACTCATGTTTTCATTCTATTTACCTCTCCTCTAAAATCTTAACCTAACACAGTTTGTAAGATTGAGAGTCTCTAATTGATCATGTCATATATCTCTAAAAAAATGTATAAAAATAGAAATGTAAAATGTTTTCTTTCCTCTAACCATATGGTTGTAAACATTAAAAAATTCCATCTGCATTGAGTTATCATAATGATTAATAGTACACAATTGATCAAAATAGCAAATATGGTTTTTAAGAAATAATTCCTAAACATATAAAGTGTTATAGGAAATTATCTCATGAGATATCTGAAATTTTTCTTTAATTAGTTTATGTATCCATTGATATGGGCTTCCCTGGTGGCTCAGTGGTAAAAAGACATGAGTTTGATCTCTGGGTTGGGAAGATTCCCTAGAGAAGGAAATGGCAACTCATTCCAATATTCTTGCCTGGGAAATCCCATGTACAGAGGAGCCTGGCAGGCTGCAGTTCATGGAGTCGAAAAAGAGTCAGACACGACTTAGCGACTAAACAATACGCAACATCCACTGGTATATAATATTTATTGCTGCAGTGACAGGATTAAGCTTCAATTCTAGTCCTATTTTTCTTATTTACAGATGTTAGCACTGAGAGCAATTAGTGTCAAAAATCAGTTCACTGGAAAAAAATTTTGTTTATAGAAATGTGACTTCATTCTTTGAACTCCTTCTAAGTTATATGCCAAAAATCACATAGTGAACTGTCATCAAAAGTTATTTTTAAGGGGGCTTCCCCGGTGGCTCAGTGGTGAAGAATCTGCCTGCCAATGCAGAAAATGCAGGCTTGATCCCTGGTTCAGGAAGATCCCACATGCTGCAGAACCACTAAGCCCATGAGCCACACTACTGAGCCTGTCCTCTAGAGACCAGGGACTGCAGCTACTGAAGTCTGTGTGCCCAAAAGCTGGTGCTCCATCAGCAGAGAGGCCACTGACACCAGAAGCCTGAGCACTGCAACTAATGAGTAGCCCCCACTCACTGTACCTCGAGAAAAGCCCTCATACAGCAATAAAGAGCCAGCACAGCCAAAAATAAATGATATTTTAAAATATTTTTTTAAATATACTATCTGATAACTACTAAATTGGAGCTCTACATAGCTATTTGCAAGGTGCCTATTAGACTTTCATGCAGAAATGTCAAGGTACATATGTCCTGCGGAAAGAATGGGGGTGCCCCAGGAAGGATCAGGATGTGAGAGGTGGCTGCAGAGACTGCCCCTGACCCTGACAAGTAGAATGGGGAGAACACTGCACTCGAGTCAATGACTTGGGTTCTAATGACGGGACCAGCGCTGCTGACAGTGTGACCTGGGACAAATGATAAATAAGCTCTTTCTGAGCTTCAGTTTCTCATTGCGCCTTTCATGCATGTACACAGATTCTGAAAGCAGGAGGAACTCTCACTAGGAACCCATTTGATGTTCCTAAAGAATTCGATGAATTCTTTAACTTAGGAGAATAACACAGATTCATATGCGACTGAATCACTAGTCACACTCTGATTTTTATCTGTTCTTTTTTTTAATGCAATAAAATACAGAAAACATAAAATTTACCATCTTAACCAGTTCTACCAGTGTACAGTTCAGTAGCATTAAGTATAGTCACATTCTTGTGTAACCAATTGCCAGAACTTTTTCATCTTGCAAAACTGAAATCTATACCCATTAAACCACTATTTATTCCCCGCTCCCTGTAGTCCCTGGCAGCCACTATTCTACTTCCTACTTTTATTTCTTTAACTATTGCAGGTACCTCATATATGTGAAGTTATTCAGTATTTGTCTTTTCGTGACTGGCTTATTTCATTTAGCAAAATGTCCTCAATATTCATCTATGTTGCAGCACGTGTTGGAATTTCCTTCCTTGCTAGGCTGAATGAAATTTCACTTTCCATTCCATATTCACCAACTGTGAATTATATTCCACATTGAAATGAGACTTCTGTTTATTCAAAAATATTTATTGAGCACCTACTATGTTTGTGTATATACATCCCGAGGTATTGTACATGTGAGTCAAACAGATATTATGACTAGGTGACTAATACTTTCACAGTCTAGTGTAGATGAAAGTGGCTTCCGTCTCCTGTCCTATCTTTTAATCCATAAATAAAGCTTTTGGGTCAGAATATCAAGGTGGCATCATGATGCCAGTATGCCAGTTTGGAGCCCTGAGACCACCTAGTTCCATCCTCCACACATATAGCACATCTCCAGACCCTTCCTCACACCAACCCAAACCTCTGCCCCCATCTTTATTCACTCCCTTATAATAGCTGTGTAAGCGTCCATATCTCTGATGAGATTATAAACCTGTTTGCAAATAAGAAGCAAGTACATGCCTCTTGAGAAATCTATATGCAGGTCAGGAAGCAACAGTTAGAACTAGACATGGAACAACAGACTGGTTCCAAATAGGAAAAGGAGTATGTCAAGGTTGTATATTGTCACCCTGCTTATTTAACTTCTATGCAGAGTGCATCATGAGGAACACTGGGCTGAAAGAAACACAAGCTGGAATCAAGATTGCCGGGAGAAATATCAATAACCTTAGATATGCAGATGACACCACCCTTATGGCAGAAAGTGAAGAAGAACTAAAACGCCTCTTGATGAAAGTGAAAGAGGAGAGCGAAAGAGTTGGCTTAAAGCTCAACATCAGAAAACTACAATCATGGCATCTGGTCCCATCACTTCATGGCAGATAGATGGGGAAACAGTGGAAACAGTGGCTGACTTTATTTTGGGGGGGCTCCAAAATCACAGCAGATGGTGATTGCAGCCATGAAATTAAAAGACGCTTACTCTTTTTTTTTTAATTTTATTTTTATTTTATTTTACTTTACAATACTGTATTGGTTTTGCCATGCATTGACATGAACCCGCCACGGGTGTATACGAGCTCCCAATCCTGAATCCCCCTCCCATCTCCCACCCCATATCATCTCTCTGGATCATCCCCACGCACCAGCCCCAAGCATCCTGTATCCTGTATCGAACATAGACTGGCACTTCGTTTCTTACATGATAGTATACATGTTTCAATGCCATTCTCCCAAATCATCCCACCCTCTCCCTCTCCCTCTGAGTCCAAAAGTCCATTCTATACATCTGTGTCTCTTTTGCTGTCTCGCATACAGGGTCATCATTACCATCTTTCTAAATTCCATATATATGTGTCAGTATACTGTATTGGTGTTTTTTCTTTCTGGCTTACTTCACTCTGTATAATCGGCTCCAGTTTCATCCATCTCATCAGAACTGATTCAAATGTATTCTTTTTAATGGCTGAGTAATACTCCATTGTGTATATGTACCACAGCTTTCTTATCCATTCATCTGCTGATGGACATCTAGGTTGTTTCCATGTCCTGGGTATTATAAACAGTGCTGCAATGAACATTGGGGTACATGTGTCTCTTTCAATTCTGGTTTCCTCGGTATGTATGCTTACTCTTTGGAAGGAAAGTTATGACCAACCTAGATAGCATATTAAAAAGCAGAGACAACCCAATCAAAAAATGGGCCAAAGAACTAAATAGACATTTCTCCAAAGAAGACATACGGATGGCTAACAAACACATGAAAAGATGCTCAACATCACTCATTATTAGAGAAATGCAAATTAAAACCACAATGAGGTACCACTTCACACCAGTCAGAATGTCTGCGATCCAAAAATCTGCAAGCAATAAATGCTGGAGAGGGTGTGGAGAGAAGGGAACCCTCCTACACTGTTGGTGGGAATGCAAACTAGTACAGCCACTATGGAGAACAGTGTGGAGATTCCTTAAAAAATTGCAAATAGAACTGCCTCATGACCCAGCAATCCTACTGCTGGGCATACACACTGAGGAAACCAGAATTGAAAGAGACACATGTACCCCAGTGTTCATTGCAGCACTGTTTATAATACCCAGGACATGGAAACAACCTAGATGTCCATCAGCAGATGAATGGATAAGAAAGCTGTGGTACATATACACAATGGAGTATTACTCAGCCATTAAAAAGAATACATTTGAATCAGTTCTGATGAGATGGATGAAACTGGAGCCGATTATACAGAGTGAAGTAAGCCAGAAAGAAAAACACCAATACAGTATACAAACACATATATATGGAATTTAGAAAGATAGCAATGATGACCCTGTATGCGAGACAGCAAAAAAGACACAGATGTGTATAGTGGACTTTTGGACTCAGAGGGAGAGAGAGAGGGTGAGATGATTTGGGAGAATGGCATTGAAACATGTATAATATCACGTAAGAATCGAATCGCCAGTCTATGTCCGATGCAGGATACGGCATGCTTGGGGCTGGTACACGGGGATGACCCAGAGAGATGTTGTGGGGAGGGGGGTGGGAGGGGGGGTTCATGTTTGGGAACGCATGTACACCCGTGGTGGATTCATGTCAATGTATGGCAAAACCAATACAGAATTGTAAAGTAAAATAAATTTAAAAATAAATAAAAAATCTTCTGAAAAAGAAAAAAAAAAAAAAAAGCAGAGACATTACTTTGCCAACAAAGGTCTGTCTAGTCAAGGATATGGTTTTTCCAGTGGTCATGTATGGATGTGAGAGTTAGACTGTGAAGAAAGTTGAGGGCCAAAGAATTGATGCTTTTGAACTGTGGTGTTGGAGAAGACTCTTGAGAGTCCCTTGGACTGCAAGGAGATCCAACCAGTCCATCCTAAAGGAGACCAGTCCTGGGTCATTGGAAGGACTGATGCTGAGGTTGAAACTCCAATGCTTTGGCCATCTTATGCAAAGAGTTGACTCATTGGAAAAGACCCTGATACTAGGAGGGATTGGGGTCAGAAGGAGAAGGGGACGACAGAGGATGAGATGGCTGGATGGCATCACCGACTCAATGCACATGAGTTTGGGTGGACTCCGGGAGTTGGTGATGGACAGGGAGGCCTGATATGCTGCACTTCATGAGGTCACAAAGAATCGGACATGACTGAGCAACTAAACTGAAGTGAACTGAACTGAAGGTTTAGTTATGTATCCCCAGGACTTTGATGAAGTCTTTGCACATAGAAATGTTCAATAGTTGTTTTTAAAATGTACTGATAAAGCTGGAAAATCCTTTATTTGTTCTAAATTATTCAAATAATTCAAATTCAAAATAATTCAGGGAGACTTGCCTGAGTCTCACCATGGTTGTAGACTCTGGAGTGCAATTCTTGGCTGATCCCATATAAACCCATTTTTACTGGGGGGGGGAAATAGTACTGCTTCACAGAGTACTGCTTGCTTGCTATGTGCCAGAGTCTGTTCTAGGAGATAGGACTATGGCAAAGAACAAGGCAAACTTTATTCACACTCTCCTAACACATTCTGGTTAGGAAGTGAGAGAATCAACAGTGAGTGAAGCACAGGGAAAGAAATAGCAGGCAAGGGCCAGGGTTTACACTGCTTTATTCTGGAGAGTCAGGGACATCTTCTCTGCAGGAGTGTTAGTGGGTCAGAGATCTGATGAGAAGTAGGAACCCAGCAGGGAAAGGTCATGGGGAAGAACATTCTGTACAGAACAGAGACCAGAGAGGTCCTAAAGCAAGAAAGTTATGCTGATGCAGGTTAAAGCTATATTATTTCTAAATTAGCGATAAGACCATCAGATCTAAGATTCAGGGACTTGTCCACCACTCACAGAAGTGGTAGCTAGACTGGAAATTAGGTACAGTCAGAAAATAATCATATTGAAGTGGTGTGCAGACATTTTCCAAAGCAGTTTAATCCTCTAGGCCATAGAAAAGAAATATCCTGACTGAACTTGGTCCAAAATAAGCCACGCTTCTCAGTTGACACTCTCCCACTGGGTCATCTATCTCATCCTCTTCTTGTGTCTTTCTCCACCTACCATGTCCAGGTTGTTGACTTCTAAAAGTCTGCCTCCAGACCAGATGTCTGTTATGTCTATTCTGAGCTACAGATCCTTGTCCCCAACTGGAATGCAAGCTCTCCAAAACCAAAGCATTGTCTTACACACAGTAGTTACTGAATAAACATTTGTTGAATGAATGAATGAGCAACTAAATGAACTGTCTATCCAACTATTAACTGAACACATCCATCTCAACATCTCACAAACACCTGAAATTCAGTGTATTCCAGAATTCCTCACCTCTGCTACTCTCTTCTCCCAACTACCCTTTCCATGTTTCCTCTTCCTCTAAGATCAGTGCACATTCCAGTGCCCAAGTCAGAAACTTGGGCACCATGTTTGATTTCCTTTCTCGATTTTTACCCATATCTAATAGGCAATGAAGTCTTCTCAATTCTAACTCTTTATAGTTCTAGAATTTGTCCCCCTACTTCTACATTCTTTCTGGGTTTGCCTTGGTTGAAAATCTTATCATTTCTCTCCTGAATTATTGTAGTAGTCAACTAATTATCTCATTTCTTTCTGTCTCTCCTATATAAGACTCTGTTCTATAAGTGATCATTTAAAAATATATTTTAAATTGTAAAAGCTGCATTTTCATTCTAAAGATATAGAAAGTACAGAAAAACTTGAAAAAGAGAATAGAAATCACCAACAATTCTACTATGTAGAGATAACTATAGTTATTTTTTGGTTTTGGTACCATTCCTCCTGGTTTTGCTGTGCACGTATTTATTTATCTATTTTAAATCAAATCCTGAATCATGCATTCTTCTTTTTGGCTTGGCATTTTATTATGCATGTGTCCCTATACCTTGAAATATTGCCAAATGATTTGAATGCTTTAAATATCACATCAGTTGCATGCAGTATAATTTGTTTAATCATTTTCTAATTATTCAGCATATAGATTCTTTCCAGTTTCACTAATGTGTCTTCAGTGCACATTCTTGGACGTAAATTTTTGTCTTTATTTCTGATTATTTCCTTATGACAAATTCCTAGAAACAAAATTATTAGAGCAAATTATATGGCCATGCTTAAGGCTCCTAACACTTTTGTCAAGTTACCTCAGAGAAACTTTTTAAAAATGTGAATTTAATCATGTTATTCCCTTTTGAAAATCTTTAAAGACAGAACTCAGAAACTAGTTCAAACTTCTTGGGTAGATTTATAAGACCACATGGTTTGTCCTCAACTTACCTCTCTGACTTCATCTGCCACTACTCCCACATGTAACCCCTTTATTTCAACCACAACATACTATATATTAATATCAGCTCATGAAATATGTCTGTCCTTTGGAGATGGTTGTGCTCTCTGCCAGAACATCATGTTCCCTTTTCTTCATCTAGCCATCTCCTATTTGCTGATTCAAAATTTAACTTTAAGCATCATCTATATAAGATAGAAAATATCTTCCATTTAAATGCTTGCTGTGAGTCAGGCTCTAAACTAAAGAAAAAAATTCGTTTCATTTAATAATCACAACCCTTTTATCTAAGTATTTCCAACATCAACTGAAGAAACAGGCTTGAGGAATGACAGGCTTCTGTAGTTAAGTGGCAGAGTGGAGATTTAAACCCAAGTCTATCTGACTCTGAGCCCGTGTTCTTTATCAATGTGTGTAAAATTTGTCTCCTCTCTGATCTTCCTGCCATTTCAGTTCAGTTCAGTCACTCTATCATGTCTGATTCTTTGTGACCCCATGGACTGCAGCCCGCCAGGCCTCCCTGTCCATCACAAATTCCCGGAATTTACTCAAACTCATGTCCATTGAGTCGGTGATGCCATCCAACCATCTCACCCTCTGTCATCCCCTTCTCCTCCCACCTTCAATCTTTCCCAGCATCAGGGTCTTTTCCAATGAGTCAGTGCTTCGCATCAGGTGGCCAAAGTATTAGAGTTTCACCTTCAGCATCAGTCCTTCCAATGAATATTCAGGACTGATTTCCTTTAAGATGGACCGGTTGGATCTGCTTGCAGTCCAAGGGACTCTCAAGAGTCTTCCCCAGCACCATAATTCAAAAGCATCAGTTCTTCAGCACTCAGTCAGCTTTCTTTATAGCCCAACTCTCATATCCATACCTGACTACTGGAAAAACCATAGCTTTGACTAGACGGACCTTTGTTGGCAAAGCAATGTCTCTGCTTTTTAATATGCTGTCTAGGATGGTCATAACTTTTCTTCCAAGGAGTAAGCATCTTTTAATTTCATGGCTGCAATCACCATATACAGTGATTTTGGAGGCCCCCCAAAATAGTCTGTCACTATTTCCACTGTTTCCCCATCCTGCCATTCAGATTCCTCTTTTATAGGTTTTCAGAATACCCTGGGCTTCCCTTTGTCTTTCTGTTTGTCCATCCAATCAGCCTCCCTCGTTAGACTGGAAATTCCTTGAGGGCAGGAACTATGTCTAATTCACAGTGTAGGAACAAAGTGAATAGTCACTGAATGAATGAGGAATGAATAAACAAACACTGGCTGTACTCTTATAACTCTGACTTCAGTTTTCCTTAATTTCCTTTGCTGTCACCGATGATGACTTTATGAGCTTGTCTCCTTGGGGGGTCACCACTCATTTCCTCTGATGTCTTGATTCATGCTGGGGTTCGCCAACTGAGCAGAGGTGACATCATGGTCATAGAACTCCTCTGCCAATCAAGGTGGACCGCCAGACAGCATCCTGTGAATCCGGCAGAAAGAGAAAGATGTCAGTTGGGAGTGCCAATAGAAAGTTTGTTTGCCCACACATGCCAGAGTAATGAGAGGAAAGGAAACATAGAAATAGAAAGCAGAGGTTTAATGGGATGGAAAGAGGCTCCAGTGTGAGGCAGGAACTTGCCCCTAAGAGGTTAAAAAGAAAAGGAAAATTGAAAATTTGGCCTAGAGCTTCAGTTGAAATCAAAGAGATCATGTCCATAGGAGTTGTCCACTGAGGCTGTCCCACTGATGTCAAAACTCCTTCCAACACTTCCTCTCAAACCCTTGATTTCAACAGCAATGTAATGTTTACTTAGGTACATTGAGTTCCACCCCCAGCCCCATAAAATGCACCCTCCATGGGGCGAGTTTCTGAGAGCTGCTTGGACCACATATTCCACAGTTTGGTCTCCCAAGTGGCAATTATCCTTTATTTTCTCTTTCCACTGTCACCGCAAACATCTTAGCATCCCCACAAATGCCACCTAAGAGTTCGTGTCACCAGTCAGAAGTAGCAGAGCAAATATCTGCATACATGCATATATTCACACACACACACACACACACACACTTGCATGCATACCCAGAGATACACAACCGTGTGTTTGCAATTAAATGTACATCCTTGCATATAATTAACACATAACCATGTTTTCACATATACTAAAAAAGGCACCCTCTGGGCATATATTTAGTCAAAAAATAATTAATTGAGTATTTACTCTGTAATAGTCACTATGCTCCATCCTAAAGAAAAGAAAGATAAGACACTGTCATTGCCTGCAGGAGTTCACAGTCAATAGATGAAATAGATAGACATCTAGTCAATTGTAGAGCCAGATGAGAGTGGAAGTCCAGCAAAGCCATCCAGCCCAACCTCTGAGCTCAGAGTTTTTCCAGGGAGGTAGAGGCAGATGTGATCCTTGACAATGACTAGGAAAAGGTAGCTACATATACAAAAGCAAAGTGATATGAGTTTGGGAGAATTGCAAGCAGTTCAGCATAGCTGGATTTTAGAGGACAAGGGGAAAGGTAGATGAATCACAAAAAATAGGGGTAAAGGAATAAGGAAATACAAATTCATGAAAGGAATTCCATGCTGAAATTCCAAATCTAGCAACATGGCAGACTTCATTAACATAGAAATGCCGTCCCAGGAAAAAAAAAAAAAAAGCACACACACAGAAATACTGAATAAAATATAATAGCTCCCTCCACTGAATACAGATCAAATGAACTCCGATGCATGGATCAGACATTCCATGTATCAGAAATAAAAGGAGAGTATAAAATCAAGGTAATAAGCTTCTAGCTGAAGTTAAAGTGTGTAGAAGCCAAATCAAGCAGTCTTATATATCCATTCAATGAAACTGGACTATTTTCTGAAATTTTCCTGTAGCAAGTTTAAAAAGAGAATAATAAAATTAGATTTGCATAGGCTAGGACCCATGAACCCCCTGGGATTCCTTCCTAGCAGCACAAAGACAAAATGGCTTTCTAGAGACCAGGGTGCATGGGATTCCCACAGAAAACATAAGCCCTGCTGTAGATAAGCTCACAATAAAAAAATTATAGGCCACACAAGCTTAACCTATCTAGTATGCAAAATGAAGATTAAAATTCAAAGGGATTATACATATTCATACTTATCAGATTGTTAAAATTTTAAATTCTAATACCAGTTGTTGAGGATGGAAATCAATTGCAAAATTTCATATGCTGCTATTAATAGTAATGGCACAAATTTCTTACAACTACTTCTGAGAGCATTTAGGCAATAATATCTGTTAAAGAGGAAGTATATTATATTCCTACCATTTAGCAATTCCATTTCTTTGTATACTGGAACTAAAGGAAGAAATACATAAAGGAGTCCATTTCTGCATTGTTTGTAACAGCAAACAGCTGAAAATAATCTAAATGTTCACCAACTTTATAATAGATGAGTAAGATATGGTTTACCCATACAGTGATGCTATAGCATGTTACACGAATATTGTAGATCTGTATGCCATCACATATAAATAGTAAAAACACAATGTTAAGTGATCAGAGCAGATTATTAAAAAAACTACTTTGATACTATTTACATATATACATATTTTAAACTCACAAAACAGTTATATAGAGTTCATGGATGTATACTTATGTTGGGTTAATAAGAAAACCTGATTTGAAAAGACACACACAAAATTCAGGATAATGGGGAGGGACTTGTGAAATTAAGGGATGGGGCCAAAATTGTATCTTAACTGATTCTTTCTTAGCAACAATGTTTGATTTGAACAAACAGGGCAATATGCTAATCTCTTATAGTTGAGTGGTAGGCACATGCTTCTTGTGTTATTCTCTGTATAAATTACATTTTTGAAATGAATTCAAATTTAAAAAGAAGAATAAATACTATGTGAAGGATTGTATTCCCTGAGAAGGTGAATGACATGGTCAGATTTCTGTTTGGAAGGCTCCCTTTGGCCCCTGTGCAGAAGAGTTCTTACCAGAATGTAGACTCAGGCAGGGAAAACCTGATTACTGGAGATTCTTGGAGTTGGTTAAGAGAGACTTAATGAGGGACTTCCCAGGTGGTCCAGTGGTTAAAATCCACCTTGAAATGCAGGCGATGCACAGGTTCAGAGAACTAAGATCCCACGTACCACAGAGCAACTAAACCCACAGACCACAACTACTGAGCCCAAGCACTCTGGAGCCTGCACACCACAGCTAGAGAGAAGACCTGGCACAGCCAAATGAATAAATAAATAATATTTTGAAGAGTTAATGAGGCCTCAAATAAAGGGAATAAAGGGAAGGGGTGAGTTTGAAAGCTATGTATGAAGTAAAAATTGCCAATATATTGTCAATCTTTTTCCTTTGGTATTGAGGTTTGTTTTGTTTTGTTTCTTAGTAAACTTTGCTCTTTTCCCTCTTTCAATTGAAGTATGACATAGCAATAGACAAATACATGAATCCAAGTACACTGCTTAATAAATTTTCACAAAGTGACCAGCACCCATATTAAGTCCTCTCCCAGTCAATATGCACCTAAAGGTGATCACAAACCTGACATTTATCATTATGGATAAATATTCTGTTTAAAATACTGATTTGAATTTGTTGAAATAACAGAGGCATTTAGTTATCACAGCTTCCCAGGTGACAGAGTGGTAAAGAATCCACCTGCCAAAGCAGGAGACACAGGAGATGCAGGTTCGATCCCTGGGTTGGGAAGATCCCCTGGAGGAGAAAACGGCAACCCACTCCAGTATTCTTGCCTGGAGCATCCCAGGGACGGAGGAACCTGGCAGGCTACAGTCCATGGGTTCACAAAGAGCTGGACACAACAGACCTCACACACACACAGCAGTTATCACACATAATGAGTCGTCTGGATGCCAGTCGGTTCCAGAGCTGATTCGCCCAGGACACTGGGTCAGTGACTCTCTGAGGTTCTGACTTTTCCTTTATGGCTGGCGAGATGGCTGCCACAGCCCCAAACATCACACCCTCACAGCAAAATGTTGAAGGAAGGAGGCAGCAACAACCAGGCTACTGAGACATCTCAAGTGCTTTCCTGTTTTCTCAAATACATAGAACCTGAGCAGCTTCCGGGAGGCTGGGAAAGTCAGTGATCTCTGTTCTGAGAATCTGTGATGTGAGATGAGTAGAAAAAACAAGATTGGGTATCATTATGACAGTCAAATAATGTCCTTGGTTTCCTACCAGGAGCAGCCAATACTAGGAATCAAGTGGTACAGATATTTATTTTTTGGTTCAAGTGTAAAGGTTTTCTGACTAATGTGTCATCATTGCTTTGGAATTTTCTGTTCTTACCTAACTCCTTGTTTTTACTTGCTTGTTTTGTTTGTTTTCTTTCTTTTTATTCAGTTTTATTGGGATATAGTTGACATACAGCACTGTATACATTTAAGGTGTACAGCATAATGTTTGACTTACATATATTGTGAAATGTTTACCACAATGAGTTTAGTCAATATTCATCATCTCTTGTAATACAAAAAAAAAAAAAAAGATTAAGAGAAATATTTTTTCCTTGTGATGAGAACTCTTAGGATTTACTCTCTTAACAACTTCCATGTACACCATAGTGCAGAATTGATTACATCATCATGTTGTACATTACATCCTAGTTCTTACCTTGTAACTGGAAGTCTGCACCTTTTGACCACCTTCATCCACTTCCACCTCCCTTCAGCCCCTGACTCCAGTAACCACAAATCTGATCTCTTTTTCTCTGAGTTTGGTTTCCATTTTTTTTTTTTTAAGATAAAATCACGAGCTGTTTTAAACAAATAAACTTACAGTGTCTATGGCGTTGGAGTATATAATAAAATCAGGGTGACAGTTAAATTTAAAATTTTATATACATTTTCCAGCCAACATATCTGAGAGGGAAATTATCCTTAAAACAAAATTATGTATATTAAAATCCTTGTTCCTGATTTTGCTATAAAATTTAAAATTCCCAGGATATAATAAATATCAGCAAAGAATGGACAAACATTAACATTTCTCTAAAGATTATCTTTTCTGATAAAGTAGTGATAATCATTCTTAAATTTGCCATAAAATGTAAATATCATGTTGAAAGGGTCATGTTAGTTCTTGCCAAAATAAGTTAGTTCTAAAAATAAAAATGTCAATTTAACTAAACTACCTCTTAGCATCATCCTAAACCCACATTGTTTTGGTAATTTATAACTGTTTGTCATATGTTCTTTCATTTATAAAAGATGTATATCTTAAAAATAAATTGGTTTATTGGGACATAAAAGAAATCAAAACAAGCAAATAGCCACTCTTGAAAATGTATGTATCAGTGACCAATGGAGGAGTCTAGACCTGAAACCCTCAGTGAAAGAAACTCTGACTTTTCATATATTTTACCATTTTCATAATTATACTAATTCCTAGATAACCCAGACTTAGAGGATATATATACAATGTAAAGAAGAGGGATTAGAGCCCAAATTTGGCGGGATCTTCTAGTAGGTGATGAAAGGAACTGGAGAAAGCTTATAACAATCCCTTGTGGTGTCACTTATGACGTGTTTGTTCTTTGGGGATTTAGTAACCTAGATTTAGTTGGGCTTCCCAGGTGGCACAGCGGTAAAGTATTGGCCTGCCAGCGCAGGAGATGAAAGAGACATGCGTTTGATCCCTGGGTTGAGAAGATCCTCTGGAGAAGGTAATGGCAACCCACTCCAAAATTCCTGCCTGGAAAATCTCATGGACAGAGAAGCCTGGTGGGCCACACCACAGGGTCACAAAGAGTCAGACACAACTGGGCAACTGAGCACAAACAACTTAAATTTAGTTATTTTGACTCTATTCTATTCCATTAATCACTAACTGCTTATCTTACATCAGTTTCCCTCTTGGCACATAAGAATTTGGGTTTTGTTTTTTGTGTTTCACATATAAGTGAGATCACTCAACATTTGCCTTCTTCTGTCTGACTTATTTCACTTAGCATAATGCCTTTCAGTTACACACACACTGTTGCAAATTTTAGAATTTCTTTTTTATACTGGAATAATACTCCATCACATGTGTAATATATTCCATAACTACTTTATCCACTCATTTGCTGATGAACACTTAGGTTGTCTCCATAAATTGGCTTTTGTAAATAATGCTGTTAAAAACATGGCGGGGGTGGGGGGGGTGGCGGTGCGTGCAGATATCTCAACACAAACTTTTCAGTCTCTTCAGATATATACCCAGAGGTGGAATGGCTGGATCATATAGTAATTCTACTTTTTTTTTGTTTCCTACTTAAGTCGTGTCCAACTCTTTGCGACCTCGTGGACTGTAGCCGACCAAGCTTCTCCATTCATGGGATTCTCCAGGCAAGAGTACTGGAGTGGGTTGCCATTTCCTTCTCCAGGGGACCTTCCTGACCCAGGGATCAAACACAGGTCTCCTTCATTGCAGGCAGATGCTTTAACCTCTGAGCCACCAAGGAATCTCCATATTGGCTGTATCAGCTTACATACTGGCTGTATCAGCTTACATCCCACCACTTGCACAAGGATTCCCTGTACTTCACATTTTCACCAGCAATTATTATACCTTGTTTTTTGATATTAATCATTCTAACAGGCATGAGGTGATATCTCATTATGGTTTTGATTAGCATTTCCATAGTGATTAGTAATGTAGAGCATCTCTTCGTGTACCTGTTGGTCATCCATATACTTTGGAAAAATGTCTACCTAGGACCATTATCCATTTTTAAATTGGATTATATGTTTTTTGCTATTGAGTTATATGGTTTATTTATATTTTGGGGGTATTAACGCCTCGTTGGATATAAAGTCTGCATTTATTTATCTTCCTTTTCAGTAGACTTTTTGTTGATTGTTTCTTTTGATGTGAGTTTGCTTATTTTGAACTTCATAAAAACAAACTCATACTGTATGTATTGTTGTGCCTGTTTCCATTCACTCAATATTCTTTCTGTGAAATTTATTCGTATTGTTGTGCATTGAAGGGGTTTGTTCATTTTAATTGCTAAATGGTATTCTTGTGTGAATGTTTAATTTCATTATATAATGATCTGCTCAATCATTGATGTGGATTTGAGTTGTTTCCAGTTTTGGTGAGAATATATACATCCCTCTGTTGGGTGTATATTTAGGTAGGAGTGGAATTTCAGGAGGATGGGGTATGCACATTATTGACTTTAGTAGATACTCCCAACATTTTCCAAAATGTCTGAACCAATTTGCATCCCTGCTTGCAGTGAATGAGAATTCACTTGTTTTAACTCTTCAACATTTCATACTACCAGTTGTTTTTTTTTTTTTAATTAGACAAGGGTGTCACAAGTATGAAGCAATATCTCACTGTGATTTTAATTTGGATTTCCCTATGACTAATAAAGCTGAGCACACTTCTATGTTTATCTACCATTTGTATACCCTCATTTCAGTTCAGTTCAGTTGCTCAGTAGCATCCAACTCTTTGCAGCCTCATGGACTGCAGCATGCCAGGCCTCCCTGTCCATCACCAACTCCCAGAGTTTACTCAAACTCATGTCCATTGCATCGGTGATGCCATCCAACTACCTCATCCTCTGTCATGCCCTTCTCCTCGCACTTTCAATCTTTCCCAGAATCAGGGTCTTTTCTAATGAGTCAGTTCTTCACATCAGGTGGCCAAAGTATTGGAGTTTCAGCTTCAGCATCAGTCCGTCCAATGAATATTCAGGACTGATTTTCTTTAGGATGGACTGGTTGTATCTCCTTGCAGTCCAAGGGACTCTCAAGAATCTTCTCCAACACCACGGTTCAAAAGCATCAATTCTTTGGCACTCAGCTTTCTTTATAGTCCAACTCTCACATCCATACATGACCACTGGAAAAACCAAAACTTTGACTAGATGGACCTTTGTTGGCAAAATAATGTCTCTGCTTTTTAATATGCTGCCTAGGTTGGTCATAACTTTCCTTCCAAGGAGTAAGAGTCTTTTAATTTCATGGCTGCAGTCACCATCTGCAGTGATTTTGGAGCCCCCCCAAAATAAAGTCTGACACTGTTTCCCCATCTATTTGCCATGAAGTGATGGGACCAGATGCCATGATGTTAGTTTTCTGAATGTTGAGTTTTAAGCCAACTCTTCACTCTCCTCTTTCACTTTCATCAAGAGGCTCTTTAGGTCTTCTTCATTTTCTGCCATAAGGGTGTTGTCATCTGCATATCTGAGGTTGATATTTCTTCCAGCAATCTTGATTCCAGCTTGTGCTTCATCCAGCCCAGCATTTCTCACGATGTACTCTGCATAGAGAGTTAAATAAGTACAGTGTCAATATACAGCCCTGGAGCGGGGGCTGCGCCACATTAGAGCGACTTTGAGGAGACACCACATGTCCAAGGTCAGAGAAGCCCCACCAAGATGGTAGGCACTGGAGCAGTGGCTGTGCAGCACTGGAGCAACTTTGAGGAGATACCCTCTGTTAGAAAGTTCTAAAAATGGATCGTCTCTCTTCTTAGTCATCATTATTCACAAACCATTCTGATATCAAAAGAATACTACCAAAGCCTTGCTGATTCTAACATTCCCCTCTGATATCTGGGGCCATTCATGCCTTGTCTTCTCTTTGAAGGAGATGAAGAGAATCCAAATGTGATGTGTGCATTCAAGTTTTGCAAAGACTGCAGTGGGCTGTTGAAGGCAAAGTTAGCATCATTGGAAGGGTTCATCCAGAAGCTGGAATTTTTTTCAGGGTTGGATGTTCTAGAAGGGATGCTTACCAGAGATGGAGAGAGGGTCCACATGGAGGACATCAATGTCTAATTAACTCATTCTACTCATTACACTCCTGCAACACTTCACATAGGCTCCTCCGCCCATTATCATACTACCATAATCACTTCATTGGAAGGACTGATGCTAAAGCTGAAACTCCAGTACTTTGGCCACCTCACGCAAAGAGTTAACTCATTGGAAAAGACTCTGATGCTGGGAGGGACTGGGGGCAGGAGGAGAAGGGGACGACCAAGGATGAGATGGCTGGATGGCATCACCAACTCGATGGACATGAGTCTGGGTGAACTCCAGGAGTTGGTGATGGACAGGGAGGCCTGGCATGCTGCGATTCATGGGGTCACAAAGAGTCGGACACGACTGAGCGACTGAACTGAACTGAACTGAACTGATAATCACTTACTCACTCGTCTCTTCTCCTAGACCTACGTCTTGCAGAGCGCTTTCCATTCATGTCATTGGTGCGGGTAGTATAAAACAGGCTTTGGCCGTTGGTGGATAGATCTCAGGAAAGCCACCATCAGACAGAATAGGTCCTCCAGCTGATATCTCTCTTAACTTCCTGTTCTTTCTTTGTAACACTCGTCTTAGTTCTTAATTACCTAGTTAAATGATTATTTGACTTTTTGCATCCTTCTCTAACTCGCAAGGCCCTTGAAGCTGCAATCTCGTCCCTTTTACCCACTGTCCTTCATGGATTTACCAGTGCCTGGTACAGAGTACTTAATAAGTATTAATCAACAAATAATTGAAATAATTTGAATCTGAATCCCAGAGCTGCCCTATATTATGGCATGGCTCCATCTTTGCTTAAGTGAAAGTGTTATTCGCTCAGTCATGTCTTTGCAACCCCATGGCATTCTCCAGGCAAGAATACTGGGTAGGGTAACCATTTCCTTCTCCAGGGGATCTTCCCGACCCAGAGATCGAACCCAGGTCTCCTCCATTGCAGGTGGATTCTTTACCAACTGAGCCATAAGGGAAGCCCATCTTTCCCTTAAGTACCCATGAAGTGGTGCTACTTCTTACTGAGACTAGTTTAATTCATCAAGTACTATTGGATAAGTATAACGGGAAGACAGGGAGACTAGTAGTATGCAGTGACTTGATCTCCACAGCTCCTCCACTAACTTGCTGTGTATCCCCCTCCTCCTGCTAGCAAGTTATTTTATCTATCTGGACCTTTGTTCCCCTAGATTTGAAGGGAAAACTTCAGACTCTGGCCTTAAGAATCTCCCTCTCTGCATTCTGGGATCCAAAGTTATGTCCACTCACAGGAAAATGCCGAGAAAATGCTGAATTAGCACAGGGATCTGAGTGAGGATACCAAGTGGAGTTTGCCTGGCTGGATTTTCAAATTGCTTGAGACCAGTGACTCCTTTTTTCCTTCCATTTTCTCTTTTGAATAGGACTATCTATAACTGTTATTCCATGCCTGTCCCATTGTAGAATTTTGGGAGCAGATAACTTATCTCTTCAGTTTCACAAATTCATAGATTTATAGATGGAGAGCAATTGTGCCTCAGGATAGACTAAACCCAGAACCTCATTCTTACCTTACTTAGATGATGTAGTTTAGATGATGAGATTTGAGATTTTGAACTGATGTTATAATGTGTTGAGACTTCAGGGAATGTTGGGATAGGGTGAATGTACTTTGAATATGGGATGGATGTAAATCTTCGGGAGCCAGAGGTAGGCAGAATAATGGTCCCCTCAAAGATGTCCACGTCCTAATCCCTGGGACCTGTGAATATGTTGTATAACATGTCAAAGGGGGAATTAAGCAATTAAGGTAGCAGATGGAATTAAGGTTGCTAATCAGCTGACTGTAACTTGGGTAGATTATCCTGGACTATCTGAATGGATCCAATGTCATCTTCAGGGCCCTAAATGTGGAAGGGGCGGCAGAAGAGAATCAGAGAGATGACAGAATAAGAAGGACTCAGCCCAACATTGCTGGCTTTGAAGAGAGGAAACAAACCAAAGCAAGTGGATGACCTCCATAAGTTGGAAAAGACCAGGAAACAGCACCTCTAGTGCCTCCAGAACTAGGAGGTAATACACTTGTGCTGTTTTAAGCCACAAGTTAGTGGGTAATTTTTTTACAGCAGCAATAGGAAAGGAATCCAAGTTCTGGCCTGTGGTTTACTCCTCCACAATCTTAAACATCATCTTTGCATTCCTTCGTATTCCTTATTTCTCAAAATCAGAACTCCTGAAAGAATCAAAGGCAACAAACAGGCTGCAGTGCCTGGCACACTGGTGCTTAATCAATGTTCGTGTCCAGCTTCCCCTCCTCTTGTAGGTTGGGGAAACACAGAGAAGAAAGTGAGTAAGTGAAAGTCGCTCAGTTGCATCCAACTCTTTGCGACCCTATGGACTGTAGCCCACCAGGCTCCTCTGTTTGTGGAATTCTCCAGGCAAAAAATACTGGAGTGGGTAGCTGTTCCCTTCTTCAGGGGATCAGCGAGGAAAAGCAGGAGCGAAATGCCACTCTTAGCAGTGCACCCTCCTGCCTTTGATGTCGCTGGCTGTGTAAAGCATTGCCTCAGTGAACTCCCCAAGCACAACTTATCGACAGCCTGCTCCTTATCTGCCTTTGGGGGACCCACAACCCCCCCGCCCTGGGGAAACCTCCCTTTAGAATACAAAAGCTCTTTAGAAGAGGAGGGCTCTCTGTGAGGAGAGCAGGACCAGAGCGTCACTCTGCAAACAGTGTTGCTCTTGGAGATGAAAGAGCTCAGGGCATCAGTATCTACAGCGCAGCCACTGTATTTCCCAGGGAGAGAATTCCACGGTGGTGTCCTGCGGGAGAGGGGAGCTCCTGAAGGAGTATGGCCTCCTCCCAGCCCCCAACCACCGAGAACAACCCCATCAACCATTCCACGTCTCCAGCTCCCTCCTTAGTTGTTATGAGCTTTTATTTAAAAAGCACATTTAATACACGTATAGTTTCGCAGATACAAGTTTTCACTTTGTATTCTACAAAAGTCTTTGAATATTATTCTCTTTACAAAATGGAACCTTACAAAAATACTGGCAATTTAATGTTTTTATACAGTTTTCTCTAGTTGCAGTTATTTCTTTCATTGTAAAAACATCTACCACAGAACTACGGTATTTTAGTTGATATTAAAAAAAAATTAAATTCCATGCTTTTTTAAGCAGCTAATGTAAATAACACAGGTCGAGACACAGTTTATAATCATAGTGGATATAGCTAAAATTGTTTCAGAAATAATATTTTACATAGTTAACTTTTAATGTTTTATACATTATTTATATAATATTTATATATAAAAATCATAGCTTGCTATAAGTTGAAATGAAAGGACGGCTTCTGTAGTAAGGCTGTGCATGTGGTTGACCCATGTGGTTACATTTAGCCCTTTGAAAGGTGTGCATCCGAGATCTGAAAGCATTTTTTCCTTCCTCCTTTCCTCAAAGGTTCAGTAGAAGTGGTCCCTGACTGCTGCCTCAAATGGGACCTTGCTTGGAAGGACACTTATGGAGAGAGGATGAGGAAACTCTACGGAGATTTAACCCACGTGTTCTGCCCAGCAGAACCTACCAAGAACTGCCCTAGAGATCAACCCCAAGACAATAGTGCTTTACACAGCTTAGCAAGAGTGGCTCTCCCAGAGACCCTGCCCCTGTCAACTCCATTATCTGGAAGGGCCGCCTCTGGGATATGAGACCGTCTGCTACTCTGGCTCATTCAGACTGTGAGTAGCCAAAGGGTTGCTTCATTTTTCATTCTGCCCTCTTCGTTCCTCCATCTCTTGCATGGAAGGCTGCTTTCCATCAGCTGATGGCAGACCACATCTGTGCTCGTCTCCAGGCCCTCAGAGGCCATCCCGGTGGGCACCCAGCAAGGGTTTCCAGGGAGAAAGCAGTAGCCGAAGCTAATCATCACTACTTGAGTGTGCCAGAGCCCGGGTGATTGCTGTACACAACATCAGCATCCTGTAGCCGACAGTTCAGCATCACAGGATGGTGCGTCAAGAGAAGACCCAGGAGGGCCTGAACCCTCCAGCTCTTCCAAAATTGTGCTATTTGTGAAATTCACTCATCCACAAAGAGTCACCTAATCACTATAAGTGAGGGACTGTGGTTGCTGGCCTATGGGCTGAGGAAGTGAGTGATGAGGCCTCATGACTGGGAATCTGGACTCAGGATTTGATCGCTGGACTGAGCAAACCTGCTCTTTTCTTATATTTAAAAGCAAAAACAAACAAACAGGTTTCCTGAACCAAAGTCACAGTAGAGAATCGAGTGGTGTGGACAGAGACACAAGAGGGGAGCCCCCAATGGCTAGTTTGCTGATTCAGTGCTATTTCTGGCATCGTGTGCTACAAGGTGAATGTGAGCTTTCCCAACAGGCCTGGGATTCCTCAGGTCACAAAGGTGACCAGCAGACTCTACTCAAATCGTCTTAGTGTTTGTTCCAGAACAAGCCCGTGTTCACTAGAACATGAACACTTAAACCAACTGCATATCCAGGATTCCCGCACTTGCTGTTAGTTTGCTATTGTTTCCATATAGGTGAATGCTACCTATTTTGGAAGGCCACAAGGTAAGACTTTTTTTTTTTTTTTTTCCTTTTTAAAAGTCAGTCGGGCAAAAAGTTTTTCCCTACATTCTACTGTCTGATGAGATTGGAGAGCAGCAAAACTTGCTGTCAGCAGTCATTTCCAAAAACAGCTCAGGAGGTGGGTGGCACCTACACCATGTTGTGGTGATTGCTCCTGTCGATAATGTCCACAGGTGAAAGCATGTCCTTCCTGATGGCAGAGGGAGGCAGGGAGAGTGTTGTCTTGGTCTTGAAGAGGTCAGACACGAAGAAAACCTAGAAGCATAAAATCAGAGATCCCAATCAGTCATTAACCTTTGGGCCTTGGGGACAGGCAAAGGGAAGATCCTAGGAGTGTGGACTTTAGGAAAAGGGGCGCCCAAACTTTGAATAGGGAAGGACCATGAAGACTAAGGGCTTCCCCAAAGACTCAGCAGGTAAAGAATCTGCCTGCAATGCAGGAGACACAGGAGACGTGGGTTGGATCCCTGAGTCAGGACGATTCCCTGGAGGAGGAAATGGCAACCCATTCCAGTATTCTTGCCTGAAAAATCCCATGGACAGAGGAGTCTAGGCAGCTACAGGCCAAAGGGTTGCAAAGAGTCGGACACGACTGAGCAACTAAACACACAACAACATGGAGACCACAGAGTCCAATTCTTATTGCACAGAGAGGGAAACTGAGGTCCAGAGAAGGGTAGTGACAGGCCCAAAGGTGCACAGCCAGGGTAGGAGCAGACCTCATATCCATGGGCTCTCAGTCCAGTGCTCCCTATCTACACGCCCCACTTCCTTATTTCTCAAGGTAAATGAATAGCAGTGAAAGATAAGTTCTCAAACAAAGGAAGCATTAGTCACCGTCATTAGTCCTCAATACTTTCCCTTTCCTCACAAAGGAATCTAGGGTGTAACCCAAAGAGATCAGCCAATATGAATTCCTATCAGCAGGCACTGGAGCAAGGAAGTAGTCATGATCACTTTTTCCTGAAAGCCCAGTGATGTCAACAAGCTGATGGAGGTCAAGAAGCCAGGGTCTCTTGGCTGAAGGAGTCAGCAACTAACCCGGAGGAAAGGTCAATGAAAACTCTCCTATCACTCATTCCCAACCTCCTTCCTCCTGAGCATATGACCTCACTGAGTCGTCTTAGAATCATTAAGAAACATTTACTGAGTGCTTACTTACTAGTGTATAAGGATGGCTTAGGCAGAGTTTCTGCCTCAATTAGCTTATGATGAAAGATTCAAGAACTTGCTCAGTTACCCAAGTAAGAGAAATGTATGCTTTGTATTAGGTGAGAAAGTAAATACACAGATCCCCATTTGAGCAAGTTAGCAACAGGAGTTTGTACTAAGTAACTGTAAGAGGCAGCTGTCAGTCATGTGATTTAATACAAAACATATGGCTGGGTTTCAAAATGGGGACTAAAACACTTCAAAGTTCCTGTGTCTAACAGCTTTCTGGATGGAAGAGTCTTTGTCCTGCAGATGGTAATGCACTCACTAATAAGGACAGCCCTGTGACTTCATTCTGGACACATTACAGGCAAAAAAAAAAAATGAAGTTCTTAGTAAGACTGCACCAACACCAAGGCTGTAACAGCCAGAGCCTGACCACAGAAGGGACTTGTATCCTTTGTTGAACCAATTTCCACAGTGTTCTCTCTAGTGATACAGTCATCAGCAAAATGCAACCAAAATCACTGGGAATGCTGGTTATCACTGGACACTGGTTACCTTGGGAGAACTCAGTGACTAGAAGGCCAAAAAGGAAACAGTGGCTTACTAGCCACCACAAAATCCTTTGTTCCTTTTGAGTTTTTGTACCCATTTCATAGATGACCTACTCAAGCATTTTATTATTATTCCTTTGTTGAAAAAAAATAAGAAGGGCCAGACAATTTCTTAAGTTATAAGAAAGTGAAAAAAAGAAAAAGAAAGTGAAATATTAGTCAAAAAATGGAACATTTGAAAACATTTACATTCTGAGTGCAATTGAATGGACCCTTTGCAAAGGAAAAAATTAAACATTTTGTCTCATTTTCTAAGGAGGTGTGAGCAGTGAAAGCCGTGGCACAGGAAGGTGTGTCTCGTAGCCAGGGACAAGTTGAGACTCAGGAGAGAAAAGGTCTGTTCAGTCCTGCCAGGAGGCCTGAGGCTGCCCTGCCTGGGAATTCTACCAAAAATTGGGGAAGGGGGTTTTCAGATGCCTCAGTATAAGAAATCTGAACAAACACAGTTAAATGTAGAGATCAATAAAACTTTTCAACTCTTCTCTGACAGGTATATAACCTATGTCCTCATTGCTACCTGGAAATTACCTTCTCTTTCCTCCTCTCTGTCCCCAAGGAAGAGGTTTCAGTCAGTCCCTCCACTGCTGGCTCTCAACTCCACTTTCTCTAGCCCAGCAGCAAGCCTCACCAAATAAAGGCTCTTACAGATCTCATTTCTTAGAGATCTTTCTTCCAGCCTGCATGCCATCTACTGAGGGCAAAGAGAGCAGAGGACACCCTCAAACAAACATCCCTCCCTTCAAGATCCTGACACCACCTCTGTCTACTGGCTGATTTCCCAATTTAATTTCCTGAGCTCACACCCAATGCATATTAAAAGTTTCCGTTTCCTAAGTGCGAGATAAGAATGAAATGAAGGTTAAAGGCGAGAAAGTACTTGATAAGATTTCTAAACCTGTGTCTGGCACATAGTTCAATAAAAGGTGTACCTTGTCTGGGAACCAAAGTCATGTCTGGGCCTAGAGTAAGCCATGTGCTCTTGTGTCTGCAAAACTTTGCTCATCAGCCTTTCTTCTGATGGGAGGCTTCTTAAGGATGGAGTCCAATCCCAATCATCCCGCATCACCTGCACACTGCATTGAACCTTGCATACACTAGGAGCTTATAAAATGTTTGGTGTCGAAATTCTACATTTCTCCCTACTGGAAGCAGGCACTCTGGCCTTGGATCTTCTCACCATGTAGAACTCTTACAGACCTCGGGGGATCGAATCCTCCCACACCAACTGCACACAGCCCCACAGCAGGATGGAAAGTAGACTGGTCCAGCAGGACCCCCTGTAAGCTATATTTCACCTTCCGCGTGGCTTGAAGTTACAACAAACACTTTTTGGGGGATCATGAAACATGATCCTGTTGAGACTCAAACAGGGCTCTGTCTTCTTCATGCTTGAACAACAGAACACAAAAAGGACTAGAAAAACTGAAAACTTTTTGTCGTGGAGCAGTTCTATTTTCCACAGAAGATGATTTCCACCCAGAAAGAAAACCCAGAAGCCCAGGCTGTGAAGGGTCTGTACAAATTAGGTGACTACCCCAGGTGTGTGGGACAAACCCCCTCCCAGCCCATAGCCCACTGCACAGAACTTCTCTGCCATGGGAAAGTACCAGCAGACAACAGTCTCAGCAAACAAAATCGATGTGCCAAGCACCACTAAGAGTTCTAAGATCTCTCTCCCTGAGCATATGCTTTCAATTCCTATTCTCCTCTTCTCTGCATTTCATAAATTGCCTTTTTGAAAAGCACAATCAGTAAACACTTATTGAACATCTGCTCTGTTCCACGCCCTAAGATGATAAAGATAATTATACAGAAGACAGAATTCTTTGCCCTCTAAGAGCTCACAGGTCAATGAGGGAGAGATCCAGGTAAATAGAGCAATACAATAGCGTGGTTTAGGATTATGATAGAGGGAAGCCAGGGTGTTAAAGCAGTACAGAGAACACGGCATCTAACCCAGGATGAAGGGGAGGGAAGAGGGGCTGAGAAAGCTTCCCCCAAAGGTGGTCTATTTGAGCTTCGCTTTGAAGGATAAGTAGGAGGGAGCCAGGTGGTGAATGCCAGGAATGCTGTTCTAGGCAAGGGGAGTAGTACATGCAGAGGGAGGGAGGGAGCCGAGTGAGTCCAGGAGCTGCGGGAAGCTCAGTGTGGGGAGGGCCGAGCGGTGAGGGGGGCCGGAGGGGGCGCCAGATCTTGAGAAGGAGGATGACAGAGCCTGAGGAGCCACGGTCAAGGCTGAAGCAGGAAAGCAGCACGGTGGGGAGACCTGCATTAAGATCACGATTATCTAAGAAGAAGGCATCAGAAAGGGAGCTGGGCGCCTGAAAGCAGGGATACTGGTCAGGACACTGTTGCAGAAAAGGAGACGATGAGTCCTGTGCAACCATCACGCAGTGAAGACAAAGAAGGCAAGATGGGTTTTTGAAAGGTTGAGGCCAGAACTGCGGTTAAGAGAGGTATGCATATTTATGTGGGTGGATGTGTGTGCAGGGGGACCTATGTTTCTCTTCCTAGTCTTGTTTTCAACTCTAGAAATCTTGCACTTGTTCCCATCAAAACTCTGTTTGGGTGACTATCCTAGGGGGGAAAAAAATTATAGTTCTGCTTTCCTCTGTCTTCTAATATTCTGGCTCCCTCTGACATTGGCTTAGAGATATGGTTCTGACCTCCTGAGTCAGAGAGGATCTCAATCTGAGGGTATGGTGATCTGATTGAGGCAAGCACTCAGGACAATGTAGTCCTTCCATCCAGAGCAAGGCTCCACACAAACATGACAGCTCCAGGCTGGAGGAATCCCACTGGAGGTGATGAGATGAGACATGCACAGGAGTCTCCTTATATAAACGGTGAGTCTTATTCCTGTGCCAGTAGGTCACATCTCCCACTCCTCATCCTATACATGCAGCACCGGTAACAGGCTTTGCTCTTGGGAGTAGGGCAAGTTGGTCTTCAAATCCAAGTTCTGCCACTTTCAGCAAAATACCTAAATGAGGGATACAATACCTCAGGCTTACTTAAGGAATACGTGGTGTCACAAAAGGCGCAAGTGGGGCTTGATAGCAAACGGCGGAGATGACTGGCTTGTGTGTTCAGTACCTGCCCACATCCAGTCACCTCTCTTCCCCAGCCTCTTGGGTAGAAAGAAAAGAAACGAGAAGGAAGTAGAAACAAGAAAAATTAGAGGGAAATAGAAATGACCGAGAATACGAATGAATAGGTGAAAGCCTGGATCGATTCAAGTCAGACACGAAGACCATGTGAAATGGGAGTTTTCCATAGGACACATAGGATCTGCTCTCAAGTCTAATAATTTCTGGGGCTTTTGGAGGGAATGAGTCAGCCAATCAAAAAGAAAGATGCTTCCAGTGTTGTGTTGCTGGCATTCACCAGCTCTGATATGCCACTCCCCAGAGGACACAGCCCAGCCCAGTTGAGGGGCTTCCTGCCTAGAGCTCACCAAGCTCCAGATGATCAAATGGGCTGCTAGACCTGCCATTCACTGGCTTGTGTGTCTTAGACATCTTGTAATCTCTTTGAGAGAAGCTCCCCTATCTGTACACTGGGGCTCCATGAGCCCTTCCTTGAGCTGCTCTTACCTGCTTTCTTCGGTACCCATACTGAACTTTTAATGACCTTCCATCTTAGGAGATCAACCCTGGGATTTCTTTGGAGGGAATGATGCTGAAGCTGAAACTCCAGTACTTTGGCCACCTCATGCGAAGAGTTGACTCATTGGAAAAGACTCTGATGCTGGGAGGGATTGGGGGCAGTAGAAGGGGACGACCGAGGATGGGATGGCTGGATGGCATCACGGACTCGATGGACATGAGTCTGGGTGAACTCCGGGAGATGGTGATGGACAGGGAGGCCTGACATGCTGCGATTCATGGCGTCGCAAAGAGTCGGACACGACTGAGCGGCTGAACTGAACTGAATCTTAGTATGAGGCCTAGACTTCAGTGCAGATGCAGTGCTTTAAATGTGATGTCATGATTTCAGACAACAAGCTACTCAAGGGAATGAGCTGTGCTCAGAGCCCAGCATGTGTAAATCTAGTCCACTCACTCCCCTTGTGAGGCTAGAAACCATGGGCTGTCCCTGTTGCATACCCCCCTATGCCTTGGTCTTGAGATATCCTTCGAGCATCCTGATCTACCATAATAAACAATCGCACCGATTACAGAATAATTTTCCTTTGCCTTGGGTCTTGGCTCACCCTCACACCTGAAGTCCACCTGCCAACGCAGGACATGGTTTGATCCCTGGGTCCAGAAGTTCCCCTGGAGGAGGAAATGGCAACCCATTCCAGTATTCTTGTTTGGAAAATCCCATGGACAGAGGAGTCTAATGAGCTACAGTCCATGGGGTCGCAAAAGAATCTGACACGACTGAGTGAGTGAGCACACATGCAAAGAAAAGCCATCTTTGGCAGCCCTGTCTTTTGACTAAATAGGAGTTACTTTATTACAGTAATTACTTTCTGACCTTGACAAGGCCAGTGTCAGTGACTTTTTGGCCCTGGGAACTTACCAGTGTCCATACTGAGTAAATTCCTTGTGTACGTGAGTGGAAACTTGATGAGGTAGAAAGAGTGTCACACAAGACATCAGGCTACGGGATCTAGTCCCCAAATTGCTACTGCTGTATGACCCAGGCCAATGCACACTCTTGTGTAGGCTTGCACTTGTGTAAGACGAAGAGGTTTGTGATTTCAGATGATGGGTCTGCCCTTCACGTGTGTGCTATGGCTATTTAAAAATCTACCTTCCTACAGTTTCTGTAAAGCTTAGGTGGAAGGATTCATGTAAGAACACTTCATGCCTATGAAAGGGTCTTCAAATCCTCAGTCATTGTCCTTCATGACCATCATCAAGACTGAGGGTCATGAAGGAAATTAGTCCCATGCAAAGAAAGAGGGTTTGGAGCAGTGGAGGAAAGTCATAGGCAGTTCTGAAGGAGACAGGCATCTGAACCCTGTAAAGAGCCTCACAGGAGGGCACATCTCAGTTAATACGGAGGAGGGTAGCTGATAGAGGGGACCCAGAGAGCTGACACTCGGTCACTAGGATGCTAGATCCAGCATCAGCCAGAGTTCAGGAACATAGTACCCAAGAATTGTAGAGACTGGAGGAAGCAGGAGGCCACTTCCAGAAATGCCACCTCTTGAAGTGGAAAGTGCAAAGGAGGCTACTATAACTGACTTCTCCCAAGCATCCCACATGTTCCATCATTCTGAAATTTTTAGGGTCACAGGTCACACCATATACACATCCATCCCCAAGTCTTTGTGTTATTCCTCCTACATGAAATGTCCTTCCTTATCTTTCATATCTCAGAGAAAATACCCATACACTGCTCAATATTCCCCTACTTTAGGAATTCTTCCCAGACTTCCATCACCTTCAAGAAAAAGGAGCACTCCCCTTCTTGTGGCCCCACTGTCCCCAGGAGAAGAGCCCATCCTAATGGCTCTGCCCGTCTACTGCACTGGGTGTTTTATGTCCTTCCCACTAGAGCAGCATTTTTTAAACTGCACAGTCCAAGTCATTAATAAGTCATGACATCAATTTATTAGGTGGTCACTACCAGCATTTTCGGAGAAGGCAATGGCACCCCACTCCAGTACTCTTGCCTGGAAAATCCCATGGATAGAGGAGACTGGGAGGCTGCAGTCCATGGGGTCGCTAAGAGTCAGGCACGACTGAGCGACTTCACTTTCACTTTTCACTTTCATGCATTAGAAAAGGAAATGGCAACCCACTCCAGTGTTCTTGCCTGGAGAATCCCAGAGACCAGCATTTTAAAGGTTAAATTTAAAACATTAGACTGTATCACCTACAGTAAGTGTCTTATTTTGTGAAATATTTTAGTTATGTGTCAGTGCCTCTATTAGGCTTCCCAGGTGGCTCAGTGATAAAGAATCTGCCTGCCAATGCAGGAGACAAGACATGGGTTCAATCCCTGGGTCAGGAAGATCCCCTGAAGGAGGGAATGGCTACCCACTCCAGTATTCTTGTCCGGAAAATTCCATAGACAGAGGAGGCTGGTGGGCTACAGTCTATGGGGTCACAAACAGTTGGACACACAGCTGAGCACGCATGCACAGTTGCCTCTCACGGGTTATGATGCACAGTGTATTTCTTATTATGGACTGTGGTTGGGAAACCACTGAACCATAAGCTCTTTAAGGACCAACTCTTTTCAGCTTGTGAATATTTAAAACGAAGCATCACATTAACACGTAATAAACATTCAATCAATGTGCTGCATGTGCCAGCATGACACATCTTTAATTCACTGACTCCTCAATCCAAAGATGAGGTTGTGTGTTAAGACGTATCATCCCTATCTGGTGGGATGGGAAGAGGCAGCTGAGAGGAAGTAACTTGGCCAATATATCTAACTAAGTGGTGAGAATACAACTCCCCACCTTCTGAGTCGGCCTTGCATCCACCCCATTCATCTCAGCAGGGGAATAAGAAAGGAGATTTTATCTTACGGAAAAACTGGAATGAACATGTTAGCCAACCCAACAGAATGACTCTGCAAATTGTCATTATCTACTGAGGGGCAGAGTTTACCTTTGCCTCTGCTTTCTTCTCACACCTATGTTCCTGTCACCCTTGCCCATCTGAGAATGGGGGCCCAGAGTGGCGAGATCATCCCAGAGCTTCTGGACAAACAGCAAGGCTTTTGCAGGGTCAGAGAGTTTCAGGAGGTTATTTCATCCATTCCCTGTGCCTGGGCAGTGGGGAACAAATTCAGTGGAAACAGATGGAAATCTCCTGGTACAGAAGGTGATCATCGCACAAATTCATGGCATAGACTGCACATGGTTGGGGTTTCCTAGTTCAATCTTTTAAGATAAGATCAGGAGAGCCGAGATCTGGTTCCTACTCTGCCACCGTGTGTCCTCAGGTGTGTTGCACTCTCTCTGTACCCCGGTTTCCTCTGGGGGGCCTGTCATCGCTGAATTCTTCTTCCATTCACATCCTCGATTGCCTCCTCCCTCAAGGTCACCTCTCTGAAGCAGAGACAAAGAACACCCTTGCCCTTCCCTACATCCTGGAGGAAGACAGCAGCACACAAAAGAGCGACGGCTGGCTGAGCCACACCCCCCATGAGAGGAAAACCAGGAAAGACTCTGCCGCGTGTTTATGAAATTCACGAGCAGCTGCTTCCTCTGCTGCACCACAGCAATGGCGGCCTGGCCCTGCCCTGACCCCTCCCAGGGCTCCGTAATTTGCCATCTGCTGGAGGGTCAGGGAGGAGGTGGCCAGATAGGCAAGTTGTCACCAGACAGGAAATGAACCCACTGTCTGTCGCTTCATCCGGGTCCCTGGGTTACTCCAAGGGTGGGAATGCTGAGCCCAGCTGTAGAGTTCAAATCTTGGGAGGGGTGACTGTGTGTGTGTCTGTGTGTATGTGTGTGTGAGAGAGAGGGGATGGTGAGCATGTGCCTGTGTTTGCCTTGGCCTATCTGTGTATCCATGGTTCTGAGAGCTGGTGACAGAAAGAGGATGGATGACTGTGTACAACTGGGTCTGACCATGTGCCTCTGCGCCATGTACCTGCATCCACATGTGTGAAGGTGTACATCAGTGTGCCTGCCCTTCGGACCCCATGTGTCTGTGTGTCCATGTTGAGTCCACGATGCCGTGTAGGTTTTTTGTCTGTGATGGGCACCATTGCCTCCCCGCTCTGGAAAGAGTTCAACTACCAAGCAGTGGGGGAGGAAACCGAACCCTCTCCTGTTTGGCATGTGACTTTTGTCTAGACATGTCTTTTTGCTGTGTAAGATAGCAAAGTCCTGTCTTTGTAAGTAAGACAGGACTTACTCTCAAGACCCAGGTCAAGTGCTTGGCTGTCATAGACTATTGCCCAAGGCTCTGCAGTAGCTGAGCCCACATTCTGGAGTGATGTGTTGTAACCCTTGGGGACTTAAAGATATGCTGTGGTCCCCAGTAGAGGCCACCTCCATGGACATTGCAGAAAGATGGTTCTGTCTGAGAAGGCAGGTCTCTCTCTGCATATGCGCTCAGCTGTGCCCAACTCTGCGACCCTATGGACTGCAGCCCCTAAGTATCCTCTGTTCATGAAATTTTCTAGGCACAAATACTGCAGTGGGTCGCCATGGCCATTTTCCAGGGGATCTTCCAGACCCAGAGATAGAACTCGCATCTCCTGTATCTCCTGCATTGGCAGGTGGATTCTTTACCACTGAGCCACCTGGAAGTCCCAAGAAGGCAAATCCAGCTCAGTTACAACAAAGCCCAAAGTTGACTGAGCCTCGGAATCTCTGTGGGAGAAGGTCATGGAGCTAAAGGGCTTCCAAGATCAATTCACAGATGAGGAAACCAGGCTCAGGGAGGAAGTATCTTGCTGAAAGTCCCAAGCTAACATCACTCATTCTTTAACCAATGCTTATCAAGCAGCTATTGTGTGTCAGCTACAGCACTAGGCACTGAGAATGAACAACCAAGGGTTAAGCCATCAAGGTACCCATAAGGCTACTTGGGGAGACAGACATTTGAACAATTGTGACAGAACCAGGCTGAATGTCATAGTGGAAAACATACAAGGGGCCATGGCATCATTAGAAGAAAGTTAAGCAACTGTCTTCAGAAAAGGCAGAAGAGAAAATGCGGCAAACTAAACAATGCCACCCCAACGATGCCCAGGTCCCTAATTCCCAGGACCTGCAAATACGTTATGTTACATGGCAAGGACTTTGCAGATGTGACTCAGTTAAGAATATCAAGATGGTAAGATGATCCTATATTATCCAGGTGGGCCCAATGTAATCACAGGGGCCCTCAAAAGAGGAAGGCAGGAGAGTCAGAAACACAGAAGATGGCCTGATGGGATCAGAGGCCAGAGTCTGAAAGAGAGATGAAGATGCAACGCTGCTGGTTATGAAGATGGAGGAAGTGACCACAAGCCAAAGAATGCAAGCAGCCTCTGGAAGCTGGAAATGTCAAACGATCATTGGTATTTGAGACTCTCCCCAGATCTTCCAGAAGGAATGCAGCTCTGCAACATGTCAATTTTAGCCCAGTGAGATGCATTCTGGAATTCAGAACTCAAGAACTCTAAGAAAATTAATCTGTATTGTTCTAAGCTACTAAGTTTGTGACAATTTGTTAGAGCGGTGACATGGGAAAGTAACACAGGTTTCATCAACGATGGAGTGAAACGGAAACCGTGCTCCATCAAAAGGGGACAGCTGTCTGTCTAAGACAGGACCTCAGGGTTCCTAAAAATCTGTTTCAAGTGCTGTGCCTGGAGGTGAGGGGGTGTGAGAGGAGTGGGAGATGAGGTCTTACAAGAGGCTGGGATCTTCAGAGCTGGCCCTGCTGAACTGCCTGGAGTCGACCCTGTACCCTTCTACCCTTTCTCTGTGTTACTCCATCCTTCCTAGTCTGTTTCCTCATCTCTTTAGTGAGGACAGTGAAGGGTGTAGGGTTTTCCGGGCACTGGAGATGATCAGTGTAAAGTGCTTAGCATAGTAGCTGCACATGAGCTTTCCATGCATGTTAGTAAATGTGATGCCCTTGTTGCTGGGCGTGCATTGAAGCTTGGCTCAGGAGACTATTGGTAAGGGTGGGAGATGGCTTATACATTCCTTGGCCCCTGGGAAGTGGCCTTGTACCTTATTGGGCTGCCTCTTCTTGGTCCTCCTAACCAGTCTCAGGTGATGCCCCTGTGTCAAGATCTATTCAAATCGGCCACATTTATGAGTGAGAAGAGAATATGGCTTTGCCTGGGATGAGCCTGGGCAGCCTTGTTTCTTGGACCAAGTTCTGCTATGAGACACAGCAGGGCAGAGACCACAGGCTCCTGCCTAGTCTGCAAGCTACCTGGTATAACTCCAAGAAAGCCCCTGATAAGAGGTGCGGCAAAACCTGTAAGGCAGACAGACGCCTTTCATCCACCTTCCTGTCCCCTCTTCTTAGTTCCCCAGACCCATCTCTAGCTCATCCTGGCATCCTGAGTTTTGTTTCTGTCTTCCTCATACTTCTTATGATGGAAAACGACACACTGTCTTCTTTTTCCCCAGTTGAGCATTCTCAAGCTCCTAGGCTGACTCCACACCTTGCTCTGGCCTCTTTGAGTAGCTTACATGAAATGGCTCACTCGGTGCTGGAGTCCTGAACCAGTTAGGACCAAGGGCTTCTGAGGACTAAGCTGGGAGTCAGGCACTGGGAGACAAATGATAAATATTGAGTCCCTACCCTCATGTGTTCAGAGCCAAGTAGATAGGGAAAAATGCTTACAACACTTTTCTAAGGCATCTTTACACTGTAAAACAGGCTAACAAACTGAAAGCAGCAATTAGAGCAGCCTAAAGGCTTGGGAAGGCCCCTGACACCCTTAAATTCTGCTCTGGAGGCAGCTGGCTACTTTGGCTCAGGTGACCACGCCTCCTTGCCAATCCCAGAGGGCACAGCTTTGAGCATCCCCAGGAGCTCTTATCTTGGATGACCTGAGTCATCTCTGAGTCTGTTACCTCATCTGTAAAATGGCTCTAGACTCCAATGGCTTCATGTACCTTAAAAGGAGCCAATGAGTAAAGAATCTAGAACAGAGCAACAGAGTAGGTGCTTGACAAATGCTGGGACCAAATTCCTATCCAGTGCTCCAGCCTGCCAGAGCCAAACAGGATAAAAGTCAGACCCCTCATTTCCCTTCTCGAAAATAAACCTTGGTCCTCCCATACACTTTGTCCCATTGTACGTAGTACAACGTGCTCTATAAAAGACAGGAAGGCTATCAAGCACCCCCACCCCCAATCTTTCAATTTTTTTAATTGGGGGTGCAGGAGATTTTAATTAGGGCAGTGGTGCTGAAAAGGAAACGCCACAGCAGGCCCCCGTGGGCCGACCTCCTGCCTAGAGTGAAGCTCAGACAGCACGGTCAGCAGAGGGTTACCCTGTCATGCAAACACCCACCCCCCACTGTCACTTCACATTAAAGGGCCAGGCTGCAGAGAACAAGCTGCTCGGTGAAAGCTGCTCTCATTAACAGTGTGCTCCCCCAATTTCTCTCCCTTCTGGCCTTGACTGGAAACAAACAAACAAAAAAAAAAAAATACTGAAGAAAGTAAAGAATAAAGCCCGCAAAACAGCCAGTCCCTAGGCTAGGGTTCCCAGGCCAAGGCTGGCTGGCGGCTCAGATGCTACTTTCTCCATGGTGCCCACTCTGATTGCCCCAACTCCATGCCCCTTTTCTCACCTTGTATGCCTGCTAAAGTGTCCTGGCCAGTCCCCATGATGGCCCCTCGTCCTACTGTAGTTCCTGTGCCTGGCCTGGCTATGAGCAACTGATTGCCTTGAAAGCAAGAACTGTGCCTTATCCATCCCCCTGCCTTCAAGAGAATGTTCTCAAGAAAAAGTGGATCAACTCACGGATCCGAGCTTTGTTGATTACACACCCACTCACTTAGTCTGAGCTATCATCTCTGAGAGGTGTTGGTGACATAAGGAGAATAACACATATATTGACTAGGGTCCCTGTCCAGGAGGAACAGTCTACAGGGAGACACATGTTCACAGTTTCAACAAAGAGTGATGAATATAGGCGACAAGGTGGTTAGTGCAGGGAGACACCAGGCTTCCGCCAGGCTGAGTACCCAGGAAAGGACCAGGGGCTGGTCTAGATCTCTCTACCTCATGATTCTTACCAAGAACGAACAAGGGTTAAAACTAACAATATGACCTGCACGTGTAGTACTAGAACACCCAGCCAGTACTCTCTGTTCTAGAACTCCTGCTGGACCGGGGTAAGTACCCCTTAGTACAGACCAGGAAAGCATGGTGTCAAAGGAGGTGCTCAGTTATGTTGGCTGAATAAGCCTCTCAAAGGTTCCAGCACAAAATTTAATGTTGTACAGATTTTTTTAAGTTTCTCTTTTTGACTCTTAAAAACAATTTGTTGCAGGCAAGAAAAGCAGAGATACCTGAAGACACAGAGGCTCAGAGGTAGAATGCCTCACCCCACCTTTACCAGGAGTCAGGAAGGAGGTATGTGAAGGGGTAACTCTGCCATTTGGAGCAAATCAGAATGTGATCCATTCAAGACCATTCTCCAGGAAGCTCTGTGGTTTGATGTACAAAACCCTCAGGCTAGGAGAGAGCTGAGCCTTCACCAAGCTCTCTCTTACCCAGCCAACACTGAGTCAAGGGTCTGACTAAGTCCAGTAAAGGTCATGGTGGTGGTGGTGGTTTAGTTGCTAAGTCATGCCAAAACACTTAAGACCCCATGGACAGAGGAGCCTGGCGGGCTACAGTCCATGGGACTCTCCAGGCAAGAATACTGGAGTGGGTTGCCATTTCCTTCTCCAGGGGATCTTCCAGACCCAGGAATCAAACCCAGGTCTCCTGCACTGCAGGCAGATTCTTTACTGACTGAGCTCCAAGGGAAGCCCAAGATCACAGTAGGAAGGGTAAAAGTTTTCAAGAAACTGGAAAGTGCCTCTGAATAGTAAGTGATCACCAAAGCAGCATGTGAGCAACAGATGAGTCAGAGACTTAGACTCTTGACATGTGACTTGGGACAAGTTTCTTCCCCTCCTGAACCCTAAATGCCCTCATGAATAGAGTAAGTGAGTACGATACTATCTAAGATACCTTGCAATTGCAACTATGAGCCTAACCCTTCTGGAGAAGAGGATTTATAAAGTCTGCTGGATTAAAACTTCCGTGAGGACTTCCCTGGAACTCCACAGGTTAAGACACGGTGTTTCCAATGTAGGGGGCATAAGATCCCCCTTATGTTGGGGAGATAAGATCCCACATGCCTTGCGGTGAAAATATCCTATGCCTGTTATACAACTCTGTAAATATACCAAAATCATTGAATTATGCAAGTAAAGCAAGTGAATTGTATAGTAGGTGAGTTATAACTCAATAAAAATTTAAAAATAAAATAAAACTTCCATGTTGGAAAGAAGCAGGAATTATCCTCAGTTCATTGGAGAGGTCCTGGGCCAGGGTGGCTCCCTGGACACCAGGCAGAGAAGAGGATTAAGAGTGCCCTGGCTCTGGTCACTGAACCAAAAACATTTAATGAGCAGGTTGTTCAGGGCTCTGCTCGTGTGCTGAGGACCAGAGGCTACTTACTATGCAGCAGGCCACCAGGGCTCCTTGAGCAAATCCCGCCAGGACATCGCTGGGATGGTGCTTGTGGTCAGACACGCGGGACAGTCCTGTGTAAAAGGCCATCATGATCAGGGTGAACTGCAGAAGGGGCCGGAGCAGGCGGGCCCCTCGCCAAGTGAAGCGGGCCTGCAGGTACAGCTGGAGGGAGGAGACAGAAAGAACAGACACTGAGTGACCGGCCGCTCACCTGCATTTAATTCCCATGCATGGAATCACCTGCAAGAAAGAGCATTCAAATTGGACTTGACCTCAAGCCCATTTTTTTTTTAACTCAAGCCTTAGTTCCTCTACTAAAAACTAGGAAAAAATGGAGCTTTTCTAGGGAGCTAAGCTAGAGAGAATTGAAGAAAAAAATTCAAGAGAATGGCCTTAGCACGCTGCCTGACATTCCATAAATGGGAGTTTCCTTTTCTCATTTTTTGACTGAAACCAATTAAAGAATACTAACCAGGGTTCATAACAGTTTCTTTTTTATATTCAGTGACAATTCATTCAATGCATTTGTGTATTTTCCTAGAGATTATGGCTATACAATTCCTTCACTTTCCACCTCTCAGAAGCATCATGGAAACTCATGCATGCTGATCAGGGGAGGTTATTATGTCAGTCACAAGGCAATGCTTCCGATTCAAATGAAAGCAACTCTGACAAAGAACAAATTTCCAAGTCTCCACCTAGAACTATGGATTTTGCATCACAACATGAGGAAATACATAAACCAACCAAACAATGCAAGAGATCTTTCAAACAGAGGTTGACAGAGACTGCACTGGGTGGGGTAGAAGAGTAACCTGAAGGAAAATGGAAGAAAAAAAAGCCACTCTGGCCGAGGCAAAGAAGTTGCAATGACGTCAACTGGGTATTGTCCCTTGAAGTTATCTTGCTGCAGTTTCCGTTCTAACCTCTGGGCACAACCTACTTCTCAGGTTCCTGTGGGAACTTGGGAAATGAAGGGGAAGAGGCAAGAGGACGAAGAGGCACTTCCGACACAAATCAAAGCAAGGCGCTTGGAGACCAGAGAAAGGGGGAAAGAGCGGAGGAGTGGGGCGGCGGCCTAAAGACAGACCCGGGGCAGTGGCAAGGGAGTGATTCTGCCCTTCCTGAGACAAATGGACACCTTCCTCTGGGTGGTCAGGAAAGACAAGCCAGCAGCAAATCTGAGAGATGGAAGAGTGGAAGGTTCCAGAATCATTCTTGCCCATGTAGAAAGAGTGCCTAACACTGACTCCTCAACTGCTTGGAAGACAATTTCAAAAAACCCAGACCTGGAAAACAGCAGGCAATTTTATAATCATTATGAAATAATATAAATATATTTTGGGGAAATCTAAGAACAGATAAAAATTTAAAAAGACAATGAGCTGATGTTGTTGGCTGCTAAGCAAGTGATAAAAACTAGTCATTTTTCAAATATTAAAAATACCCCATTAAATATCAAAAAGAAGTAAAGCAATTATATGCTAATTAAAAAAAATTTTTTTAATCTAAAAGAAGAGGTAAAATCATCATAATAGCCCAGATGATGAAATAAGTAGAAATTAGCTCACCAAGAACTGCATAGACCCAAGATGAAACAAAGGACATGGAGGACAATTTGAATAGACAGAATTTTAATTTTAAGAACACTCATTTATAAGAACCCTCAACTTATAAACTCAAAAGATAATATGTAAATATGTAAATTTAATCAGATTCCTAGAAACATCCTAAAAAGGTTTAGAGAAAAAACTTTTAAAAATTACTATGAAATTAACCTAAAAGGTCAAATAAATAAATACATACACACACAAACAAATAGATCAATTCATAAGCCCAGGCACTATGCTAAGTGCTAAGCACACAAAAATGAGAACTTATCATTCCTCCCCTATGAGGGGCAATATATGAAATATATTAAATATAGATGAATATATGAAAACAGGTTTAAGTGCACTTATGGATTTTATAGAAACTATGAAAGAAGTTGGGGAACCAGGGTCAATTACTAAGGGGTAGGCATACTTGATTTGAATCCTAAAGATACATAAGTATTTGCTAGGAGTTAAGGGGATGTATTGAGAAGTGTGTGTCCCAGGCAGCTCAGTGGCCTACAAGCCAACAGTCAGAGCTGCAAAGAACTTCTGGAAGTTCAGTAATAACAGAAAAGTGTATATGTGACCAGTGGGGGTGTGGGGTGGCAGGGTGTGAGACACAGGGCTACAGAGGCAATTCATGAAGGGGGTTGCATGTCAGAGGAATGTGGCCTCTATTTAGGTCAGTCTTTCCTAAACCGTACTTCATAGAACATGCCAAAGGTCTTTTTTAAAAAAGGTTGAAAACCAATACAATATTGTAAAGTAATTAGCCTCCAATTAAAATAAATAAATTTATGTTTTAAAAAGAAAAGAAAAAAAAAGTTGATAAATATGAAATCCTTATTTTTATCACTTATAAGACTTATTTTTATAGAGTATCAACCTATTGAATCCCAACTGGGAAATATTACTGTTAGCCATGGTGAAAAAATCAAATTATTTTTAAGTAAGAGACTCAGTACCCCCCCAAAAATAATGTGCAGGTCAAAGGCCACTCCCTCATTTCTAGTGAAATAACCCAACAAACAGCAGATTCTGCAATCATGAGTCAAAGGAATCTCCTCCTTTTGAGAGTGAGAATGGGAATGATGTTGGTAGCACCAACACAACCTGGTCCTTAAGACAACGGCAAGTTCAAGGAAGAAGGACTAGTCCACATGCAGTGTGACCACCATGGTCCAGCCTTCCTCCAGCCAGTCTTGGCAAGGAACAGGCATGAAGGGGGTAGCTGAAACGGCACAGGTTTTCATCAGATAAACCTCACTGAGCCTCACTTTTCTCCTATGTAAAATGAATGTAACAACTACCTTATAGGCTGTAGCACAGATTGGTGATAAATGCCTGGCACTGCTCAAAGAAACAGATGATTTTACTCTCTAACCACTTTTCTTTTCCTTAATTTGGAGCTGATAACCTCAAGATTTTCTCATTTCTCTCAACTTAAAAATCTAGAGGTCCTCAGAAAATGACTGTTCAAAATCCTCCAAGTCTCGCTGGCCCCCTCCATGTAGCCTTTAAGTCATTGGCCCTGGAGATGTAGGGGGAGCAGAGGAAGGGCAGGTTTCCCAACTGGACGAGGCACACATCTCCCAATCCACCGACTCAGATACTGAAGGCTAGAGCTTAATACAAGAAAAGAATAAATATGTGAGAGGAGCTTGAGGAGGAAGGAAGAGACATGTCATCAGAATAGCTTCAGGAAGGGAGTGCTTAGAAAGGAGGAGGGGGCCACAATGGGGCTAGAATCCCTTTGGGAGGCAGTCGTAGGTGGGGCAGTCGGTAAAGAATCTGCCTGTCAATGCAGAAGACATTGGTTCGATCCCTGGGTCGGGAAGATCCCCTTGGGAAGGAAATGGCAGCTCATTCCAGTATTATTGCCTGGAAAATTCCATGAACAGAGGAACCTGGTGGGCTACAGTCCCTAGGATTGCAAAGAGTCTGACATGACTGAGCATACACACACACACACAGACATGGAATTAGTGGGCAGATGGAAGCTTGTTCCCCTACATCCACTGGTAACTAGTACCTTTATTGAGAAATGTCTCAAGATCTCAGGATCAAGCCTGGTGTCCGCAGCTGGGGCACAGCAGTAATCAAGTGAATTCTGGGGTGAGATTACCCTGATTCCTGGAGAAAGAAATGGCAACTCACTCCAGTTTTCTTGTGGAAAATGAAATGCTAAGGACAAAGAAGCCTGGTGGGCTACAGTCCATGGGGTCACAAAAGAGTCAGACATGACTTAGCATCTAAACAGGCCCCTATTTCAGTCCCTTACTAACTTCTCTAAGCCTCAGTCTCCTTCTCCGTGAAACAGGAAGGACAGGATCTTCCTCTCAGGGTTGCCAGCATCAAATGAGACATCACAGGACCCTGTCTGGCAGAAGACAGGGACTGAAGGCATTCTTTAGAAATCAACACCACCCATTTGCCTTGATAGATGAGACTGACTCAAATGACTGTAGTTGATTTCACCAAAATAAGTGAATCACTAAAGAAGAAGATTGTGCAATGACCTTTAGCCCAGTGACTACTTCATAAATGAGAAGTCAGCTGAGGGCAGCAGGCTTTGAGGTTGATCAAAGAATCTGATAACACCCTCTACCTGACCCCAATCTAAGCACTGAATGGATTGGATTTTGCCAGTTCAGAGCCCAGTTCATACGAGCCACTCACACCAGGGCCAGAGGCTCAGGCCCCCTCAGAATCCGTGAGTACATTCTGGAGCACCCTGCTCCTTTGGAAATCCAAGCTGGGAATGCTACTTGGGTCAGGAGGCTCCATACTCCATAGGGGCAGGTAGCCCTCATCTAGGAGACGGAGTCAAACATACCAGCCACAAGGATGTAATGCCCTGTTATGGGCCAAAGAGCATGAAGACTTTCCAAGAATCAAAACTCTTGCAGGGGCTTCAGCAAAGTCTCAGGCTCCCTGAAAAGGGTGATTTAGAAAGAGGTGAGCAGAACTGGACAACACCAGAAAACCTAAATCAGCCTGACCTCTTCTGGGGGTCAGCAATCCCAAGGTCCCGAGTTCTTTGTCTTTATTTCCCCAACGGTGTGAAGGCCTCTGAGCTCAGAGAACGCACTTCCTGGGCATCAGTGTGATGCCACAGAAAGTGCCTAACTTGCAAACAGAACAACTGGATTTGAATCTCTTTTTTTGCTACATACCAGCTGTCTGACCTGGACAAAGCACTCCGCTTCTATGAATTTCTGCTTTCCCATATGTAACATAAGGAGATTTTTTTTTTTTCATTTAAAAAAATGTTGTAAGCATCAATTCTGTCCAAAACTCTGTGAAAGACACAGACAGGAATAAAACAAATTCCTTTACACACACAAAAAAGAATATAATCTTTCCACCTTTTTCTGGGGCTGATTGTTCTTCCAATTGCTAAAATAAAACTGCTGATCGTAGATATGGAAACTACAGTAGAAAAGTATATATCTGCCCCCAACCCCAATGTACAGGAAAGTCCCCAGCACACAGAACTCACTCCAGAAATGGAGCTCTCTTCTTTCTGGTCTGAGCTTCCAAACTGTGGTCCTGTGGAATTCCAACAAAACCTCCTTAGAAAAGTCTGGCTGAGTTCAGGCTGGCTTGGGGCTGAACCAGCAAGTCAGACCTGGGTGAGTCTCACTGGTTCTTGCTAAGTCACTTGTGTTTCATTACATGATTTGCATATGGGTGAAACAGGTCTGTACTGTCCTCTGGCTTCATTTCCATTGCTCTTGGGAGCTCTCCGCTAAGAGTGAGAAGGAGGCTTTTGTCCTTCCTCTGTCTCTGCCCACTCTCTTCCTGGAAGTCTGTCTAGATCGCTGACATCCACAGGGAGAAACTTTCTCCCTTCTCCCATCTCCTCCATAGCTCATGCTTGACTCTGGTTCACAGAGCTGGTGAGTCTACATGGTACAGAACTGGGAAGTTATTCAACTACATTCAGGACAAAGAGGAGTTTTTAGTTGACTTTTCTCCTCCTTGAAAAGGAAAGAAGTCTTGCTTTCTGTCACTTTCAGGGGGAGAAAAAGAAACTACTAGTTTGCTCAGCGTTTAAGCACTTAGCAAGGGGCCTTAAATTACATTCCCTACAACTATTACAACCATCCTGGTAGGCAGACACCATTGTGCCCATTTTACAGTTGAAGAGATCAAAGCCAAAAGAAGCCATGCCACCTGCTCAAGGTAACGATGGATCATGATTGACACTGAGCAAGATCTGCCTCTTTTAGGTCCCTGCTTTAACCACAGAACCACCTGGCTCTCCTTAGGGAATGAGTGCTCTGCAAGCCAAGTATTGGTCTTTTGTACTGGATTTCTGTCTCTGGAGAAGCAATCTGAGGGGACTACACAGGTGTCATGGACTAGAGGACAACCTGAATGGGACATTTAGAACTTCAGGCTCCTCGAATTCACCTGTCACACCTTTTAAGTGTGCATGTCTGAAAACAGATGTATAGCTTTTGTAAGAGTTAGAGTAGAGGAGTCTCTGACCTGATCTTAAGTTCCGCAGAGCCTGTGAACTGGCTCAACGTGCCTCAGAGCCCTCTTCTCTGACCTCCAAACCCTCAGTCCACCCCAATCAGAGAACTCAGCCAGCTGCTTTGCAACTATTTACTTTTCAAGCTTTCCTCACAAAATGTGAGCTCTCTTGGTGTCCCCAGGTGTTGGCACAGAACATGTACTCAGAAAATGTGGGATGGATGGGTGAAGCAGAGAGGAAGAAGAGGAAAAACATCTGGTCCAGTGGTTTCTTCATTCCCCCGTGGAAACAACAATCTTGTTCCTGGCAGGGGTTTCACCAGACACTCCCAGGATCTGTGGGCATGTCTCGTGGACATACCAGACCCCACTGCTCTGGGATTCTAAACATGCTGAACAAAACCTCAATGACTAACAACCACAGGGCGGAGAACATGGATGTCAGAGCATAGCCACTTCCCTGTTTCCTTGGTACCCGACAGACCCTCTGACACAATTTTCACAGGCACCACGGTGAAGAGCCTACAGGTAAATACTTCAGAGGCAGCAAAGTCCTTCCCTACATCACATGGGCCCTTCATGGTCTATAAGTCAGTGATGAGGAGGTGAACAAAATTTTGATTGGAATGGAAAGCAGCATGGCCTGGAAGTGTCAGAAGATACAGGATTCATCCATCCATCCATTCATCTAACATTCACTGCATACTTAACTGTCTGACACTACTTGGGTCCATTCGTTCACTCATTCAGCAAGCATTCATTGCATTCTTAATTGTCAGACAGGGTTTGGGGAAGTGAGAGACTGCAATAAATCAAGAGACAAAAACCTCTACTCCACGAAGCTTGTAATATATCTAGTGGAGATACACAAAGGCTGTTTCAGATGGTTAGAAACTGGTGGAGGGGAGGGGGGAAATAAGGCTGCAAAGGAAGCTAGGGAGCATAAGATGGGGCAGCCAGGAAAGTCTTCTCTGACAGTGTCCCGAGGAAGTGGAGGGGCAAGGTGCAGATTCCTGGGAAAGGAACTCAGCAGTCCAGGAAAGGCCTCACTTGAACTTGCTGCTGCCTGAACTGAGCCACAGAAGGAGGAGCCAGGGCTGATGCTCACGGGGTCTTCTCAGCTCTCAGTGTACCCTCCATGGTCTGCTTCCTATCAGCCATCAAAGCCATGCTCAACTGAACATGTGCAGACCCCATACCAGTGTCCTCATGTCCTTCTAACCTCCTACCATCAAGAGACTACCCTACAGGACATCCTCTTTGGCTTCTACCCCCCTCTGCAGTTTAGCAAGAGTTTCCATAATAACCTGTAGACCCCTATCCCTCCTGCACCATGGACCAGCCTATCATCATTGTCCATCTGCTCCTCTAGACTGAACTCCCCGAGGACCACGCCATGCCCTGCCCATCACTACGTTCCCACCTCTGGCATGGGGCTTGCATGTGTGTATGCTAAGTTGCTTCAGTCATGTCCGATTCTTTGTGACCCCATGAACTGTAGCCCCACGATGCTTCTCTGTCCAGTGGATTCTCCAGGCAAGAATACTGGAATAGGTAGCCATTTCCTCCTCTAGGGAACTTTTTCGACCCAGGGATCAAACCTGCATCTCTTATGTCTCCTATATTGGCAGGCTGGTTCTTTACCACTAGCTCCACCTGGGAAGCAATTCCTCACTAAACAGTTGCTAAATGATGAATGTTGAAAGCATAGGTGAGTTCCTTGAGGGCAGGGCCCAGGGCTGATTAATCTAGTAGCCCCAGAAGGCAGCAGCGTGCCTGGTACAACAGAGATAACTCCAGATATGCTATGTGAATTGGTGCCCCCTCCCTCCCCCAACCGTGTTGGCATTTTATCCAGACAGCCAGGTCATCCTCAGTCCCTGACCATGGAGGTCCAGGGCCAATCCAGATGTGGTCCTCTGGAGTTTAGACCAGGGCTCAAGGGTAGGGAGCGCCATTTAGGTTTATATATGCTGTGGGATTTCTCTGATTTGTATCTGCATTAATCTCTGACAAGCCTTAACCTCATCCTTAAGCTTCTGTACCCAGAGATAATTTGGTGTTTGGAGCTATGGTTTTTCCAAGCTATCCATTTTACAAATCAAAACCTAATACAGAGCGCCCTCCAAAGCCATGGGAGGCCCTAGATGGCAGCCTGGCAAAGGGATGGCTGGTGTTCTGGTCCACCGCTCTCTGAACCCCATGGAAATCAGGGCAAAATTGTCTCTGCCTGCTTCCCATCTTCCCTTTCAACACCTAATCCAAACTTCTTTTTAAAACAACCACGAGGGATTGAGAAATCAATTAGACGGTAGACACCATCTAATTCCACTCTGACATTTGATAGCTGGTGAAAGCAGAGCCTGGAGAAGAAAAGTGGCCCCGACTTCCAAAAACAGACATGACTGTCTCCACTTGACAGAAGAGTACACTGAGGTTCAAGTTCCGTGGCTGGTAACTGCATGGCCAGAATCTCCCAGGTCTGTCTGACTCTAAAGGCAAACACTGGCAATGCCATACTCGGCCAGTCCAAATGGGAGTATTCCCAAGGCTCCAAGGAAGCTGGAGCCCAGGTTGCCTGAACAAAACCCCACAGGGCTCCGGGGGCTGCCGGAATCTCATGTGTCCAACTCAGGCACTTCCTGCAGCTCAACATAAATGCTGCGGGAGGAGCTTCTCTGATGGACTACAGTATCTTTGACTTCCCCAGATAGGCGGCAACAGAGTTCTTCAAACTTCCCTTGAAAGCTTTGCAAATTGGACTTTCAAAGGGTTGAGATTTCTGTGCAACATCACATAAAAAGGAGCCATGGTGAAGGACACTGTCCTCCCTACTTCTCAGCTCTTACTTTCAGAGGTTATTTTAAGACAAGATAAACTTAGAGCTAAAAAGAGAGCCCTGAGTTTGCACATTGTATATGTGGGTGCCTGTGAATTGTGAATGTGTGTGTGCAGGCGCTCCAAAGAGTGTGTGAAAATATGCTGCAGAGATGAAGGATTAAGGAGGTTCTTTTCTTTCTTCCTCTCTTTCTTTTCTTCCTTCTTGGAATATAAAGCCACTGTAGTTTTTTTCCTCCCTCGAAGATGTAAATAAACACTCAGTCACAATCCAGGCCTTACCCAACACCCCCGTAGAGAGCTCTTGCTATAATCATAGCTGCCAGGAGGTGATGGGCAGTGGGGGTAAGGCGGCATTTCACCCATTAGAGCAGATCTGAAGAAAAGCAGGTCGCCTTCAAGTGACATTGGAATTAGGGTTGGAGCTTGTATCTGTAAGTTTATCCTGCAGAGGTTTGTTTGATTTTTTTTATCACACAGCACCATGAAAAGAACGTACAACAAGGCTCAGGTCATGAAGACCAGCCTTCAAATACCTTTCCTGCCTCTTAAATTCAGATTTGTTTGTTTGTGTGTCTGAAACTGAAAATAGTGTAATCAAAACATATCTCGTTGGGTTACTGAGAGAATCTCAAAGTCATAGCATGAGCACGACACAGTGCCTGGCACATAGATGGCACCAGAAACCTGTCAGCACTTTTACTTTACAAAAGAGTGAAATTATATTTTGTAAAATTGCTTCCAGACCTGGGTAAAATACAAATGCAGCAGGAAATGAAATATCATTGTTAAACTGTCCTGCCTCAGAGCAAAGAGAAAACAAAAACAACAGAAAAATAAAGTATGGTGGGAAGTGCTAGCCATGAATTTTAAAAATCCACGTTTAATGCTTTTAGAGGTTGGGGCCCACCTTGTAGCTCTCTATCCTAGGTAATGGGAAGCCTGGAGGCCTCCAGACTTGGAAAGGACTGGGGGGAAGAAACAAAACAAAAAAACCTCTCTGCTGTTTTTTCCAACTCTTAATTATGTTTTTTAAATACGAAAGCAAAATGCTCTTTTTCCAAACAACTTTATGCTCCTCTGAGCTATGTCTGACCTCTCAGCGCCTTGTTACTCTGAACTCCATCAAAGCAACCAAAAGCAGGAAGTGCCTTGGCATAGGAACCTCATTTCAAGGGGAGAGGAAAGGCAGGGGGACCATATTTAACTGACAAACAGAAACAGACCAGCAGCTGTCTGTCTGTGTGGCGGCCAGAGGGAAGTAGGGTGCTCCACCTGCACCAACCGCCCCAGCATTTCCAGGACGCATGGCCATGGCAAGGCCAACATGGGGCCTCAGACGGGTCCACCACTAGCTGAAGGCCCTCCAACACACTGTGATCCTCTCAGCACTGGGGCTGAGGATTTCCTCCTTCACTGTGTTATTATGAGGTCACCTGTTTTCATGGATGCAGAAGGATTCTGCAAAACTCAAAATCACTCTGTAGACAGATAGTGACATTTAAAGCCTTTCCATCAGAAGATAATGGAGGAGGACATGGCATGGAGAACATTATGAGGAATTTGATCAGAAGGCATGGATTTGAGCGATAGTTCTGGTGTCTATGTGAATTTTGGCACTTTGCTTGAATTGTCTGAACCTTACTTAGTGATCCTTTCCCACAGTAGAGATAATATTACTTATAACAAATTTCCTGGAAGGATCAACTGAGTTAATGGATTTTCAGAAAATGGTGCTTGTTACCACAAAATGTTATACAAGTGTCTTTATCACTTAATCATTCCAAAATGGGTGCTCAATCCTTATCAAGCAGCCATGGTAAATATTATTTTTATTTGAAAAACGGGAAAAGTCTGGAAAGTGAAATGACTTCTGCTAATGCAGTGGCAGGGCTCAGAATAGAAACTAATTCTTCTAGCCAACCTCTTTTTCAAAGATTCCTCAGTGAAGTCTGCCCCTAACCATTACAAGGGCTCTATGTACAGATAAGATTTAAGTTGGGGTTGGACTTCATTGGAATCAGAGACAAAGTACTTACCACCAAATACAGCATAGTGTACATGGAGAAGGAGGCATGGCCAGAGAAGAAGGACTTCCTGCAAGAGCAAGAGATGGGTGTGTAAGGGCCATATTCACATCCCCACTACCTGCTGGTCTGTCTGTTCCCTCCCGGGACTGTGATCCTAAGAGTAGCACTTGCTCATTGCTGCATCCGTGGTAGTGCTTTGGACACCTTGCCCGGGACGTAGCAAGCACCCATGAATGAACAAATAAATGAAAGAAAAAACAAAGGAATGAATGGACTTACCAAAGCTCCACTGTAATCGCTTTTACGATCTGTCAGTTATTTGACAATGCATTCCTTAAGAATGGGGACTTTGCCTTATTCATCCAACTGAATCAGGGCCCCAGCACTGAGCTCGGTACTAAGTAAGGACTCACTGAACTGCCTGCAGCAAAGGCGTGAACCTAGTGTCATGGGAGGTGGACTCTCACCTGGCTTCCTGGACTTTGCTGTCTTCACCTCTGCATTTGTAGTTTTGAATATAGCCCACAGAGCAGTTGATTTGACTGAAATCAGGGTTGCAGACGTTCAAGAAGTGAGGACGCAGGCGCCCTATGGAGACTTTGGCAATGTCTGTGAAGGACTGGCTGATGGCGCAGCCGAAGAGGAAGCAGCCCACCTGCTTGTAGAGGGCTGCCACGTAGGGATTCTGAATCGTCGAGCGGGACTTCTCCTTCAGGTAGTAGATGCGGTAGAATTCCCCTGTGATGACCTGAAAGGCAACGGAGAGGGAAGTGAGGCGGCGTCAGGGCCCGTCAACAAAAGTGAGGCTGCAAGGATGTCCAGTGACACAGGAAGATATTCAGTGCATAGCCACAGGTTATAATCTAGAAAAATCCCAATTTTCTATTCAAGAAGCATATAAGACACCAGTTGGCATGGGAGAAAAGATTGAAATACTAACACAGTCATTTTTTCCTTATATAAAAAGTCCTACATAGCCATATAGTACCTTTGTAGGAAGAAACATATGTAATCAAATACAGTCATATATAAATATATAAAATATATATTAAGATATAGATATCCGTGTGTGTGTGTGTATTGGGTTGGCCAAACAGTAACGGTTTTTCCATTAAGGAAAAACCTGAATGAACTTTTTGGCCAACCTGATACACACACACATATTACCAAAGAGAAAGACAAATAAGGACTTAGCTCTTGAGGAACCAAAATCACGATTAAGGGTGGCCAAGGTGGTGCTAGTGGTAAAGAACCTGCCTGCCAATGCAGGAGGCGTGGGTTCGATCCCTGGGTTGGGAAGCTCCCCTGGAGAAGGAAATGGCAGCCCACTCCAGTATCCTTGCCTGGAGAATCCCATGGACAGAGGAGTCAGGGCATAGTCCATAGGGTTGCACAGAGTCACACACAACTGAAGCAGCTCAGCACAGCATGACAAGATGTCAGAGGGTCTGAGCAAATCTCCAGATTCTAGGATTAGGGGTCACGAATCACCAACCATGATCAAACCCTACACAGGGCCTTCGCCTGTGCTACACTGGGCCCTGGCTGAGGTTTCTTTGGGAAAGGGTGAATGCTCCCTGACTCGGTTTGGGATTTGAACCCAGGCTCTGTCACCTACCTGGTGTCCTTCTAAAATAACTTGAACCTCTACAGAGGTAGTCAGAAATGTGGCAAGTGGTGGAAATGCCCTGGGTCACAGAAAGGGATTCTTTCATTTTACTCTTAAGAAGTAGGGCATGATGAAAAAAGTACTGGCCTACAAGAAACTTTTATACAAGGCCCTTCAGAGTTTGTGAATTCCCAAGGGTGCCTGCATTGTCTCCTCCATCCTGAAAGATAGTGAGCAAGTCTGGGTTTTCATATCCTTCCTCCATCCCACAGTGTCTACTCTTTAATGTTAAGGGGAGGGAGATTCATCACTTCTTTAAAAAGAAGAAAAAAAAGAGCCAGCAACCATCGATTATGAACAGCATGTCAGTATTTATTTTTTATATACTTTATGACACCCCCACAGCTACCAGGAGATAGACTGAGACTCAGAGAGGAAAAGCTCTCTAACCAAAACTGCCTGCTTTTACATTAAGAATGGTGGGGGCTTAGGGCAGGGAAGGGGGTCAGCTGATTCTCTGTAAGGTAAACACCTTAAATGCCTACACAGCTGAGGATAAGTTCTGTGCTGGTGATACACCACCGCTCAGCCTGCTGTCCTTGACTTAACTCCCCAGCACAGCCCTGGCCACTTCCTGGTCACAACCACAGTGCCGGGACAGTGATGTTCAACTCATCACTCACCACAAAGCCCCTTTCACACTTCCTCACAGGGAAGGCTGATGAGCCCCACTTGCCCTTTCAGGGAACAGACAGCATGTTCACAACCACAAGGGAAGCAATAGGCTGACACATCCGGGCACTCTTCTCATGGGCTTTCCTCATTCTTTTCTAGCTGGGGAAGGCATCCAGGCTGGGTGTCTGATCCCAGTCCAGGGCTCCCAAGTCTGGAGGGGATGATGGCCGTGAAATGCCAGCTGGGCCCAGGGGCAAGCAAGTGCAGTCGTGAGAACAGCTCCTAGTGCTGCTAACATTTATACAGTGATTCTGTGTTTATAAATGCTGGTGATTTCTCAGTGCTACCCTTTGGTTTCCTGGATCATATTGAATTTCCAAGATCATATGATTCCATTAGAGAGATGGTCAAAGGCCAGCCCCGTCTGGCATCCTGGCTTAGCCATTCTCTGGGAGAGCAGCAGGACCATCAGCTGAATGAATCAATGAATGAAAGGGGGCAAGATGGTGGTCCACATGATTGTTTTTATTGCAAAATTGGAAATGTCCTCTAAACATTACCAAGAGTCCTTTGACAACATGCTGCAGAGATTAAAATCTGAGACGCCTAGCCAGTCATAAATGAAAGGGTCCATTATATATGGAAGAAACTGAAGTTCAAATTAACTCACATCTAAAGATTAGACCCAGGTGTTCTAATTCTCCACCCAGCATTCTTTCCTACCATTCATGGTCTAATTCCCCTTTTGAACCTGTTTATACTTTTACCCTGTGTAACCTTATGGCTAACATGTTCCAGATGTTTATTACCACCACCATGTTCGCTCTTCCTTCTTCTTTTTTTTATAAATCATGCTCACTTGACTTTAGACATGGGGCAGAAGCACTAAACTAGGAGTCAAGGGGCCAGAGTTCCAGTCCCTACTCACTGAGTGATCTGGGACAGGTCAGCTTCTCCATTTGCAAAATGAAGGCACTAGACCCCGTGATTAATTCCTTCATAACTGCAGTGACATTTATTCCAGCTCTCCTGTGCTACCTTCACCAGTAGCCTCTCATCAAAGCAAAGATAATAAGCAGCAGGAAAGGAAACGTACTTGTGAGATGACATAAGCCAAGAACAGAATCAAGGCCCCATGCATAATTCCTGCTCTAGGACGGCTCCTGAGTTCCTTGAACCATCCACTGAAACAGATTAAGAAACTGTTTCTAAATGGGCATGTCTTGGGTGGGATTTCCAATTTGATGCTGAAAAAGAACACGTGGGTTCCCACTACAGATCAGCATCTCTTACATCATTTTATGGTTGATTAATCCCAGAGGAGTCACCCCTCTGCTTCAGTCATCTCAGGGAGAAAGGGTTTGGTTACACCACAAGGACAATCTTTAGCTCTCACATCCTTCATTCTGAAACTTCAGTTTTCAATGCCACAGTTTTGCAAATAGCAAGCTGCTAAGTCAAATGCTTGCCTCCTCTCACGGGAAGATAATGATATAAAGAGAACATCTGGTGGCCCCTCAAATTCCCAATAATAACTCTAATAATACTAGCAATCTTTTATATTTCTTTTGCAACTTACAGTTTCATTTAATCTGCAACCTGTGAGGACAATATACCCAGTTTACTGGTAGGAATACTAAGGCACTGAGAAATAGTGACTTATCTGAAGGATTTGAGGCTAGAAAGCTGACAGTTAAAAGTAGAGCCCAGATATTCTAACTCTCAAGTTCAAAGACCCACAGAAGACTACATCAAGATTGTTTTATTATTTCTATTATTAAAAACAATTTCCACTATAGAATAGCAACTGTGTATTTTCAAGGACAGGATCAGGCTGAAGCCATTTAGTAGACATATGACTCCAAGACCACATGGCTTCTGGGGCAGCCCTGACAGATCTTGGAGTTAATGAGCAACAAATTATGTATTTTCTCCATCCCCTTGTACAGAAGGGTCGGGGAGTCGACAATACAGCCATAAATCATCATTATGAACTGGCCAGGTTTGGCTTCTTGTAATCCTAACCCTTAAAAGACCATTTAATGAAATTCGGGCTGCCCAAATAGCTCACTTCTGCAGAAGAGACGAAGGCTTAAATTGTTCTCCGACACGTTACACACCTAACTCTGGAGTTCCAGATTTACTGCTTTCGGACTTTATTCATTACTCGCAATGTTTTTATTCCCGGGTAATAAAATAAGCTCTTCCCTTCCCCCCTCCCCCTACAAAGGCCCTGTCCCCACTCGCACACTCTGGCCCCGGGAGCCCTCTTTTCTGCTTCAGTCAGCAAAGTTGTGATATGTAAATTTCACGGCTGAGAAAAATGCCTTCAATGTCGATCCCTTTCTGAAACAGCAAGCAACAGATTCTGGGGGTGATGGCAGGCTGCCAGGCGAGCAGAGGAGAATTCTCCCCTACCTGCCTTTTAAAGCACTTGGCACAAAATCTGGAAACTAATAAAGTGGGAAAGCATTGCAATTAAGCTATGAGGGGACAGAAAGGGATCAATCAGTCCTCGCCAGAGAATGGCTGAGTTAGAGGGATGTTGGCTCCAACTCTTAAGACAGCTCCTCTTCCTGTCTTTTCTGGTATACAAGGGCTCAACTGCCCACATATTCACAAATATTGAGCTGCTCTGGAGAGGAAATTTGAAAACACATTAGGAGAGACATTTTGGAAAGGGGAGATTACACAGTGGTGAAAGAAGCACTGACTTTTGGAGCCAGAAAAATCTTAATCTGTATATCCCATCTCTTACCATGAACCTAGAGAGGTGACTTCACCTCTCTGGGCTTAGGTCTCCTTGTCTATGAAATAACAGGAATATGTTGACAAGTACACACTGCTATATTTAAAACAACCAACAAGGACCTACTGTATAGTAACAGGAATTCTGCTCAATACTCTGTAATAACCTAAATGAGAAAAGAGTTTGAAAAAGAGTTCATATGTGTATATGTATAACTGAATCACTTTTCAGTACCTTTGAAACTAATGCAACACTGTTAATCAACTATACTCCAATATAAAACAAAAATTTTTAAGGGAAAAAAAGAAATTAAAAATGTTAAAAGGACTAAAATCTACCTGGCAAGATTGCCAGGGGAATCAAGAAGATGATATATCAACTATGTGGCACCTAGCAGAAGAGCTCTGCAAACAATAATGTGTGTTTTGTTTTGTTTTGTTTTGTTTTGTTTTCCTTCCCTTGGAAAAAAAGAAACAAAAAATTAACGCAGGCATACCATTTTATTGCACTTTGCAGATACTGTTGTGGTTGTTGTTTTTTACAGATTGAAGGTTTGTGACCACCCTGTATCAAGCAAGTCTATGGGCCTTTTTTTTTTCCCCAACAGCATTTGCTCACTTCATGTCTATGTGTACTCTGTTTTGAAATTTGTAATACTTCCAATATTTCTAATTTTTCATTGTTATTATATTTGTTACAATCAATGATTAGTGGTCATTTTTAGCAATAAAGTATTTTCTAATTCAGGCATAAACATTGTTTCTTAGACATAATGCAATTGCATACTTAACAGATTACAGTTTAGTGTAAACGTAACTTTTACATGCCCCGGGAAACCAAACACCCATGACTCACTTTATTGTAATATTCGCTTTATTGCAATGATCTGAAACTGAACGTGCAATAGCTCCAGGAAATGTCTATACTTGTATAAAACATCTTTTCCAAAATAGTTCTAAGAGATCCCTGGAAAAGAACATATCACATTAAAGAATTTGGGAGTACCACCTCTCCAGGGTAGAACCAGAAAAATATGAGTATGGAGATGTTGGTTTTGACCATTTCATCTAGGATGTCTTTTTCAGGGGAACAAAGCAGAAGGAAAGTCTAAATTCCAGGCAGCAAGGGCTGCCCTACTGCATTGTTCATGTTATTTGTGCACTATACAGATTATCCCAAGAAAAGTAAGACTTTTGCACAGAATCCTAACAATCCCACTTACAGAGTCTGAGAACTCATCTTCTGCTGCCAAATTCAAAGGACAAACTTCCCTAATATTCTGATCTGCTTCAGTGATAACCTCTGCATAGACTGTAACAACTTACAAAACTTTTCCCTATCCACTGCATTACCTGCTTCTCACAAAACCCTAAGATTTGCTAAATTATTCTCCACACTTTATAAATGAGTGTGATGAAGGCCAGAGAGGCCACTGCCTCACCCTTGGGGATAAGGTAGTGGACAGTGGCAGGGCGCTTGCTGCCTCCTGGGCCTCCCATGTTCTGCCCAGTGGCATCTAGCTGGCCTTCTCTTAGAAGCCCTAGCAGGTGGCAGGCTGGAAGTCTCCAGTGAGACAGGCATTCCCTGAACACCTAGGAAGATCGTGTCACCCTGTCAGGCACCTGCATATCCAGATCCCCGTCAGCCACAGAGCACCAAGCTCCCCTTTCACATCTCAGCTCTGTGGCTTAATGAACTTTTTTCAATCCGTAAGAGATTCCTTCATTCAACAAGCACTGAATGATGGAGATTAATGAAGGAAGAATCATTTTTCTCACTTGATTTCTCAGTAAGGGAAAGAGAAATGTAACATATCCAAGTCCTGCTTCTAAGGATGGAGACAGAAGTGTTGCTCTATCTTCTTTGAGCTTTGCTCCATCTACTACAATGAAATGCAGTATCTTCAGCGACTAGAAATAACTGATGAGAAATTTAGTCCCCCATTCTTCTCCCACTCAATTGTCTGTAACCTCTTGGTAGGAGATCAGTGCCTCACAGATCAGGAAAGGCAATGGGGACCCAAATCTGTCCAAGGCCACCAGTGGAGTTTCTAGGCTTTATTGGTAGGTCTAGAATATGGACAGCAAAGAAGCCAGAGAGAGGTCACAGAAGCTATTTATGGTTGAAATCAACAGTGGCCGCCCTAAGCCCTCAAGCTTTACAAAGGAGGAATCTTGAAAGATGAAGCAGTCTATTTTCCAAAGTCAGGGACTCAAAGGCATGAGTCTCCTAGATGATCAGCTCTGCCTCTCCATGCAAGAGTTCTCTCTATAGCACAGCCTACTGCCCATTTCTCACTCCTTTGACCTTGAATTTCCTACCATCCTTAATATCACCACTGTGTTTTCTTCCTGGTTCTCAAACACCTTTCTCTTTCCAGTGGCTCCACTTCTGGGTGCTGTTAGATAAATGTCAGTCTTCCTAGGGTTGTATCCTTGCCTTTTCTCTGTGACTTCACCTGTGAAAATGACCTTCAAAAGGGCATTTCTTTCACTCTCTAGTTTCAGCTCACCCTCTACCCCATCAATATTATTCCAATCTTCTGCCAAATCTTCCAACTAGTTATCAAACCAGTATTATCAGCATGTCCACCTGACCAAGTCACATTTATTCCAACTTCTGCCCCAAACCTCACTTCTCTTCCCTCCATTCCTACTCAAGATGCCACCAAACACAGAACTGCAAAGACAGGAAATCTTAGACCGCACCCTCTCCTTAACCCCCATTGTAATCCAGTTCTGATTATCCCATGTTTGCAAGGTGGAATGTCATATCCATCCTATTCTCTCTCTTCTCTTTGCATTACCATCTCGGCAATTCAGACCTCATCCTTAACGTTGGTTGAAAACTTGGCCACGTGAGCTGAAAATACTTTCATCAACCTGTAACCTATTAATGAGAGTAAGAACTCCTCAGCACTCAAGGAGTTTCACAAGCTTGCAGTCATTTCTTCCTACCTTATCTCTGTCTTCTCCCTTATACTCTGTTTCTCTAGCCGAGCAGGTCTGTCTGCTTGACATTTCCTGAAAAGGCCCTATTGTTTCAGTCTTGGTGAAGCCATCCCCTGTGTCTGGAACACTAGGATCTCTGATGAAAGTCTCACCTCTGCTTCAAAGCAGAGCTCAATGCCAGCTAGTGCAACCAGGTTAGAGGGCGCCTTTACTCAAGAGTCTTGGGCAACTGAGCTCTATGACTCTCAGTCTCCTTATGTGCACAAAGGGAGATAATATGGTGGCAGTAGCAAGAGCCCAAGGGTTGTTGTGATAATTAAATGGAGTGCTCCATGAATGATGATGATGATGATGAAGCCTTCACCAATGACAACGACCTTGAGCGATCTTCCTATCAACTCCCACAGTACTTTATTTCTGCCTTAGACCATCTATAGCAGAAGGCCCCAACCTCTAGGATCTAATGCCTGATGATCTGAGGCAGAGCTGATGTAATAATAGAAATAAAGTGCACAAGAAATGTATTGCACTCGAGTCACCCCAAAACTATCCGCGCACCACTGCCCCCCACCCCAACGCCTCACCCGGGTGGGTGTCTTCCACAGAACCAGTCCCGGGTGCCAGAAAGGTTGGGGACTGCTAGTTTACAGCATTTCTCTTGTTTTGTCCTTGAAGCTCTCACCTCTCTGGGTCTTACTATCCTTCACGGCCCTGACTATCTTCTAGCTCCCTGACCAGTTCTTTAGTCTCCTTGAGGGTCCAGTGGTACAGTCAATCATGCACTTGGCCTGTTCCATAAGCTCCAAGGACAGTATCTGTGTCTTGTATCTCAGCTTCTAGGCTAAGGGGAAGCCTAGAAGCTGCCTGTATGTTCTAAGGAAGGTTTCACTCATAGAGGCTTTCACTTTCTGACAAACCACTTCCTACACACTATCCCAGGGGCTTCCCCGGTGGCCCAGTGGCTAAGACTTTGTGTTTCCAACGCAGGGACTGCAGGTTCAATCCCTGGTTGGGGAACTAAAATCCCACATGCTGCAAAGCAAGGCCAAAGAACAAAGAATAATTGAAATAAAAAGAGAGTAAGAACTAAATTAAAATCTATTTTAAAACAAACAAAAAAATTGTTTTTTAAAAAAGGAAAACCCACTATCCCACACTGTCAGTCTTGGGCAATCTTCTGCCCAGGGGCCTAGATGTTTTGTCCTCCTCCATACAAAGAGCTCTTTACAACCAGGAACTACAGATTTTCTAGCTCACTAATTACAGAGTACTCTGCATAGCCCCAAGCACACAGTGGGTCTTCAATGTCAGCTCGTGTGCTGGGTTTTGAAGACAGACAGACCTGGGTATCACTTCCCGCTCCCTGTTCACCAAGCAGAATAACTTCACACTAGCCACACTCCCCTTGTAAACCTTAGGACCCTCCCTCATCAGTAAAATGGGGTCAATAATACCTGTCCCCTACAGATGCTGAAGAGTATTTAAAATAAGGCATATTAGTTTCCAGCCCACTAAATAGTGGGTCAGTGGTATCTAATCCTCTATCCCATCCCCTAACACTGACTCACATGAACAGATTGCCCAGCCTCCTAAGAATTGTCACTTAAAGTGGAGAATATCATCACCCTCTTATTAGATAGATTTTCCAAATAGTCCTGAACCCCTAATGACAGTAACTAAGGAAGAATTGCTACAGCGTGTGTGTGTGTGTGTGTGTGTGTGTGTGTGTGTGTGTGTGTGTGAGGCGGGGTGGGGGGGCGGGCAGTGGGGAACCTAAATCCTAATCTCAGTGCCTGTGTTTGTTACATTGCAAATAGGGCCCCTCCCCCCACCCCCTCCTCAGGCAGTAAGGAGGTCTGAAGAACTCTGTAGCCCTCTGATCAGGGATGACACAGTTGAAGGATTAACGTGATCATTCTCTGTTGGTGGTCTTGGTAATTGCACAGATATAGTGGATTGTAAACTGGGGAAACTGGGTCTCCCACCAAGGCTCCGCTGGGCCAGCCTGACTTCACATTTTTTTTCAGAGTTGAAGACTCGACTAACCTTTAATGAGGAGGCAGTCTTGGGGAACCTTGTTTTCTTGGCAGTGCTCTCTCAGATAAAGGGAGATGGGGGGTGGGGAAGAAGTAATGAAGTCCAGATGTGGGCAAACCGAAGCCTGATCCTGAATAAACAAGTTTTGGAGGTATAAGTTCTTCTTCTTGTCTCTCCAGCCAGAAACGTGCATGTGGTACAGAGCAGGCTCCCGTGTGCATCAGAGGCCATCCTCCAGATTTTAGGGAGACAAACAGGACACGTATCCCTGCTTGCCTAGGTCCTCTAACATCTTTTTACCTAATGCTTGTCAGTTTCTGCTCAAAATGTACAGTCTCCTCTATGATTTTTACAATCATATACATTGAGTACCCAAGTTTCTGCCTTATGCTAGCAATAAAATCAAAATCAGAAGATGCCTACTCTAGCAGAATCACCAGGAAATAGTCAAGTAAACAGACATGATAGTTCGATACAATAACTGCAAAGACAGAGGTGGGCCCAGGGACCTCTGGGACCTTTGGAAGGTGGGGCAGGAGGCAGTCAAGGAATGCTTCCTGGAGAAGGTGACATTGGCTTGGTGTTTAGTTAGTACCTACCATGTGCAAGAGGGAAAGATCTGATCTCTGCCTTGCAGGAACCTATTATCTAGCTGGGGAGATGAAAAGTGGACACAAATCACATTACAAGGTGATATATATTGAAGGTGCTGTCTGTCTGCTGGAGATGGGGCAGCTTCCAGGCAGTTTAGTGACAAGAGATAACACACAGCTTGTTAGCCAAAGGTTCAGTCCTGGATCACCAGCACCTGCCATGCCCTGTGGGCTTAATAAGTAATTGTGGAAGGGAAGCAGGCTTTAGAAGGCAGCAATGGTCTCATTTTAAAAAGCCTTGCCTTAGAATCAGAGGACTCCTGGTCTGGCCCTGCCACTCATTAATTACGGGAAAGTCACTTCATTTCTTGATCTCCAGTTCCCTTAGCCATACCAATCCACCCCTGAGAATCACAGAATCACTAGCAGGTGCAGATAAGAGAATGTGCACATGAAGGGCACTTTGTAAACTGTACAACACTATAGAGACCAAAAGGCCAGTTCTCACTCACGACACATGTAATGTCAGTTGATTTGCCTCCCAGAACTAGCCTATGGAGTTGGTGAACTATTTCACCACTTTACAGTAAACGTAGGTATAGTTCTTTTCCAAAGGGGTCAATGCCTTGACAGAAGTTGAAGGATAAGTCACAGAATGAAGAAGCTTGGAAGTTTTAGGCCACGAACCTCAATCAAAGCCAAAATCTGAGCTTTTTCTCTAGTTAGGAATGTCATAACAGAGATTCAAAATGGATGGGATGTGAGGAAAAGGAGCATTTTTATGGCCAGGGGGAGAAGTGGATTCACTCATGACTCATCATACTTCAACTCCTAGATATTAAGAATCTTTATTAAACCCCTTTCAGGGTCTGACCAAAGCAAGACTTGAGCCCCTGTTTATTTAAAAGGAATACTAAGCATTTTTTCCATATTAAAATCTTTGCGCATAATTCTTTGCACAGCATGGTGCAAGGCAATTGGAGAGAAGGCTAGATAAAAGATGATATTTACTGTTTTTGCTCCTAATCTCACTGCTGCTAGAGTCATTAAACCCTTAGGAGGCAGGGATAGGAACCATTGCCTTGTGGATTTGGAAGGAATTCCTATTATGCTATAATTTCAAAATCTAAGATACATCTGAAAAAGAGGTCAAAATGACCCGATTTTTCCACATCTCCTGCCACAGAAAGGTGTCTGCTTTCTCTATAACTTCTGAAATTTGCATCTTGAAACCCCACTGGTGTGCCATTCCTTTGTTGTGGGGACTATTCAGACTGGAGCAGGGGCACCCAGATCAGTCAAGGCTTCTCTTGTTGTTTTAAACAAACCTGACATTTGGCGGGAGGAGGCCAGGGCAGCAAGTAGCAGGCTGATTAGATTTCCAGCTCCGGGTCCCCCTTCACCCTCCCTGACTGTCATTCACGCCCTCTGATCAGAAGCAGATTCTGCATGGAGCCAGCCAGGCTCTCTGGCCAGTCACAACGGGAGAGAAGGTTGTTGTTGTTGAATTCAAGTTGTATAGATTTTCCAGAATTGACCATATGTATTAATGGGAATTATTCACTTTTCCTCCGAGGTCTTTGCTTTTCCTCTTGTTCATGATTACTCTGGTCCTTAATGACAGGTAAGCGGGTGAGCATACCTCATTAGGAGCCCACATCTCACACACGCCTCCAGCTGAAATGCAGGGGCAGCTGGATCAGGAGGCTAAAGTTTTCTTGCAAAGAGTATTGGCACGAGAGTCGAGAGACCTGAGTTCTCATGAATAAACTACAAGGGAAGAGCGGGAGATGTGATGAATCCAAAGGCTGGAAGGCCTTTCCTAACTCTACTTCTGTCAAGTAAAAGATCTTGACTAAGTCACTTCATCAATATTTTTTTCACTTCATCATTTTTTTGATGCTGTTTACTCACAATAAAAACAGTGAACATTTGCTGAATATACTGCCTGTGTCAGACACTGAACTACTTTCCACATATTAGCTCATTTATTTCTGAAAACCTTCATATTATCTCCATTTCATAGATGAGAGCAAGGAGGCTTACTAATTTGCTACACGTTCCATAGCAGAGGAGCTTGGGGGTGAACCAGAGCCCACACTTTTAACCCCATGTGAAACTGAGACACCAGAAAACTCTGTGTGGGTGTGGGTGTGTGTATTGGGAGGGTGCAAAAGGCTTGAACACAGCCCCAGGTTTTCATGATGTAACAGTAGCACCTGGCAGAGGACGGCTTCCTCAGAGCCAAAGGGAAGCACCATCCAGACCTATTCTGCTGGCACTGTGCGGATGGGGGAAACGTCCTCCATGCCCATCCCATAACCAAGGCACAGTGCATGACTCTTTCAGGGGAATCTGGGAGGTCAGGGAGCATTCTAATTAATACTTCCATGTGACACGAGGAGAGAAGCCAGTCACAACTAAGCTCTTCAAAGCAGGTTTCTCTTAGTGAGGAAGGAAGAAGCAAGGATCCAGGAGAAGCGACAGGAGCGCCCTGTGTCCTAGCCCACTGCAGCCAAGGATGTGCCCCCCAGGTGTGAAATCAAACAGGACTCTCATTTTACAGAGGAAAACGACGCCTAGAAAACCCAGGTGGCGGTGGTTTAGTTGCTAAATCACGTCCGACTCTTGTGACCCCATGGACTGTGTGTAGTTCACCAGGCTTCTCTGTCCATGGGAATTTCTCAAGCAAGAATACTGGAGTGGGTAGCCATTTCCTTCTCTGGGGAACTTCCCGGAGCAGGGATGGAACCGGGGTCTCCGGCATTGCAGACGGATTCTTTACTGACTGAGCCACCAGGGCAGCCCAGGGATTTACCTAATTCACATAGTCTAGGGGGCCCCAGGTCTCTCTCCCTGGTGCCGTGCCCAGGAGCAACCCACTAGGCAGGCCACTAATAACTGCACGTAAAGAGAGCAGAGGCCACAGACCATCCCTGTGAATGTGATATTCTTATTTCAACAGCTCCCGAATTAGAGCCAGCTTCTAAAAGGATTCAATTTAACTGAGCTTCCAAGTGTCAAAAACACCTGTTCAAACCTGAGCACCAGACACCGTGTTAAGTATTCACCTTCCATTACAAACGTTTTTTCCAGGCAAAGCCATTCTTCCTAAAGAACTCAACCCCAACTGTAACTTTGGAGCAAAGAGTAAAATGAGATTCTGTATTTCTCAGTTTCTGAACACAAAGATCCTTAGCCCACCTTTACTACAGTTGCCAAATAGACTGTTTTTCTTTTAAAGGTTGGAAAGAATTCTACTTGCCTCCCTGCCCCCTCCCAAAGTCAAACTGTTGATTGTGTGCCTGGTTTACGATGTTATTAAAAAACAAAGAGGGGTCTCAAAGTTTATAACCCACCCCCAGAGTGGGGAAGTCAAAAGAAAAACTTCATGGAGTGCACTCCGTGGACCATCAGCTGTTTATATTTGATGCAGAGAAGGCAAGAGTAGCCAACCGCCTATCCCACCGAGCACTTGAATAGGACAGCCAACAGCCTGTCCACAATCAAGTCAGCAACACGGACAGAGGGCTTTGGAATAAACCAGGTTTAGGCTTGAACCCCAATTTTTACTTGCTTTTGACTTTGAGATATCACTGAACTCTTTTGAGCTTCAGATTTTCCATCTGAATGATGGGAATACTAAGCCCTTATTTTACATGCAGTGTTCTTAATATTGGGCTTCCCTGTTGGCTCAGAGGGTAAAGAATCCACCTGCAATGCAGAAGACCCCGGTTCAATTCCTGGGTCAGGAAGATCTACCGGAGAAGAGATATGCTACCCACTCCAACATTCTTGGGCTTCCCTGGTGACTCAGCTAGTAACGAACCTGCAAGGTGAGAGACCTGGGTTGGGAAGATCCCTTAGAGAAGGGAAAGGCTACCCACTCTGGTATTCTGGCCTGGAGAAGTCCATTAACTTTCTGCCTTCTTGGCTTGCTAATACAGGCCAAAGATAAGCTTCCATGATTGGATTAACACAAAGATGACTCAGAATCTAGAAGAGAGAATTTTTGATCTTGGTGGACATGATGCCTAGCCCTTTGCCCACGTTGCTGGGGTTCAAGGACAAAGAAAAAACTGAAAATAGCAGATATGTGGAATGGATGTCTGTGAAAACATATGAACTACAAATTATAAGACTGGATTCCCTCACTCTTCCCCTCCTCTGCTCTAAATGGACACATCTAAAACAAAGCTGTGATCTAAGTACAGCCCAGATAGACGATACCCCAATTCCCACATGACTACCATTGCTCAAAATAATTCTGGACCTTGTCAAGCTGGTAGCACATTTTTGCACCTGCAGTGAGGGCTTCATCCTCTAAGGGAAGATCTGGATATAAGTCTAGACTTTACCCCTGGGTATGAGCGACCTGGTCAGCAATTAAGAGTTTATCAAGTACTTCAATATTCATGATCTCTTTTATTTCTCACTGCAAAGCTTTGAAGCAAGATGGTCACCCTTGGTTTTAAAGATGTACAGCTTGGCAGTGGAGGACTGCAAGTCTCATTTACCAGGTGAGAGAATTAAACAATATGCCAGATCATGCCAGCAGCATTATCACTGTCAGAGCAGCAGCACAATAGTGTGGAAAAAAAATATAGAAAATGCCCAAGATATTCAGTAAGGCATTTCTCCTGTCCTCCGGGGCTCAGATTTACAGCATGATGGCTCAGAGCTCAGACTCTGGGGTAAGGGACGTGCATGCGTGCTCACTCAGTCATGTCCAACTCTTCATGAGCTCATGGACTGTAGCCTTGCCAGGCTTCTTGGTCCATGAGATTCTCCAGGCAAGAATACTGGAGTGGGTTGTTGTGACCTCCTCCAGAGGATCTTCCCAACTCAGGGATCAAACCCTCATCTCTTACATCTCCTGCATCGGCAGCCGGGTTCTTTACCACTAGCACCACCTGGGAAGCCTGGGATAAGGAAAACAATTAGGTTTAAACCCCAACTCTATCACTCATGAACCAAGTGACCTTAGGCAAATTATTTTTACTCTGCAGACCTCCGTTTCTTAATTTGTAGAAGAAAGATAAGGACAATATCTACACTTTGACTATTGTAGAGATAATGTATGCGAAGTATTTTAGAAGGTTGCTTAGCATACTTTTATAATACTTACAGTGTATATGTATTTTTTTATTTTAAAATATTGAGTTGGACAAAAAGCTCTTTTGGGTTTTGAATATCCCAAATGAACTTTTTGCCCAACCCAATACTTTTAATATAGTAGTAACTGCATGAAATAGTGTTAATCAAGCGATTAACACTTGATCTTCTAAACATGATGTGCTGCCAGGGAATCAGACAGGTTGCCCACTGCAGTCTGGGCGCTTACCGCGAGGATGGCAATAACAATCCCCACAGCGCAGAGCACAGCGTCGTTGATTGTCTCCCCGGTTTTCTGCGGATACTTGATGCTCTCGTCATTGCAGTAAAACCCCCGGTGGTAAGGCTTGATGGTGCTTGTCTCGATGATGATGAAAGGCAGGCCCGCTGGTCAAGATGGAACCATCATCACCATATACAGGGGAGAAAACAAAACAGAGGGAAAACATCAGTGCAAAGAGGCCAAAGAAGAAGGACCTACAGCAAACACCACCCCAGATAACAGCATCGATAGTGATGTCAATTCCTTGCCTTTGTAGTGACCTACAGCCTTCTCTGGGGCTTCCTAGGTGGCTCAGTGGTAAAGAATCCGACTATAGTGCAGGAAAGACAGAGTTCCATCCGTGGGTTGGAACGATCCCCTGGAGAAGGGAATGGCAACCCACTTCAGGATTCTTGTGTGGGAAATCCCATAGATAGAGAAGCTTTGCGGGCTACAGTCCATGGGTCGCAAAAGAGTCGGATAAGACTGACTAAGTGACCAAACAACAACAAAGCCTTCTCTACATGCACCCTCTTTCTGCCTTTACTCATGACTAAGAGATGTTGCATGATCCTCTTCTCTTGACCAAGAGCACAGAGGGAGACAATGCAAGCACCAGGGCAGGAGCTTTCCCACTACTCTACGTCATCCTGCTAAAGTCAAAGCACGATTTGTAATTATCACTAACAAAGTTCCAAATCTAATGAGGTCTCACGATGCCTCCAAGTGCCTTCCTCTCTTAAGCCAACCACTTTCCCTTCGAAAAGCTCACCTCAAGGTGCTCAGAGATGGAATTCTGAAAACCTGAAGTAAGATAAGCTAAATTTGAACCCCCAGATCCACCACTTCCTAGCAATGTGACTTCTGCTTCTTTCTCCATCTTCCTGAGCCCCCGTTCCCTCACAAATGAGCTGTACTGATGCCTAAAGGGGATCAAAGCATCCAAAACTCCTAGCAGAGTGCTGGCACACAGAAGCTACTCAGTGAACAGCATTTCCAATTCTTTTCTTTCACTGTTCAACAAGTCACTGACAAGACTGAACAGAGCTGAGCTGGGCCCTGCTGCCTGCAGACCTGGAGCAGAGCCCAAGGGCATCAGGAGCACCACGAGGCACTCTCGCAGCTGCTGCTAGTTTATCAGCGTCCAGTTCAGATGCCATTTTCTTAAAGGTCATGGAAAATAGATTTCATCACCTGCCAGGAAAGGCCCTTATAAGCCTGAAGCAAAAAGTGAAGGCCCACAATCTCTTTTGCTTGGACCAGGCAGCAGCCTCCAAATTGGTCTCCTGGCCTTCTGTGCCTCTTACACATATCCACCCATTCACTTCCTGGGCATGAGCATGTCACGGCCATGCTCAAGGTCTGTCAATGGTTCCCCACCACACAGAACAAGATGAAGTCCCTAAGTCCAACCTCTGGAGTTCCCACAACCCGAACCTCCTTGACACACACTCCAACAAAATGACACAGGACCTCTGTCTTGGTTCATGCTCTCCTCTTAAGCTTGAAGACAATTCCTCCCTTACCTCCAAGTTCAACACCAAGCCCCATTGCCACCTCACCAAGATGAGGAAAAGGTAAAATAAAAGTGAAAGGTGAGCCACTGAATGTCAAGACTAAGGAAGACCATGAGAAATATCTGGTCAATGATAATAGCCACTGCTGATGTGCGCCAACAATGTATAAGACACTTTGCATCCATTTTTGCATTGAACCCTCTAACAACCCTGAGTGGTCATTTTAAAATCATATAAACACTACTATCACTCATCTCCCAGTAGAGAAAAGAGAAGCTCAAAATGACTGTTTAGGTCACTCAGAGTCTCTTAGTCCACCTCCAAAGTGCCTGAATCCCCAATTCAACTTTACAAATTGGTTTCATCGATATAGGAATTTTATTAGTGGGGGGAAAAAATGTGATAATCAGCCATTTAAAAGATAAGATTCCATTTTCATGTTTTTCCAAAAGAATTAAGCTCACATCATGTTACTCAAAGGCCCAGACTGCCTTTAAAAAAAAAAAAAAGAAATGTACCATGAACTCCACAGTTTTTCAATGACTTTAGTCCAGGCCAGCAGTGATAAAAATGCTCACTTTCTAAAAAGTGTATTTATGTATCACTGTGCATACACACATGGATTTATTTGGTTTTATTCTTTGGATTTATTTGAATTCTACGGCTATTTATTTTGTGACCCCTAACTGCTTCCTGCTAGAACAACAATTTACTTTATCAAATTCATACTGGTGCTTTGAAAAGAAAGCCCAGCCACACACCACAGCATTGTGCCTGACCTTCAGAAAGTAAACACAGAGGGGCCCTGGAAGGCAATCACCAGCAGCTCTTAAAATTCTGTCTCTGCAAGGACGGAGAGAAGGAGGAGGAAGGGGAGACACTGAACGCATGTTCTGGCTTAGTGACGGCAAGTGCAGTTAGCTGGTTCTCTTGGGTTGGGGGCTAGGAGAGAGAAGATATCCTGTGGGCCTGAGCCATCTTCATTCCACTGCCTGAACACTTTGAAATGTGGCCAAGTTGGCTATGAAAAGGAGCTGCGAAGCCAGCAGTATGATATTAATAGTCCGCTTTTAAAGTTCCACACATCATGATCAACACTGTTAGCTTCGCATCTGAGCCCGGCCACAGCCTCTGTGGTGCCAAGGAGCCAAAGCGTTGCTAATAAACTCAGGAAGGGAACAGACCCCCAGTTCCTTACATTTGTGCTCCGCTCTTAGGCCTCCAACTTCTATTTTTAATAGTGTTCACATGATAGGCCTGTAAAACATATGCTTCTAAGGACAATAAAGCACATATAAAAGAGCTGTGGAGTCAGATTGAACTCAGTTAATGATTTCAACCCTGCTCACCACTACTTGAGCGAGTTACTCCCCATCTCACGACCCCCTTCTCATATGCTCAACGGGAAAAATGAAGACTTGCTTTGAGATTGATGGGATGGTATAATACATTAATGTATTCACTCACTCATTCAACAAGTATTTATTGAGTCTCAAATATGCCTGTGAAGTACAAGGAATACAGAGATGACATAAGTGCTGCCCTCAGGAAGCTTATAGTCTAGTAGGGGAAGATATAGATCATGGAATGAAATCAGTACAGGGAGTTGTTTTAGTTGGAAAAACCCAGGCAAGAGCATGGGGAAGGGTCAGCACAGAGTCTGGTGCACACTGCGGACACTCAAAAATTCTGTAGGGAAGAAGGAAGGGAAAGTCCCACAGAGAAGGTTAGGAAAGAAAATCTGTCTATTCAGTTCTTTTGCACTCAACCTGGGAGCCATCCAAACCCTCTTCCTTCCTTCCTAGTCCAAGGCTTGGGGAGGGTTTCCGGTTCCAATAATATGGATGATGACCACAAGCAGACAAGAAGTTGGATCTGAATATGGTTCATTTTATTTTCTTGAAAGGCATGGAGACAGCATTGAGAAAACCCAGTGGCCTTTTCTGTCTCCCCTACAGACTTGTGGCATGATTGGGGGTGATGCCAGTCGAGTCTTGACTTGGCTCCAGGAAAAGAATAACCTCAGATTCCCTTCGGTTGATGGGAAAGTGTAAATATGTCTCTCTCAATGGGGCAGCCAGTCCTCAAGTGACATAACGCCTTGCCTCTCCTGGACACAGAGATGAGGCCATTCTAATCCAAAGCAGGATTTCCATTTCCAATGTTGGCATTATCTCTACTACCAATCGCTATATTTCCTGACCGTTTCATTTCAAGAAAATTCCTAGTGATAGGTACTGGAAACTGAGGTGACAGTACATCAAAGTACCTGGCCTCAAGAAGCTCATGGTGTTGTAAAAAAGTCACGAAAACAGGTGCACTAAAATATTTTTATAGTGTAAGGACTGACAGATGTAGAAAGTACAATGAGCACACAAAAGAGCATTCTGCAGGGGACACTAAAGATGGTCCAGAGAGGAGGTTTAATTTGACACTCCTGTGAGTAGGTTTCTGTGGTCCTAATGCAGGCTTGCATGCTAAGCCACTTCAGTCATGTCCAGCTCTGTGCAACCCCATGGACAGCAGCCCACCAGGCTCCTCTATCCATGGAATTCTCTAGGCAACAACACTGGAGTGGGTTGCCATTTCCTTCTCCCTGGGGTCCTAAATACTCTCATAAAAACACTGTAGCTTAGGGATGCAGTAGGGCTTCCTGGCGGCACTAGCGGCAAAGAATCTGTCTACCAGTGCAGGAGACTCAAGAGACACAGGCTCCATCCCTGGGTCAGGAAAAATCCTCTGGAGGAGGAAATGGTGACCCCAGCCAGTATTCTTGCCTGGAGAATCCCATGGGCAGAGGGGCCTGGGAGGGCTACAGTCTGTGGGGTCATAAAGAGTCAGATACAACTAAGCAACTGAGCACAGAGTACAGGGACTGCAACAGGCTATCAACAAAATGAGGGTCACTGCTATGATGAAAATACAATTTGAAATCTGGCCACAGAGGTGGGAGAGATACCCAAAGTGCAGAGGATCCCCACATAAACTGGCAAATCAGACAAACCTGCTGCCTGTTCTGTTCTCAGCACTGATGGAACTACTGAGTTGGAGTCCCAGCCTTCCAGTGGCCCAAAGGCCAATAGGAGAAGCAGTCATAAAAGTTAACACATTAAGTCACCCTAAGGTTCAAAGGGATTAAAGTGACTTACCAGAGTCACTGGGTCAGAAAAGCTGTGGAGGTGGATGGGCTCAAATGCTCTGACTCCTGGGCACATTCTAAAGTAAATGAGTCACTTAAAATAGAGAGAAGGAAGCACCTATGAGTATTAATCATTAATTGAAGCTCAGCAAATCTCATGGTCTTTGAAGAAAGAAAGTGCTTTGTTTGGAACAGTCAAGGCAACAGCACTGGCTCCTGTTCCCTGAACATTTACTGTGTACTACACACGTTAGCGTCTAATATTATTAAAACTTGGAGGCCAATATCCTGGAATTAAATTTATCTGTACTGAAAGATACATTTTAAGCTTTTTGCAAAGCAAAACAAAAATGTAAGTGAATACCCACCCACCCACCCACACACACACACACACCCACCCCCCATCTGGTGATTCTAAGACCTCGGACTCAAGCATTTCTCCTTCTTTTAATCAAGGATCAATTAACTTCCTAAACCTCCAGGGACCTCTTGGGATGTGTAGGCTGCAGGGGAGGTGAAATACGAACTCACTGACAAACACTTAATGGGCAGAAAATCAAAGCATGAAGAAAAGCCCCTGTGTTGGGTTCAGCCTTTGAAAGTTCTTGGGCTTTGAAAAACTAACACTTGGGCAGGTTGGGCGGTTTGGGGGTGGGGTGTAAAAAAACATGGGAGAAGTTTTCGTGGCCCACCCATTGATAAAGTCATGTGGGAAGTGTTACCGAAGTGACCCAACCCCAGAGCTCTGCTCCGTCCAGCCACAGCTTCAAGTTTGTGCAAAATTAAACACAGCCTCCTGTTCTCAAAGTGATTTTTAGAAAGGATTTGTGAGGGTAGGAGAAGAGTGGGGTGGGAGAGTGAATGAGAAATTTTTGCAATTTTGCATGACTGAAATCAGAGCATCGGGGAGAGATTTTCCCATTGTTCCTGTAGACCTTTTCCAGAACTGTCCAACTTTCCACTTCACCCAAACTGTAGTTACCCTAAAATGAGCCAAGTCTAGCATTCAACTAATACCTGCAGAAAGCCTACATATCTACTCACAAAATAATATTGGATAAAGAGCCCATGTGCAGTCTAGTTGTTTAATGATTCTGCGACAGGAATTTATACATCTTAGCTAGGGTATAGAGTTCTATAAATTTTACTGTTTTAGTCCCTTTGCAAATGAAAAATTAAGGCTCAGAAAGGTTAAGAAGTCCATCTGAAATCAAAGTGAGCAAATGGCACCAATTCAGACCAGTACAGAAATAGAGCTCGACGGGGGACTTCCAGTGGTAAAGAATCCACCTGCCAACTCAGGGGACACAGGATGGATCCTTGATTCTGGAAATAAGATCCCACATGCCACGGGGCAACAAAAACTGTGTGTCCCAACTACTGAGCCCATGTGCTCTGGAGCCTGCCTGCTTCAACAAGAGAGAAGCCCGCACACCACAGTGAAATATCCTGCTGCTACAGCTAAAACCAATGCAGCCAAAAATAAATCAATATTAAGAAAAAGAAAGAAAAATACCGGGCTTCTGATTCCAAAGAGTTTAGAATCTAATTAGGAATTAATGTATTTTAATCTCCACAACAGCTCTGAAAAGTTACAGGCTCTTATTTTCATTTTTACCCAACAGAAAATTGAAGCCAGAACTTGTATAACGTGGCCAAGGTTCCCAAGTGAGTCAACTGGTCACTGGGATTTGAACTCAGGTCTGTCTTTCTTTTGGCTTATGTTTTCTTACTCCATGACCTGACCCTCCCTTTCTTTATAAATGTCTTCCCTGTTAAAATATGACCAACTGATTTTTTTTTTAATCACTTAAGGCCAAAATGGTCAACCCAACTACTACTTAGAGGTTCAAAATACAAATATTTATGTTGCTTGTAAGTGACAGGGTTTCTATTTAAAGTAATTAATTGCTACTGGTCTTAGAAGTGTGCAAACTTTCTTTGGTTTACGATATTTGTCCAGATTTTTAGACTGGACACAATCCAGATGAGACAAAACTAAGTTTACTATGAAGCCGTTTCCCACCTTTGAAAGAGGCTGCCATGAAAAACACTTGCTGTTGGCTGGTGTGAACATTCAGTATTCTGGTCTAGAGGTTCTCTTTGACAAATGCTCAATTCTTTGGTCCTGGAAAGCTCAGGCCTTTTTTTTTTTTTTTCACAGAAAGAAGATTGTCAAAACCCAAAGCAAGCACATGGTAGAAATGAAGAAAGGAATGGCAGGTCCAGCCCTGGCTCCTGGGTTTCTTGAGTCTAAATCCTGGGTCTTTAATTGGATTCCACAAGCACATATGGACAGTTCCTGAGCACTGGGCACTGGCTGAGGTGCTCAGCACACAACCTTGAGCACGGCTTTAGGTTCCATAACTTCAGAAAGTCTCAGGTTCCATGACAAAGAGACACCCAACTTAGTCTATTTGGGGGTATGAAAAAGAACCTTGAATGGTCTTTCTAATTTGAAAGTGCTCAACATTCAGAAAACAAAGATCATGGCATCTGGTCCCATCACTTCATGGGAAATAGATGGGGAAACAGTGGAAACAGTGTCAGACTTTATTTTGGGGGGCTCCAAAATCACTGCAGATGGTGACTGCAGCCATGAAATTAAAAGACACTTACTCCTGGGAAGAAAAGTTATGACCAACCTAGATAGTATATTGAAAAGCAGAGGCATTACTTTGTCAACAAAGGTCCCTCTAGTCAAGGCTATTTTTCCAGTGGTCATGTACGCATGTGAGAGTTGGACTGTGAAGAAAGTTGAGTGCTGAAGAATTGATGCGTTTGAACTGTGGTGTTGGAGAAGACTCTTGAGAGTCCCTTGGACTGCAAGGAGATCCAACCAGTCCATTCTGAAGGAGATCAGCCCTGGGATTTCTTTGGAAGGAATGATGCTAAAGCTGAAACTCCAGTACTTTGGCCACCTCATGCGAAGAGTTGACTCAATGGAAAACACTCTGATGCTGGGAGGAATTGGGGGCAGGAGGAGAAGCGGACAACAGAGGATGAGATGTCTGGATGGCATCATTGACTCGATGGACGTGGGTCTGAGTGAACTCCAGGAGTTGGTGATGGACAGGGAGGCCTGGCGTGCTGCGATTCATGGGGTCGCAAAGAGTTGGACACAACTGAGCAACTGAACTGAACTGAAAGTATTATAAAAGCATTTTGTCCTTTAGAATAAATAAGAGCCACCTTAAAAGTCTCAGCTCTGACAGTGTTGGCTTTTGCAGTTGGAATTTTAAAGGGGTGCCATATCCACCAAGAAGTAAAAAACAGGTCAACCAACAGTCAGTGATTTATATCTTTCATTGAGAGAATTCCAGACCTCTTTTGTTGCCATTATATATTTCACAAATGGGATACTTTATTTCTATTACTACACAAAGGACTTATGATTCCTCTCCTCCAGGTAAAAATAGGTCAAGACCTCCTTTCTCTCTTTTGATGCCTCTTTAAATAAGGGTGGGAGTCCATGTACACTCATTGGGCATTTATTGTGTGCCAGGAGGTTTGGATATATCAACTAATTTAACTCTCAAAACAACCCTCTAAATTATCAGTTAATTACCAAAGCACAGAAGGTCAGAGATTATAATTTGCCTCAGTGTCCACTGTGCTAATAAGAGGTGTAACCAGAGTATGTAATCAAATACTCTGACTCTAAAGTTCATTCAGAGATGGGGCCAGTGAGCCTGCCCTTCTTAAGTACACATGAACTCTGTCTATGCAGATGATCTGTAAAGCTACAAAGCTCTGGAAAGTGGAGGCTGACCTTAAACAAGGACTAAAAAGTAAAGCCTTAGATGTTGAGATGCATTTGTACAGATCCAGCTACTCTCAGTCTCTCTTATGAGCCAGAGATGTTCATTTGCAATATACTGCCCAGAACTAGGACATGGTAAGAATCACACGTGTGGTTTCACAGTTCTTAGGTAAATGATCACCTCTAATCTGCCTGACAATTCTGGAAAGTAATGTTTTTAACATCTGGATTAAACTATCACTGGCAAACTCTGATTCAAGACCTGAATATCTTTTCTACAAAGGAGCCACTTAGCCACGTAACCCACTCTGGCAGAGTTACTTTTTTCCAATTTACCCAGAAATTTTGGAATCAGGCAGACAGGATTCTACTTCTATCACCTGTTATGCTTACTGTATGGCTTTGGGCATGTCACTTGACCTCTTTGAACTCCATTTCCATCATCGTGCAATAGTTCTCAACATACAGAATGGATTGGGAGGACTAACTGAGACAATTTATAAAGCATCCAGTCGTCACTTGGCTCTGTAAATGTTACTTCTTGCTTCTGTATGTGATAGGAAGCCACAGAAAGCTTTTAAGCAGGGACAAGACATGATCAGAGTTCTGTCAAAAGCCACAGCCCGACCAGCCTCTTTCCCAAAGCAATCTGATCCCACGGGAAAAGCATGCTCATAAAATCCTTTAATTCCAGGGACTTCTTGGGATTGTGTAAACAGAAGGGGTTAGCAGGACCTGGCACCCTGACACAGAGAAGAAATATCACAGCAGGCACCCTGCACTGCATTCTTGAAGATCACAGGAGGCTGAAGGGGAGGTGTAATAAGGGTGAAAACCAGTTCTTATTTTTCCAACAGGTAAACATACATTCGTCAGCAGTGTGCTCTCATCAGAGTCATGCTATCCAGGTGTACACAAACACCAAGTTCACGTGGTGCTACAATAAACAACACGGGGACTGGCAGGACATCAGACACTTTAGAGATAGTCAAAAAGCAAGGCTGGAGCCAGATACAGTGCCAAAAATGAAGAACTGAGGTGGAGGCCTTGCAAGAATAAAAACATGCTGGCAGGTAATCCAAGGCCATCAGGGCACTTTAAGCCAACTCATACACAGCCCTACCAAGTTCTAGGTCAAAGTTGACACACTGGCAGCCCAAGGCCAAATCTAGCCTTCAGAGATCTTCTGTTTGTCGCCCCCCCCCCAAGTTTTTAAGATATTTTAAAATTCATTATTAATATTTAATAACAGGAGGTCTTACATAATATTCAGATTTCAGCCTCTTTTATTTATTTATTTATTTTTGGCCTCTTGGGTCTTCATTCTGCACAAGGGTTTTCTCCAGTTGTGGTGCTCAGGCTTCTCATTGCCTTGGCTTCTCTTGTTGAGGAGCATGGGATCTAGGGGTGCGAGGGCTCAGTAGTTGTGGCTCATGGGCTTAGTTGCTCCACGGCATGTGGAATCTTCCCCGACCAGGAACTGAACCTGTGTCCCCTGCTTTGGCTGGCAGACTCCCAACCACTGGACCACCAGGAAGTCCCAGATTTCAGCATGTCCAGAGGCAATCAATGTAGGTAGTGGTAACTAGCTACACAGATTCTCCAAGTGCTACCATGCCCTTCTGTCCCCCTGATAACAAGGCTACATCTTGGTTCCATTCCCATTGAGTTTGTACTGTCAATCTTCCTGTAACTGGTATACTTCAGTCATTTACGTTAATAGTAATATCTGATCCCTGGAGATGTTTAGTTTTTCCATCCCTGCTCTGAAGAATATAAAGTCCTTAGTTGAACCCATAAAAATAGAAACAATGAACACTTGATTCAACTTATTATCATCTCCTCCATGGTAAGCAATGGCCATATTAGACCCAAGTGGATGGGTGTGTGCATAGGTATGTCAAAGACTTAACCAAAGACTGTGCCTCCTATCAATGTTTTCAAAGCCAAACATGGTGTCAAGTCACCATTGCAAGGCAGTTAATAATATCTGCATATTAGACATGAGGAAACTGAAGTTCAGAAGCTAAGTGATTTGCCAAAGATCTCACGGTTAGCAAAAAGAATGAGGTAGGAAGCCAAGGCTTGTTGAACAACAAAGTTCTTTGCAAGTTTATTCAATGAGGGTGGCAGTGGGGCCAGAACGAAACTGTCTTACTGGCAAGTTAAGCAAGGTGTACATTGTTAATAAATTACATGGTTATGCTTCAGGAGAAAGAAGTAAACACAAACTAAGTGAAGTTATCAGAGAGTTCTATTTTTCAAGGCAATAGTGTTAAAAAAAGAAAAAGCCTCTTTCTGATTAGAAGCTCATTCATTCTAAAAAGTAAAAGCCAAGTGAGAAGGAAATTACAAATAAAAATCCACCAAATAGTTGCTGGTAATTACAAATCTTACTCTAGCGGAGTCAGGAACATTATAGTAATATGCTGGTAAAGTTTTGAAACTACAAGAGATCCGAGGCATCAGTTATTCCATTTCAGTTCAGTTCAGTCACTCAGTCTTGTCCGACTCTTTGCGATCCCATGGACTGCAGCACGCCAGGCCTCCCTGTCCATCACCAACTCCCAGAGTTTACTCAGACTCATGTCCATTGAGTTGGTGATGCCATCCAAGCATCTCATCCTCTGTCATCCCCTTCTCCCACCCTCAATCTTTCCCAGCATCAGGGCCTTTTCAAATGAGTCAGTTGTTTGCATCAGGTGGCCAAAGTATTGGAGTTTCAGCTTCAGTATCAGTCCTTCCAATGAATATTCAGGACTCATTTCCTTTAGGATGGACTGGTTGGATCTGCTTGCAGTCCAAGGGACTCTCAAGAGTCTTTTCCAACACCACAGTTCAAAAGCATCAGTTCTTCAGTGCTCAGCTTTCTTTATAGTATATTCCATTTACTAGATGGGAATACTGAGATTCATCACACCCTAGCATCGTGATTACTCCTTTCTGGGAAATCTCTTCAGAAAAGGGTCCTTATTTTATTTATCTCTGTATCCTCAGCACAAAGAATAATTCCTGGCACTTAGTGGGTGCTCAACAAACATGTACTGATTAGATGTATAGGAAACAGACTAAAATTCAGAAGAAAAGGCTCCACCCCAACACACTTTATGATCTGTGAATCCTCCCCGCCATGCTCCCTTCCTTCTGAACTTAATCTAATCTCTTTCATATCCCTAAATCCTGTTTTTTGAACACAGTCTCCCAAAGCAACACAGTACCCTCATAAAGCACAGATGACTGTACCAGGAATAAATTATGGAGAACCTAACCAGCTTCAAGTACCAAATGGGTGGTTAGACTGGATAATCTTTGACAATTAATCTTCAGAGTTTCCCAGGTGTTTCATGCCTTGGAACTATCAGAAAATACTGGGAAGGGGTAAAGTGAGGAGGCCGCTGCGGTGATTCAGCACCTGGTCCACCCTGTCCCACCGGCTAAGGGCTAAGGATCAATTTCAGCACACCTCGACCTAATCCAGTTGCTCTGATCTTGTTGGGAATTTCTGCTCTGAAGAAAGTTCCCAGTAAGAGGAAGAGCACAGATTTCAAGAAAGCAACAGACCTGGATTTGAAAACCAGTTTTGCTACTTATCATCTAAGCAATCTTCAGCAAATTGCTTAACTTCACTGCGGCCCAGTTATAAAAAAAAGGACGCCAAGAGCCACTTTGAAGAGCTGTGAGAATGAAATACCATATTTAATCAAGGTATTTATTAAATGTACCTTTGCATTTAACACAGTCCTAAAAATCTACTCTCTGGCTGTTTCCACGATACCAATTAACCAGCTTGACTGGTTTTCTCCAGAAGGTGGCTGGACTAACCTGGACAGGGCTGTGTCAGCTCAGACAAGGTCTGTCACGCAGGTTGCCCAAGACGACAGCAATTCCAGTGCGTGGCTGAGAAGACAGCCCTCACCCCAGGAGCACCCTCCCCGCTCCTGGCCCTGTCAATGTTCCTTTTGTAAAACACAGAAACCTTCTTCAAATCTGACAGCTGCCACCTGCACAAATAATTCAAGGATGTAATTTTGTAACTGAATACAAGCCCTGAAAGCTGAAAAGTTTGAAGTCCAAAATAATCCCTTTGACCTTCTGCCTAAACACTCACTAATCACTTTTTAATTTGTAGTTTATTTCCTCTCTCTGTGCTGTCCTTCTAGGCTATATTTTCGTTTTAGACGTATCCAGGGAGTGAATGGCATTACAGAACACCTGATTAAAGTACAAGTCAAACTTCTCTCCCAGACATCTGAGGCTTGATGCACGCCTCACTGAGTTCTCCAAATTGGACTGGGTGGCAAGAAAGTGAAGGAGAAAAAGCCTGCTTTGAAGGAGGGAACTCCTCACTGAGAGAATTATGAGCTACAGAAATTAATAAGAAGTGGTCTCTGCCCTCTAAGAAGGCATACTCTGGGGACAACTACCCATGATGCCACGTGACGGGAACTTCCACGGAGGCATTTCTAAAATATTCAGGGTGCATGCAAGACGCCCTTTAGCACATGACTTGGCAGCCAATAGGCATGCAATACCGGTTTATTGACTAGCCCAGTAAGTGCATTTCAAAGATTCCTTGCTGTCATTCCAATGCCAATTTTGTACTTAAGGCAATACAAAAAAGAAAAGAAAAATCCAGAATAGGAAAGCCTCTCCCACCCCCCACAAACTGCTTCAGTGTTTCACCCACATCTCCTACCTACCTTTTACCCTTGAGAAAAAAAGAGAAAAGTAGTGTGAGGGAACCCACCTAATTCCTAAAACTCAGATACTGAAAAGATGCAAAAAGAGAAAAAACAGAATTTAAAATGTTACTCATTCCAGAAAAAATCTCTTCCTTGGAGGAAAAAAGTTTCTAACTTAATCATCACTCAATTCAGTTCAGTTCAGTTGTTCAGTCACATCCGACTCTGCGACCCCATGGACTGCAGCATGCCAAACTTCCCTGTCTATCACCAACTCCTGGAGCTTACTCAAACTCATGTCCATCGAGTCAGTGATGCCATCCAACCATCTCATCCTCTGTCATCCCCTTCTCCTCCTTCTCATCACTAGGATCACTATAAATTGTAGTAAGTTGAAGGTAGATCAATATATCAGAGTCATTCAGCTTTGTGTCTATTCTAGTAAATTAGCCTACTGAGTAAATTTCACCTACTGAGCAAGGAGGAGTCTCGAGTAGTCTGAGCTGGCTCAGCTCGACCAATATCCTGGAAGGAAAATGATCTCCACACTGGTTTTTAATTCAGTGGAGTAGGCCTGGTAGTAAAAAGACAGCACAAGTGAGTTTGGGGAATTTAAGTTTCTCTAGCTAAAGAGTTAGTCGCTTAGTCATAGCCACTCTCTGCAACCCCATGGACTGTAGCCCTCCAGCTTCCTCTGTCCACAGAATTCTCTAGGCAAGAATACTGCAGTGGGTAGCCATTCTCATCTCCTGGGAATATTCCCAACTGAGAGATCAAAACTGGGTCTCCAGTATCTCAGGTGGATTCTTTACCGTTTGAGCCATAGCTAAGGCCACCTTAAAAACAAATACTAACAAATGATAACTAATAATGCTGCTGCTGCTACTGCTGCTGCTGCTGCTGCTGCTAAGTCGCTTCAGTCGTGTCCAACTCTGTGTGACCCCATAGACGGCAGCCCACCAGGCTCCCCCGTCCCTGGGATTCTCCAGGCAAGAACACTGGAGTGGGCCGCCACTTCCTTCTCCAATGCATGAAAGTGAAAGTGAAAGTGAAGGCGCTCAGTCGTGTCCGACTCTTCACAACCCCATGGACTATAGCCTACCAGGCTCCTCCATCCATGGGATTCTCCAGGCAAGAGTACCAGAGTGGGTCGCCATTGCCTTCTCCTGATAAGTAATAATAAAAATGTTTATTCATCAGTACTAACTCTGCTGCTAACTATATCATCACACTTCAGCTCACTTGGGTTCTATTTCTTCATGGGAACTTCGACAGAGGCATTTCTAAAATATTCAAGGAGCATGGAAGATAGCACATGACTTGGCAGCCAATAGGTATGCAATTCCTAGTGCAAAATGAAAGAGGTGGTCCTACCAGAAATCTAATGGACCTTCTGGAACTGTCACCTTTATCCAAGGAGTGCAAGGCATTTTTTGAACAAACCAAAGGCTTTGTTTCCATGGCATCTTCACAGAGCAGATGGGCATCACCTCCTGTCCATTATCCCAGCTGGGGCCACTGGGGACCAGGCTATTTTAAGTTTGTGAAGATTCAAAGATGCTCATTTATAAAAATAAAGAGCCTCAGAAAACATCCCCAAATCTGCCGATCTACAGATACAAACCAAATTCAAGATGGGCAGCTCTTGGTTCAGTCAAAGAAGTAGATATCAACAACATTTCAGTGTGGGTTAGAGGCGGGGGGAATTAGCATCAGTTACTCCTGCAAACTGGATACCATTCTGGGCAGTTTGAGCTGCCTCTCATTTGTGAAAGTGAAAGTGTTAGTTGCTCAGTTGTGTCCAGCTGTCTGTAGCTTTAGGGACTGTAGCCCACCAGGCTCCTCTGTCCATGGAATTCTCCAAGCAAGAATACTGGAGTGGGTTGCCATTTCCTTCTCCAGGGGATCTTCCCAACCCAGGGATCGAACCTGAGTCCCCAGCATTGCAGGCAGATTCTTTACTGTCTGAGCCATCTAACCCACCCAGTCATCCTTCCCAGTAAACAGTACCCGCTTGATTTTGCAAAGGCCGGAACTGAAGATGAGAAATAAGTCCACAGAGCAGCAGTGCAGGAATGCTGCCAGATCAGGCTGGCTTTGCACAGTGCCCCGCAGCCATACATTTCCTCTGTGTAGGCGACTTTGACTGGACCTCCAAAGGGGTACTTCTCATAAACTGGTCAGCCCTCCTTAGCTAGAAATCCTGGTGCGCCGGGGCCACCCTCTGCTGCTCTGGCCCCGCCCCATCCCCGCCAGGATCAGGGAAACAAAATGTGGGCATTCAGATACACGTGGGAGAGCCAGCAGCAGTAAAGAACTCCTAGGTGGCTTGCTATAGGAACCCTATTGTTCCAGAGGGAAGCTCTTGTGCCAAAACTCTGCAGGAAGCCACTGCTCCATGATGCATTTTTCAGCTGTGAAGAGAAAAGGGTAGCTCCTGGGATGTTTCTTCAACGGTTCTGGAAGCCAGGCCCTTAATCCTTGCAAAGCAGTAAGGAGCCAGCTTCTCTCAGAGGGACAGAATGTCTAGAGTCCTTCTTCCAAATAAAAACATAAAAAGAACTCGTCAACGTCCCCTTTACAACCTCTCAAAATGTATGAATCAGGAAAACGGGGAGTAGAGGATATTGAAGCCCAAGGGTTGGGGGGCATTCAGGCCTTCTCTGCTCCCCTCTTTTCCTCATGACCCTGCCCACTGACCTCTCTATTGCAGTAAATTACAAAGCCCCCACTGTTCTCTCTACCCATCCTCCCCTGAACCTGTCCCCCTTACACACCCTCCCCCCCCCCACACACACACATATACTTTCTTAAAAGGGCGAAATGCCAAATAACATTATTCTCCTTCACCATGGTATTGCCACGAGAGCTGCCTGGTATGTTTGCCTGAAAAATGGAAGGTTTTCATGGAAATCTCAGGCTCCACTACAGCTCACCCTTTGTGGAAATGGACTTGGAAAAAAATGGAAGGAGCCCCCACAGAAACCTAATTGGGCAGACAAGAGCAGAGGGCAAGGCCCACGGAATGGTTCAAAGGCTCCAGGAATACTTGAGTGTGCCTTTGGCAGCCCTTAGGAGGCCTCTGCACTCCCGCAAAGCCCCTCTCTGCAGCCTCACTCTGTCCACTGTGCCCCTCTGCACAACATGGCACCCTGTAAAGGTACCACGCCTCTGGGCAGGGACCCTATTATCTAACATGAGTGGGGAGGGGAGGACTCACAGGACATATATTATCCAGGTTTGCAAACAGGTATGCCTGCAGGTGCTGTAAATCACAGAAAACTTTCCTTCACTGCCCAGATTAACCAGCTGAACACCAAGAAAAATAAAAAGGGCCTTTGGGCTTTGGTGTGGTCTGGTGGCAGTTTGGAGGGAGCAGACTCAGGTAGGAGTCCCACCCCTCTCTGACAACATGTGGCAGAGTAACCCTGGACTCATGAGCTCTCAGGACATCTGCGTCCTCCCTGGCAAAACAGATCAGGCAGTTTGGAAGGGCTGCTGTGAGCATTTCCTGAGACGGTGTGTCACACAGCCCGGTTCCAGCAGATGGGCTCTTAAGGTTTCTTCTTCCCCATCCCACAAGCGCACAAACGGGAGGGGGACAGATTCCTAAGAACAGGACAGGATCTGTGAGAAATCGTCTCTCCTGTCGTGCTCCAAGGACTTCTGAGAGCAGAGCTGTGTATGTGGGCTCTGGCCTGTCCATCAAGATGACAGAATGGGTCTTGGGGAATTAATTATTCAACAGACTCACCCTTCACAAATCCCATCCAAAGGAATGGTTGGATGCCTTTTAGTACACGGACTATACAAAATACTGAAAGGCCAGCGCACTTCAAAAGCCTCACAAAAACCCAGGCCTGGGTTTGGCAGGAGTTCCTCAGCCACTGGGTTTTTCTGTGTGTGGTTTATAATAACATGCAGACCTGATGCCAAGTCCTAATCTATTAAGGGACTGCCAATTAGCAGGAGGCTTAGAGCTGCAGGTTTGAGAACTGGGGAGCAGGTCTAATTAGGCTTGCAAATCATTTCTGCCCATCGCCCCTCTCCATCTGACCCAGGCTATACTGGCCAATTGTTCTGTATACATCCTTTCCATATTCCTCTGCACACATCTCTTTGTGGGTGTGTTTGTTTGAAGGTTCCAGGCCTGAAGGTCAGTGCTTATTTTCATGTCTGTCTTTAAGAGTGACATGGAGGATCAAACAAGATTATCTTCTAGATAGTGACTCTCAGATTTGGTTAATCATCCAAACCATCAGGGACACTTATTAAAAAACACATTCTGGGCACGGCCTAGAACCCACTTGATAACTCAATGAGACTTTCTGGGGCAAAGGCCTGAAAGTTCCCCTTTTTAATAGGACCTCAAGATTATTCTATCCCAAGGCAATCTGGGAATCACTACTCTAAAAGGCATAAACAAAATTTTAAATCATATTGAATATCAAAGGTTTACTGAGCACCTGTTGTGTGCTGGAGCTGGGAAATATCACAACGAGTAAAGCAGGGTTTCTGCCCTCAATCAGCTCTCTATTTAGGGGGCCAGTAACATTCCCATAGAAACTCTGTCTTTCCTACTAGAGCTCCTGGGAGAATCCACACCTGCAATCCTCTTCTCACCTTCTCTCTGCCGCCTCATAAACCTAGCTTTCTAATGTTTTTGCTGAAATGGCTCTGAAAAAAACCCAGAATGATTTCAGACACAAAACATCAGAGGCTTATCTTAGGAGGGGAGGGGAGAAAAAAAACCCTAAGAAACATATGGTTTCAAGATACAGGAGAAAATACATACTTTAGGACTGCCTGGTCTAAAGACAGAAACAGAGTGGAGAGTAATGTTAGGGGGGTTTTGTGCAGCAGAAGCAGCCTACGGCTGGGTCTTGGAGCCCAACACTGGATACTTCTATGTCTTCAGAAAGTCCCTTTTCTTCACCAAGCCTCCTTTTCTAATAAGGAGAGGAGGCTGCACTACTCAGTTATATCTCAAAGCATATTTGGCACAAACTGTTTTCCTTGGAGCTTTCATCAGAGTTCACTTTTGAGTTTCAACAGGGAAATGTACAACCTAGAAGAACTACAGTTCTCCAGAGCCCTCCCTAAGAAAAGATAGCCTGAATGATCCCTAACCAGTTCCAAAATTATGTTTTGAGGATATGGCTTTCAAATGAGACTGATTTCCTAGCCATCAGTCTGTTTTTTTATTTACCTTATTTTTTTTAATCCTATCCTATTAGTTGGTAATGCCATTCAATCATATAGTGCTAGGTGCACTGCAGAAACTCAAAATAAGGGGATACGTGTGGGGTAGACAGCATGGCCAGGTTGTGTTTGAGAAAGAGCACCCTGGTGGCCACGGGGAAAAGGGGTTGGAGCATAGGACTTCATATCTAAAGCTCCCTGCTTATGATGCATGACCAAGCATCTTCCCAAGGAAAAAATCTGTATTTTCTAGACACATCTCCATTAGCCCTTAAGAAGAGATACTAAAGCCTTGACACCAAGCTAGGTCCTGGAGAGTGCAACCCAAACAATCACTGCCTTCTCTCCAGGAGTGGCCAGGGCTATTCCCCTCTTTGTTTCCTGCACCTCTATGAAACTCACTGCTAGCATCAGACTCTCTCAGGTTATCTTAACACACAGCATTATTCAGGAGCATAACTAGGTATAGACAAGAAGTATGCAGCTAAAGGGAGTGGCAATCTATCTGTTGGCTACTGAAGAACATGGCAAAGAGTAGCATGGTGTGGATTCCAGAGTCAGACACACCTGAGTCCTGCCTCTACCTTAAACACATCAGTTAACTCTCCATAGGGATATGACATGAAAAAGATATGATATGCAAAGATGCTTCATATAATGCCAGGCACACTGAAATGCTCAATTAATATTACTGGTATCATGAATATGGGATGGTGTGTCTTCTCTAAGAAGGAGCGAGACAAGTGTCACTTTGGTCCATTAAGAAATCCATTATAAGGACTTGTCTGGTGGTCCAGTGCCTAAGGCTCTACCCTCCCAGTGCAGGGGACCTGGTTCAATCCCTGGTCAGGGAGCTAGATCCCACAAGCTGCAACTAAAGATCCTATGTGCCACAACAAAGATTGAAGATTCCATGTGCTGCAACTAAGACCCAGCTCAGCTAAATTAATAAATAAATATATTTTTTAAATGCATTATGTACTTCACATATAGTTACTGAACATGTATCTTAAAATCACCAAGCCTCTGGGTTTTTTTTTATGAAATGGGAGTGGGTAACTGACAATACAGATGATTAAGAAAAGCACAGGGTTTGTGGTCAAATAGATTTGAAGCTCAGTTGTCTCTGTTTAGTCCTGTGATACTGGGTAAGCTGCTAACCTCTCCAGGGAATCTGCAAAATGGGGTCAGTAGAAGGGTTACTATGAAGTTTGGAGGTACAGTACTATCTCAGAGTGCACTCAATTCATGAAGCTATAGTTATTCCCATGGTCTCCCCACAAAATACATTAGAACGAAGAAAGATGATGGGGGTAGCCCTATGTCTCTGTGTGGGAGCTTTCCTTTCCTTTAAAGCAGGTATGGCCATCAGTATATGCAGAGTTTTCTAAAACACCAACATCTTTTCAATGTTTGATTATTTCAAGCTAAAAGAAAATAACGGGATTTTCTCAGCACTTCATGCTGGTTTGTATGGAATGTCACTTGGATCTTCCTGGAATGTCACTTGGATCTTCCTTGGTTCACATCTATTGAGACTATGTGTTCACTTTCTTTTCAATCATTTTTGCCCAGTAAATATTTTTATGCACCTGCAATGAACAAAGCACAGAAAAGAGCAACTGGGGTGATGTAGTGATCATTAAGTCAAAGTGTTTGTTTGTTTGTTTAATTTATGTGAGGAAATTAAGAGTAGTAGTGACTTGCCTAAGTGCACTCAATGACAAAAGGACACAGGTGTCCATGCACTGACCAGCTGCACCATGATGGGCTACATCAGCTGATTATTGTTATGCTGGTCCTAGCCTTCCCTGGGGCCTACGTGTGTGTGTGGGTGTGTGTGTGTGTGTGGGTGTGTGTGTGTGGGTGTGTGTGTGTGTGTGTGTGTGTGTGTGTGTGTGTGTGTGTGTGTG